>NW_012136747.1:2790744-2840458 GCF_000956105.1 Propithecus coquereli | reverse complement strand
ATAGATAAAGAAATTAGAAAGCTGACTGTATGGGATACACACATACACACACACACACACACACACACACACACACAGAAACAATCTGAAAGTTCTTCAAATGTTAATGTATAAAGTTCTCAATGAATGCTAAACCTAGTGAGTGAATGTACTATGAGGAATGGATTGTGTCAGTCAGAGTTCTCCAGAGAAACAAAATGTATGGGATACACACATACACACACACACACACACACACACACACACACAGAAACAATCTGAAAGTTCTTCAAATGTTAATGTATAAAGTTCTCTATGGATATTTAAAGAAAAAATACAATAATTTCTCACCCTTAAGTCCTAGGTGATATAAAATTTTTGCTATTTGACTCAAAAAAATTAAAGGAAGATTTAAAAATAAATTTTGACAAAGGCTGCAGGAAAATTTGTCTTCTCTATGGAAGAATGAAATCTGCAAAATTAAACTTTACGCAGTAAGGGTAAAAGCTGTAAGTATATCAGCTAAAATCGTTGGAAAAGGTTAAAATTCCAAGATCAAATACATAAAGGAGAGGCCAGTCCATTATAATAGAGGAGCTCATTTACGTACTATGGGATTTTCCCACTCCTCATCCGCCAGGTTTAATAAAGACATCTCAAAAGCAAAGGTATATGTAACTGTAGGAGAGTTCATGTTGTTATAAGAACTGCAACTTTGTATTTCCTGAAGTTTGTGTGGTCAAATTTGCAAGTGGAACATTTCACTACTACAGGTTTTGCACAAATTTTACGAAACAAGTCTACATTAAGTTAAAGCAGAACTGAAATTAATGCCTTTTCTGGTCACTTCAGAAATGACTTCCTATCACAGAATCCTCCTTTTTATTTGGATATTTGGTTCCTTCAACACATATGGGTTGAGGGGACATTCCAGCTCAAAAGCTAAAAGTAGTAATAGAATGCAAAGTGATCAAAGAATTATCCTGTTACTACATACCACAATTTTCTAGAATAATTTTGAGTGATGCAGAGTATAACACACCTATCAGCAGAATGCTTATTTTTAAAATGTCCCTAATACTAGCTTCTCCCTCCCACATTTTCAAATTACCCCAGTATTAACATCCCTCCCTAAGAAGTTTCATTTTAGCGGTTTTAGAAAAATGAATTAGACTTGTCTGACACATTGTATGACACACAACAAGCAAGACCCCTTTTCGTCTGGCTCTTCTGCTTCTCCTGGGCATGAAAACAGCCAGAACTACAGCAACAGCTGGGGATCATTAAACCGACAGAAATAGCTTAGGAGACTCCAATGATGTGTGAGTGGGGGGAGGAGAGGCTAAGTATCAGATTAAAAAAATCGAAAGAGAAACAGGCAAGTGGGGATGGGGCTAGGTGAAGCCTAAGGTGTGCATCGCACCTAAATTTCCTTTACACAGCTAAGGAGATGCACTGAAGCAAATAAAGGGACAGGTGACTGCGGCCTAATTTGCCTAGCCCCCCATCTATTCTTGGATGGACAGTTTAGTCAAACCTAAAAATCTGAGTCTGAATGAACGCAGGTTGGGGGTGAGAAGGGAGAGGAGTTGTGGAATCTCAAAGGCTAGCCCTGGGTCATCCCCAGCCTGGAGGAATCACTCAGAGGAGGTGAGTCAGTTTGGGGGCCGTACTGACAGTAAACATCAACTCCAAGATGAGGTAGGAGCAAGGGCTGTGAGAATATATGCCAACCCCTAAGTGGACTTAGAGACTAACTCAGTCCCAAGGCATCCCCTCAACGGGGGAGGACCAAATGCTACATGAAAAGCAGGCTCTTGGGGCTGTTGTTATTAAAGCACAGCCACACCTCCCCATGGTAGTTTCTGAACCTGGCAGGCCTCCAGAAGTCTGTGCAGGAATGTGCCATTTCCCTGGCCCACTGCCCGAGTGCATTCAGCACATACCTGAATGTCCTAGAGGAGCTTTATTCAGATCACCCCAAGGGAGTGGGCTTGCAGATCCTGATCTATGCCTTTAAGTTTGGTTAGTCCCAGGATCCTGGGGTACCTTCTTCATCCCCACACTTGCTAGGTTGTCTATTTGGTATCATCAAGGCCTCTCCCACCAAGGCATTTTCTTTATAACTAATCTTACAGGACTGCAGTTTCAGACGGTTCCCCACCTGCAAGCCTGAACAGGAAATGATTCGATTGCAGATATTAAGAATGCAACTTTCTTTAGCAAGAGTGTTTTGTAACTGTGAGATTGCATGAACTTCAGCTAAACATTTTATTTGATGAATCTAATGATTTACTAGAGCTTATTAGATTTACTAGAAAAAGCTCCAGGCTGATGGCTGGTCTCAACAAAAAGCAACCACCATATTACCCTCTTCTTGAATAGCTTGCTTCTTTTCTAACCACAAATGGGGCAGGAAAATATGTTCATGCATATTTCCAAACTATACCATTTTTATCTAAATAACTTGGTTTTCTATAATGAGTCCAAAAACCCCACAATAACTGGCTCATTCTAAATACTTTAAGTTAGTATTAAGACAGGTAGAGAGTATACAAAAATAAATCCACCAGAGAGGAGAATAACAAATGAGTGTAAACTTTTAAAAAAATATATATCACACATAGTTCATTTTGAGGCTAAATAACATCTAAGGACAGGGTATATGTTAAACAAACTATTGTGACTATAATCACCTCTCAGTGCGTGCAGCCTAGGTGAGTGCAATTGTATCAATACATCTCTCATCACTCTTTAACAGAGTACATACTTTACCTAAAATTTAAACATTAATGTCATAAATATTTATAATTAATCATTTACTATGTGCATGCCTTGGTACCAGATACAAGATAGGAAATGAGAAGGAAAATAGCACTATACATTTACCTTACAAAGCTACATTCACACCTATGATCTCTTTTGACCCTATGAGTTGGAATTACAGACATTATACCCACTACACAATGAAAGGAACTGGTTTGCTAAGCTTAGAGCAACTTAGCCAAGTTCACCATCGGCAAGATCAAACCAAGAACTTCAGGCTCTTGACTACCAGCTCAATGCTGGGACACTAGCTGTTTACCACAAAAAGGCTTTCTGCCCTCAAGGAATTAATCTGTTACCTAATGCCTTGGCCAGTGTTTCTCAGATATACCAAGTTTCTTCCCAGTATATCTCACAAACTCCTGGTCCCAATATTATATTCTGAATCTAATTCAGGATAATTATAGAAAAAGGTTATTTATTAATATTACTGATAATTAACAGAGGTGAGTTCCTTCTGAAGGCTAGAATTATTGAGACTGAATAAAACTGACTTAGGATATAGCACTCAAAACATAATCTATCACTGGGATAAATACCTCATTTTGCTTATGGGCCTGACACTGCCCTCTAGTGCCAGGAAGCACAGAAGCACAGTGATCATCAGCAAACCAATGCATATGAACCATTTACTACGTATAAAAATACTTCGCTAGGCACTTTGGACGAAAAAGAGAGAGAAAAGGTAAAATCTGTCACACATCTGCAAGTATAAAAATTACATAAGCCCCTCAAAGGAATCTATAAATATAACGGAGAAGATAAGAAATGTAAAACAAGTCACAGTAATCAGTGGCAGTGTTAAAATTGCTTTAAGAGTTTGCAGATAATAAATTACTAGAGTTCAAAAAGGATTAGGTAAGCTTCATAGGGACAGGAGCACATAAGCAATCTGAAGGACTTGAGATGAACAACATGAGCCAGGGCCTGGAGGTAGGAAATACTATGCGGTTAAGAACACAACCAACACTCTCCAATTTAGCTGGAGCATTAAAAGTTTGTGAAAGAGAGTAACAGAAGGCACGCTGGCTAAGGTCAGACTGTGAAGGGTCTAGAACTGTGCTATCAGACATGGCAGCCACTAGTCACATACGCTATTTAAATTTAGTTAAAATCAAATAAAATTAGTGGTACATATCTGTAGGCCCAGCTACAGGCAGAAGGATCGCTTGAGCCCAGGAATTTGAATCCAGCCTGGGCAACATAATGACTCTGTCTCTTAAATAAATTAAATTAAAAACTCAGTTTCTTAGTCACTTTAGCCACATTTCAAGTCTCAAAAGCTGCATTTGGCTGGTGCCTACCATATTGGACAGTACAGATCTAATATCGGTCAGTGCTGTATCTGAAGGTCGTATAAAACCATAAATACCAATCTTTTAAGATGGCTCACTCCTCCCCAAAAAAATCACCCAGATTTGATCCTTGCCAAAGTCTATTAATAAAGAAAATAAAACTATGAAAAAAGAAAAGATTATTAGGAATCTATCTATAATAATAAAACACAAGACTAAGAAGAATCATTTTCACTGCTATCTTTTGGTATGTCAAGGAAGAACTATCTTTGTCCCTGAAACACTTACTTTGGCCTAAACGGAGTAACATCGGATACTCTTTATACTCTTACCATATAACGCACAATCTATTTCTCTTGTGCAGTTTACAAAATGACAGCAAGTTTTTAAAAATATGTGTATTTATTTATTGAAGACATAATTTAAATCCTCTCAAGATACGGAAGACAATATCGAATTCTAAATATAAGGTTCTACGCACAATATAAAACCATAAACGTATACAGTCAATTGCTTGGGGTAGTTATCTAAAATTACCATTCCTAATGACAAGTCTGCATTTCTATTTCCTGTAGGTTTTTGCACTTAATGCAAAGATATTCTTAATGATCCGACTGGGAATCTGGAACATTACAACCCTCTGGATTACAAAAAGTCAAAGATAGCAGCCCAAAGATTGAAGTCCTGAGCCATACTACCTCTCTGCCTTTCAAATAATCTTCCCTCTATATTGGCACAGTGTTTCTTTGACATTAGCCCAGAACACTTCTAGATATTCAAAGAAAATCAACTGCCTCTCGACCAGTTCTTAAAACTATTCTCTTTGCAAACTGGACATTGATTCGATTTCCTCTTTGGTGTATTCATTCATTGCCGACTCCACATGCTCAAATCATCCTGCCAAATGTTAGTAAAGTGCCAAAGAGATCTTGAAAACTCAAAATCAATGTCTGTTTGTTAAAGAGTAGCATTTATGTAATAAATATTATAGACTGTATATAAATTCTAATAGTAGATAATTAAGGTTTCCAAGCTAGGAGAAGAAAATATTGATAATTCTTTTCTGTTCACATTTTATAGAATTTAGATAAAGTCCCTACCCTCTTTTTTTCCATAACCCAGAACTCTTCTGAAAGAATTTTCCTCAAATTTAAAACTGAATTTTTCTGCAGAACTCAAATGTGTCCATTCTACTCCCAAAGAGTATTCAGCAGTTTAAGACTATGAAAGAAGACTGTTCACAAAGGAAAATTCCTTTAAGATTGAAAAGTCCAGTCCAAACTGTTCGCCATAACCAAAACTAAGATGCGATACTAGTAGAAAGCCTTCCAAGATGTCTTGGCATTGAGACTTTAGAGGTTATCTACCTACTTTCAGTATTTAACAGACAGAAGAAACTGAGGTCATCAATAGCTTTCTATTTATTTATATAGTATCTATGGCCAGAGTACATTTTATTGATAAAACACTGAATTTGAGCCACAGAGAGAGGTAGAAACCTGTCTTATTAAAGTTTTTTCTTCCTTTATTCCACAATCTAGTTTTGGCTAGATTGAGCTATGAGCTGTGCATGACAGAAGAAAAGGAATAAGAAAGTCAAACACCCTAATCACTGTCCTATCAGGTCATGAAATGTACCCTACAGTACTATGCCCAGTTATCTATCTGTTAGGTGCTTGAGAAACTTTAAAATAAATCCTGGGAGAATAAACTATCCAAAGTCAGAGCTTGGATGGCTACAGAGAAACAGGAAGGAGATAAAAGACAGTAGTTAAGTTTAGGAGGAAACAAAAACATGCAAATATCACAGGGATAAATACTCTAACCTTCCCGCAAACTGTGATAAGGGGTCAGGCACACTGCTGAGTAGCTGTCCTTTCCCGGCTTCAGGACAATCCATGAGAGTGGCAGAATTCTGCAGGTGGGCTGATGAATCTTGGTCTTCTCCTCCAGCATGCTAGAGGAGATGTGAGATTCCAAAGGCCAGTGTTGCAATAAACCAGTCTTCCTTCCCTCACTCCTTAAAGACGCCATTTATTATTTGCTAAAGATATGATTAGCATTGCTCTTTACGTTAAAGTGGCCACTTCATTTCTGCAGTGCAAAGGGTTGCAAGAACAGCTAGATCCCAGGTTTACTTAGGGAGTGGAGCATTAAAAGCAGTGACAGCAGAAGGTCAGAATCAGTAAGTCTCCTGGCAAAACATTTCTTCCTGTCAGCACTGGGCCTCAACACAGACACCTCCTTCCTCTACCCAAATGCCAAAAAGCAGGACTGGGACGGTTTCAATGTGTAGAGCTGGAAATGAAGAGGGTTCCCTTGGAGAAAATGCTCGTAGCAACCAATCAACCTCATTCACCCAAAATAGTAAACAGTTGGTTTCTCTGCTCAGAACCAAAAGGCTGCTGCCAGACAAGCAGTATCACATGACCAAGTTCCCTCTTCTCTACTCTGCCCTCCCTCCCTTCTTGTGCAAAACCTGCACCAAAATGGAACAAGGAGCTATAACACAGCACTATTTTATTTTCCTTGACATTTGTTTTTGAAATGTTTATAGATGAAAGATACCAAATTGGGGGGTGAGGAGAGGTACCAAAGGAAAAACTCAAGAAGAATTTACTTTGAAAAAAGCCATGTTACATCAATGAGATGGGAACCACAAACATAATGGTTAATTGGCAAATGTGCTCAATGAATGAACAAATGGATAGATACTTCTTAGCAATTTGCAAACACTTTGCCGATAAAAATCTCTAAAAGAAGATACAGCTCAGTACATATTTGATCTTTTCATTTAGAAAGAAAATAAAGGCTCTTAAGATGCTAGCTACTGTCAGAGATGACATTGGGACAACAGTGGTAGTTCACCAAAAATTTGAGATTCATACCCTTATCTCGCTGACCTCGGCTTACCTCACCCTTCGACTATACTCCTTAGATGTCATTAGTCTCATCATTCAAATCACTGGGTAGGCAATCAGGACAGCTACACCCACAGACTGAACTGAAAAATCTACCCAGCTGATTATAGAAACAGCTGCCACCACCAGCATTTCCACCCAAGGAGAAGGGGGAAGATAATAAGTCTGGCAGCACAGCTGGAGCCAGATGTGCCACCATATTCTTCTCCCTACAAGTTTCCTCAGCATTTGAAAGCTGAACAAGGAATGCAATGCAGAGGCATGGAAGTGGAAACCTCTATGATCAATTTGTTCCTAGGAAACTAGGTGGAGTATTAGAATCAAATGTGTCACTATCATCTGCCATGACCCCTACTCAAAGGGCCAACTAGGGGTTTGAGAGTAGAGTCCCTCATTCTCATCCACCCCACACACTGTAAATTGCTCAATAAATATATGTAACAGGGAAAGGAAAGAAAAAGAAAAAAAATACATCAGAAATCCTTAATTTCAGCAACACCTTTTTCCAACAAGAACATGTGGAGATGACTATTTGGCTAGTGTTGGAACACAAATACTATTATAGTACTAATAAATAATTTGCTATTGAGGATGAGGAGCAATTGGAACTCTCAGACATTACGGGGGGATAAAAAATGATAATGCTACTTTGAAAAATAGTTTGGAAGTTAAACTTACACTTACCATACAACCCAGTAATCCTATTCCTATTTACCCAAGAGAAGCGAAAACGTATGTCCACATAAAAAGCTCTATATGAGCATTCACAGCAGCTTTATTTGTAATTGCCAAAAACCAGAAACAACCCAATTGTCCTTCAACTTGTGAATGGAATAAAAAATTATGGTACATCCATACAGTGGAATACTTCAGCAATTAAAATCCCCTACAAACTATTGCTACAGACAACAACATTGGTGAACCTCAAAGGCATTATGCTAAGTGAAAGAAGCCAGACACAAAAGGCCACATACTGCATGACTGCAGTTATATGAAATTCAGGAAAAGGCAAAACTATATGGGCAGAAACCAGATCAGTGGTTCCCAGAAACTGGGAACGGAAAAGGAGACTGTCTACAAATATCCTATAGATCTCGGTTGTGGTGGTGGTTTACCTTTTACCAAAACTCATTGAACTGTACCCCTAAAAAGGGTGACTGTTATTGCATATAAACGACCTTAATTTTTTAAAAAAACAGATTGCAAAATAGTACACAACAGAATGGAATTGTAGTTAAGAGTACAGGCTCTCAAACTGATTGCCTGGGTTCAAATCTTGGCTCTACCAGGTACTAGCTGTATGACTTTGAGATATTTAACATCTCTATGCCTCCATTTCCTCATCTGTCAAGTGGGAATAACAGTACTCACCTCAGAAATGCTGTAATAAATGAGTTAATGTATATAAAGCATTTAGAATAGTACCCATTCTATAAGCATTCAGTAAATTCAAGCTGTTGTCATCACAGAATTATGTAATACATACATATACAATCTCTATATATGCACTGAAAATGGATGGTCACCACCTGGGTGGTGGGAATAGGATGATTTTATTTTCTCTTTCTCCCTTTTGTTTATCTATATCTTCTAAACTTTCTTTCTTTCTTTCATTTATTTATTATTTTTTGAGAGAGTCTCGCTCTGTTGCCCAGGCTGGAGTGCAGTGGCGTCATCATAATTCACCACAATCTCAAACTCCTGGCCTCAAGGAATCCTCCTGCCTCAGCCTCCTGAGCAGCTGGGACTATAGGGGTACACCACACCCAGCTAATTTTTCTATTTTTTGTAAAGATGGGGTCTTGCTCTTCCTCAGGCTGGTCTTGAACTCCTGACCTCAACTGATTCTCCAGCCTCGATGTCCCAGAGTGCTAGGATTACAGATGTGAGCCACTGTGCCCAGCCTAAATTTTCTAAACTTTCTATATTAAAGAACTATTGCCTTTATAGTAAGTAAAAAAAAAATTTTTTTTCCCAAAAAACAATGAAGGAAAGGACACTAGGCTGGGAATAAGAAGTCCTGGTTTTCAGCTATGTTGCTAATCTCTACAAAGGAGTGGGGCTAAGAGCAGACAGGGTGTCCTTTATCTATCTCTAAAATGCCTCTCTAAGATTTATAGTGGGATTAGGCAAGCTATACTCTTTACTTTGTTTCATTTTTCTGTAGATATTTATCATCGGCCTAGCAAGCACCAGGCACTGTAGACACAGAAAGATGAAACACCTAAGTCCCTGTCTTCATGGAGTTTACAATACAGGCTGTTCAAAGAAACAGAGACAGACTTGTACCCACTTAAACAATCCTTTGGCATGATAAGCGCTCTGATGGGCACAGAGAAGAGGAGACCCGGCTGGGTTTGGAAGAGTCAGAGAAGGCCTTCAGAAGACACCTGAGCCTAGTCCAGAAATGTTTTTTTGTCTTTTTTTAAAGCCAAACAAAAAAGATGGGAAGGGCATTCTAACCAAAGGGAGCAGAATGTACAAGGCAAAAGTTGTGAAAATAACAGTTACTTGGGGAATGGAGGACAGAGAGAAGGAGAAATCGAGAAAGGTCATTTAACAGTCTGGAAACGAAGAGGAACAAGACTAGCAGCAAGGAGGCTGGATAGGAAGAGGGAAGCGAGAATTCAGAATACTGATAATCTCCAGAAATTACATCGGACAATAAATGTTTTATTTTTATCTATTATAAAAGGCTATATATGCCACAAATAAACCTGATAAATATTAAAGATGCACTTTACTACATTTACAAATATAGCACATACTTACAAAATATTACAAAGAAAATATCAGTACACTTCTATTTTCCATGGTTAATTGTACATACCTGTTCATGTAATAAATATTTAATGAGTGTGTGTTATGCATATGGTAGGTGCTGGGAAAGAAGGGAGACACAGGCAGTAAGCAGATGAACCACCAAAGCAACTGAGAGAACCAGATCAGTTTTTGTCTATCCAAGACCTATCCAGATCTTCTTCCCCTCAGAAGTAGGATAGAGGCAGTGTGATACAGTGAGCAGCTGAGAATCTGCACTTGGAATCAGACAGACTCTGTTCGAATTTTGGTTCTTATCACCTACCACCATTCTGGCTTCTGGTAAGTTACTTAACCTTTCTGAGCTTTCATTTCCTTACCTGAAAATGGGGATGATATCATCAAATTCATATGGTGTTAGGATGAATTTAATGAGAGAATCAATCAATAGTCAGTGTGTCAGATATATAAAAAATGTTCAATCATCCCTTTTATTATTGTTTAATTTTGATTTTTCACTTTTAGGACAGCCTGTGATCTCTCACAACACAGACAAAAACACACGCAGGGTAGAAAAAAGGGGGAGCAAGGTACAAAAAAGGTCTGTTTAACATTACTAAATTCACATTTTAGGGAATTCACAACCGTTTTCTCGTAAAGATGTCATGCTTGGAACTTACATTCCTTTAGGATTTCTCAAACTGTTAATATCTGCCTACATTACATGACCTAGTATATTAAATAAAAACCATCACCCAAAATAGGGAGCCAGTCACAATCTCTCCCAGGATTCCTCGTTCTGATTCTCTACTACTGAGTCATTTAAAGAGCAGAGACAACGCAGAGTACTGATAAGTAGTCTGAACACAAAACTGTGGCATGGAGTTGCCAGAGCACACTGTGGACTGACCATTTACTGCAAGCAGAACTTTCTGAAACAGAAACACCATCATGAAAGGAGAGTTTCACTGGCTGTGCCTTTGAAGTAATCATGTCTTCCAAGAGAAAAGAGGCACAGCAATTAATACCTTTCTCTAGCTGAAAAAAATTTCTGAATTTTAAAAATGCTGTCTCCCTATAATTATTAATATATATTAAAATTTTTTAACTATCTTTTTAAAAATGTTTATTTCTTACAAATCACTTTGAAAGCTTTTGAAAGCGGATGTAAAATGCAAATAGAAAATGTCTTCTCTGTGACTCCAAGCCTTAAAGGCCAAATTGACTTTACTCAAACTTTCCCCATAAATTTCCCTTTGCACTGAAACCATTTGTGTGTGACACTTCAGATCAAAAACCAGAACTTAAGAAGCAGAGGAAACCTGGATAGGATTTTCAAGCACAATTTTTTATACTTAGTAAAGTAGAAGTCTATGCCTACACACAGAAAGAATACCATACTTCACATTGCTCTCTTTGATTGGTGGTTTACAATCTCCTTTAATCTATAGTCTTCTGTAGATTAATTATCATGCTTCCAGGGAACCCTAAGATCTTTTTGCCTACCACAGGTGCCACAGAGGACACCTATTTGCTACCCTCCTCCACTCTGCCCTGCTCGCTCACACATCCTGCATCAATGCACAAAGAAGCCAGCAGCTAGTGAAGCTTCTGAACAACCTGTGCATCCCAGCTCTGCTCCATTCTGCTTTAATGGCCTCCAGGCTGTCCTGTGTGTTGGCAAGAAGAGCCTAGAAGAACTGCAAAGGCAGGTTGTAGGCACCTCCCTCACCTCCTTTCGGTGGGTGCAGGAGCACTGAGATAACATCGCTAGAAATTCTGTCCGTTTGTGCTTCACCATAACTGCTTGTGATAGCCCCATAACACCATACCTCCATTTACTCTTTTTTAAGTGGTTCGGACACCACTAGCCAATCAATTTCTCCACATTATGAACTGTCAACAAAATTAGAAATACTTGGTCTGGGAAAAAACTATCAGATGATGTCAAACTACATTTCTGCTGGCTCCTTCTCACTACTTGGTTGTCTTTGATTCTTCATGTCTTTCAAAGCAGAAAGCTACCAGAGCTCCTCCATCACAAGGCCGTCTCTCTTCAGGTACCTCTTTGCAGCAAGCAAAGGCACTGCATATTCATTCTTCTGCAAATCCAAACATTTCCCCTAGAAGTTAAGTACCGCAGCACCACTCACTCACCAGAGCTATGTGTTTTGCTTCATTGGCATCAATCCTCTAGAATCCTCTAGCTCACATGATACACACAAGGACAGGACAAACAGGAGAGCCATTTACCTACTGGAAATCTGAAGGAAGTTTTAGCCTGTTAAGATAATGAGTTGACTGAGCTTAAAAGGTATACCATACTTAGAGTCAATTCCAATTTGGTATGCTTCATAATGTTTTTTTAAAAAGAGTGGAGGCCAGGCAAGGTGGCTCACACCTAGCACTCTGGGAGGCTGAGGTGGGCGGATCACTTGAGCTCAGGAGTTTGAGACCAGCCTGAGCAATAGCAAGACCCCATTTTTACAAAAAACAGAAGAATTAGCCAGGCTTAGTGGCACGCACCTGTAGTCCCAGCTATTCAGGAGGCTGACGCTGGAGAGTGGCTTGGGCCCAGAGATTCCAGGCTGCAGTGAGCTATGATGACACCACTGTACTCCAGCCCAGTGACAGAGGAAAATTCGCAAAAAAAAAAAAAAAAAAAAAAAAAACCTATCTAAAGGTACATAGACTCTTTCAAAAGATTCAGTTAAATTTAAAAATTATTAGTTTCACAGCTTTAAATGTAAATGGTAGGTGACGGGGGGGGCGGGAGGAAAAAAATTTTTTAAAGAAAAAAATGTAAATAGTAAAGTTAAGAAAGTTCAAAACTGAATTGGGGCTGGTGAGCCTTCTCTGTATAAGTTTATTATTTTTTAAAAAACAAATATATTACTTATAATTGAAAATTAGTTTTAAAAATTCAAAACTGACCACCTAACTTGCTTTGTGGTTGAAAAAAATTAACCTAGATTTCTCAAATTTCTTAAGACTCAAATTCCCTAGGCTATGGCTGGTTCTAAACATGTCAATATATCAGCCTTTTTGTTAAGAAACAGTAACTTTTCTGATTAATAAAGCTAGGTAAATGGTGAGGAACAATTTAAAATTACCTCTATCTCTCATATTTTTACGAAAATAACAAAGAATTGAAAATTATTTTCTGAATCCAGATCTTGTAAACTTCACCCCCATAAATTCAAGCAATCAAAATGACAAGAGGCACAGTAGTCACTTACATGAGTGAGAGTCTAGAAAAGGGTTTGATCAAACAATCCTCAATTTAGAATCACAAGTTAAGATGTGTGACAAAGGACATGCCACTCTTTTTTAAATTATGAAACATTCCAAATAGGAATGGACTCTCTGAGTATAGTATCTTTTAGGAAACTCAGTCCTGCCACCTGTTGACGTCCATCATCTTACAAACCTGGCTCAAAGCTTCCTATTCCAAGAAACCTCCCCTGATTAACCTCAAAAAACTGTTCACACCACCTGTTGTAACTTCAATATAAAATTTCCTCTTATTTTATAGCATAACGACCATATCTATCTCCAATTGAACGCTAAAGTCTTTGAACAAAAGGATTAGCATCATCTTTCTTACCTTTTTTGCCACAAAATAAAAAGGGCTCTATCCAAGGGATAATCAATAAACATTATCTGATACCCACAGCATCTAGTCCACTGTCTTTCAACCAGCAGATGCTCAGTAATTATTGAACCCCTAGTAATTTTATTTATCATCATTGCCAGATCCCAGACAAAGGAAGTAGAAAGAGATCAAACGCAAATGAGCCCCTGGTACTGCTAAGGTCTAAACTGTGATAACCTATATTTATGTCAAAATAAGGTTTAAAAATTATCTATGAGTCTTAGTCATCCTCTTTGATACTGTATAACAGACTATACAGTTTAAAAGTCAGGTGCTTTGAAGTCAAAGATTTGAACCCTAACTTTGGCATTTATCAGCTAGCTTCCAGTTTCTCTCAAAGTAAGCCTTACTTAATCTGAAGGATTGTGTTGGAGTTATTAATAAATGAGGTAATTATTTAAAGTGCCTAATATAAGAAAGGCAGTCTATATATGGTAGCTATTCTGTTAAGTTATGATTAAACTATGTTAAACTATGATTAACGCTACGGTTTGAATGTGTCCCCTCCAAAATTCAGGTATTCCTAATGTGACAGAATTAAGAGGTGGGGTCTTTAAAAGGTGATTGGGCCATGAGGGCTCCTCCCTCATGAATGAGATTAAAGCCCTTATAAAAGAGGTTTCACACAGCTTTGGGGTGGCTTGCTCTTCTTCCGCCATGTGAGGACACACAGTTGCTCCCCTCCAGAGGATGCAGCCCTCACCAAACAACCAAACTTGCCAGTGCCTTGATCGTAGCCTATAGAACTATGAGAAATAAATTTCTGTTCTTTATAAATTACCCAGTCTCAAATATTTTATTGTAGCAGCACAGGCTAAAACATTTATAAAGAAAAATTGTTCATAATATAGATTGTTATTACATTAAATTGCATAAGGCATCAATTCTCTAGTAAAATGTGGTATACAAAATATAATCTCTTCTGGGATGTGATCTCCTTCCTATTGTGCTAAAGTTCCCCAGAAAAATTATCTCTGCAGCAAGGTAATTTGCCAAGGATTCTAGGGAAGAAGGTTTTACACAGATATATTTCCCACTATAACTCAGTTTTATGCAACATTTACACATTAATAGACTTCAAATGCCCAGTGTGTTACTATTAAGGAACTGCTGTATTTGTCCCCACATATGTTACAATCTTTGTCTCATTGGCATTTCAAGGAGATGTGGCTTCTTCAGTGCCCAAAGAGGTTGAGTTTTCATGCAGCTTATTCCCACCAACCTGTTAAGCATTTTAATGAAGGTCCTGATTGGAGGGTTATTAGAATAACCATGAGCTATCACTTCATAATCATTATACCAGCAGAAAATTTAAAATAGCTTATAACACCTGTATCTAGTAGAAAGGTGGGGAAAAGGTATTCTCCTACATGGCTGGTAGAAATGTGAAGTGTTAGTCTTTTAAAAAGCAATTTGGAGGCAAGGTGGCACGTGCCTATAGTCAGTCCCAGCTACTAGGGAGGCTGAGGTGGGCGAATCATTTGAGCTCAGGAGTTGGGGGCCAGCCTGGGCAATACAGGCAGAGACTCCCTGTAAAAAAAAAAAAAAAAAAAAAGGCGGGGTGGTGGGCAAGTTGGCAGCAGCATCTATTGGATTTAAACATATATATTTCCCTAAACTCACCAGTTCCATTCCTAGGAATATATCCATAAAATATACACATCAACAGATAAAACATATATAAAAAGGATGTTTACTGAAGCATTTTTTATAGAGGGGAAAAAAAAGAAAAAAGGAAAAGAAAAGAATACCCACCAACAGGGGAATCTCTGAATATATTATAGTACACACAGGCCATAAAGTAGTATGCAGCCATTAAAAAAAGAATTTGAGCTACATCAGATGACATGCAGGAATTTCATTAAGTAATGCTGAGTGAGAAAAGCAAAAGGTAAAAAGTGCATATAATATGATCTCATTTAAAAACAACTTGATGGCAAAAAAAAAGCACTGTGTTGGTATATACATATAGATCTGTATGGGATCACGTTGAGTACAGAGAAAAATATAGAAGAATATTCGCTGGACATGGTTTGGGGGTAAAGACACATCAATGTGAGGGGAGTGAGGGAAAAGAAGGAGGGAATGCTAAGTGAAAAAGGAGAAAAAAAGACTGCACTTAAAAAACAAGGCTGTAGGCCGGGCATGGTGGCTCACGCCTGTAATCCTAGCACTCTGGGAGGCCGAGGCGGGCGGATTGTTTGAGCTCAGGAGTTCGAGACCAGCCTGAGCAAGAGCGAGACCCCGTCTCTACTAAAAATAGAAAGAAATTAATTGGACCACTAAAAATATATAGAAAAAATTAGCCGGGCATGGTGGTGCATGCCTGTAGTCCCAGCTACTCGGGAGGCTGAGGCAGGAGGATCGCTTGAGCCCAGGAGTTTGAGGTTGCTATGAGCTAGGCTGACGCCACGGCACTCTAGCCCAGGCAAGAAAGTGAGACTTTGTCTCCAAAAAAAAAAAACAAGGCTGTAAATTTTCAGATTTATGCATCTATGTAGAATCTGTATATATATAGAATGATAGATTTATATATAAAAGCTTCTTAAGCAAAATTTTAAAATAATAACAATCCCCCAAATGAGGACTGATGATTTATGACTTTAAATCATTTAATTATCTCATTCTGATTGCTGCATTTGTCAACTGCCTTTTTTTTTTTTTTTTTGAGACTCTCTCTGTTGCCCAGGCTACAGTGCAGTGGCATCATCATAGCCCACTGCAGCCTCAAACTCCTGGGCTCAAGTGATCCTCCTGCCTCAGCCTTCCAGGGAGCTGGGACTACAGGCATGTATCACCATGATCAGCTGAGTTTTCTATTTTTTTTGTAGAGACAGGGGTCTTGCTCTTGCTGAGGCTAGTCTTGAATTCCTGAGCTCCAGCGATCCTCTCACCTTAGCCTCCCAGAGTGCTATGATTACAAGCGTGAGCCAACCCACCCAGCCAACTGCTGTCTTTCTATATACCATGTTTCTAAAACTAATGACCCCTCATTTATCACCACTTTCACAGCTTAAGCAGAATTAAGACCCACAGCAGCATAAATACTATTAGAAAACAGCTAACTCACTGTGCTGGCTACTAGGCAAGCACAAGTGATAAATAAAAATTTTCTCTATAAAATATATCCATGAAATATTATTGACTACACTATTATTTTAATTCTTCAATGACTACATAATAATAAATACTGATTGTGCTTATTATGGTTGATGAGTTCTGACTAGGATACATTATGGTCTCCATTACCACCTTGTTAAAAAGGCTATTGTGCCCTCAAAGAGAAGTGTACTGTAATCTTAGAAACTTCTCTTTTAGCCAGCAAGTATTTATTAATTATTGATTATATACTCAACACTATGGTAATTACTCTGGGGATTCCTGAGAAGTAGAAGGAATGATTCTGAGACTCAAAGAATTTGCATTCTTTTTTTTTTTTTTGAGACAGAGTCTCACTCTGTTGCCCGGGCTAGAGTGCCATGGCGTCATCCTAGCTCACAGCAACCTCAAACTCCTGGGCTCAAGCGATCCTCCTGCCTCACCCTCCCGAGTAGCTGGGACTACAGACATGCGCCACCATGCCCGGCTAATTTTTTTTCTATATATTTTTAGTTGTCCAGCTAATTTCTTTCTATTTTTAGTAGAGACGGGATCTTGCTCTTGGCTCAGGCTGGTTTCGAACTCCTGAGCTCAAGCAATCCGCCTGCCTCGGCCTCCCAGAGTGCTAGGATTACAGGCGTGAGCTACCACGCGCCCGGTCAATTTGCATTCTTTTTGGAGATACAGGGGTTACAAAGGATTATAAAATCCTAAGAAAGAGAAAACAAATGAGGTTTTCTTAGAGGCTGATGAAATTTGGATAGGCAAGAGTCGTCAAAGGAGGGAAGTCAGATGGTATCTAGGTAGGAAGAGTATCCTAAGGAAAGATCTAGAAACTAAATTAGGAATGGTATGTAAGGAAGAATAAGGTTTTCACCTTGATTAGAACAGAAAGTATGGGATAAATGGAAAATTGGGTTGAATAGGTAATAAGGAGCCAGATTACTTGAGGAGCCTGAACGTTAAATTACAGTTTGGCTCCACCAGATAATTGTCATTTTATGCTCTTGAGTAATTAATTATATAATTTATCAATTTCTTTCAATAAGCACTTTTTAATTGAAATTTTTATTGAGATGATGATTATAGATTTACATAAAGTTATAAGAAATAATACAGAGGGATCTCTAATACACAATAATTATTTTTTAAGTGCTAAGTTTGTGAAAGTCATTTCAAAGGTAACGTAGATGCATAAAACATTGTACCTGCTTTTTTCAAGCATATAGGAAAAAACCATTCTTTTAAATAGATTATATAAAACAAGATGTGAAGCATACAGTATGTGGCATACAAGTAGGGCTTTTAGAGTTAGAGAAACAGTAAATTACTTTTGGAAGGGGGTTAGGAAAGGCTTCATGGTGCTAGTACCACGTGAAATTATTCACTCGGTACCTAATATTTAACATATGCCAGGGCCTGTGCCAGGTGCTAGGGGTACAGTGGTGAACGCGACAGACAGTCTCTGTCTTCAGACACATTGAAATTTATGGGTGAAGGTGGACAAGTAATTACAATACAATGGGGGTTATAACAGGATATTCAGAATGCCATGGGAGAACAGAGCAGAGGGATCTAAGCAGTTCTGGGAAACGGAGCAGGAAAGCCTTGCAGAAGACTTGTTTAAGCTATGACCTGAAGGATGTTCCAGCAGAGAGAACAACAATGCGAAGACCTGGAGGGGAGAAGCAAAATAGCACATTAGGGGAACTGATGGATTTTCGTTACACTTGGTAATAGAAAGACAACTTAGCATAATGGATATAAGTGAGGGTACCAGAGCCTGACTACCTGGGTTTATTATTTGCCTTATCACTCACTAGCTGCCCTTGGATACTTCTCTGTGCCTCTGTTTCCCCATATGAAAAGAGGCTTAACGATAACTAGTACCTCACAGATTAGGACAAAATGATTTAATGCCCTTAGACTAGTAACTGGCACACAGCCAAGTGCTTAATACATGTTAGCTATTACTGATAATGCTATGACTGTGACTATTAAGTGTGAGAAGATGAATGGTAAGAAAATAGCTTAGAGATACAGGAGGGCCTTAAAAGCCATGTTAGGAGTTTAGACCTTGGCCTAAGAGCAATGGGAAGTCACTGAAAGATTTTAAGTAAAGGCATGGCATTAGATTTGCATTTGACAAAGACAGGACCTACCTCACAGGGTCACTGCAGAGTTTTTCAACCTGTGCATTACTGATGTTTTGGGTCAGATAATTTTTTGTTGTGGGGGCTGTTCTGTGAAT
The DNA here is from genome assembly GCF_000956105.1 of Propithecus coquereli. Classification (NCBI taxonomy): domain Eukaryota; kingdom Metazoa; phylum Chordata; class Mammalia; order Primates; family Indriidae; genus Propithecus; species Propithecus coquereli. Next base: position 2,821,672 of record NW_012136747.1, on the reverse strand, counting down.
TACCAGGTGTTCAGCTGTATCCCTGGCTTCTACCTACTAGATACCAGTAGCAACTCTCCAGCTGCAACAAGCAAAAATGTCCCCAGATATTGTCGTATGTCCCCTCGGGGTTAAAACTGCCCTGGATTAAGAACCACTGTGTTATCGTGAGGATTAAAGGAGTTGATATATGTACAACACGTAGAATAGTACCTTGTACAAGTGCTGTTATTAAAATCAGCATAGTGGCTTCTAGGGAAAAATTAAGTGTTTCTCCTAACAGCAACTGAGAACAATTTAGTCTCCTATTTGATTAATAACCAAAAATTTAAAATGAATCACAGATGCTGATAAGTGTGAAAAATGGGTTGGTCTATTCCCAATAAGATTTATTTATACTCACTGCCACTTTCTGTGGATATAATGCATTCTATTCATCCAGAACCTCTGGCCCAGCCTTTAGATATAAAGCGGTCTCTCAGCTGGAAGTTTCTTTAAGGTGGAAGAACATAGTGATAGGTTCTTTCCACAGTAACTGGGGTTTGGGAGCACTTTTTTGTAAGGTAAAAATCTGGTTTCTAAGATTACAGGATGTTTCTCTTTGCGTGTATAGTAGCTTTTAACAAGGTGGTAGTATCAACAGCTGAACCCTCAAACATCCATGCTAACAGTAGAAAACACACTGCACAGAAAGAAAACATGGTAGACGAGTCCAACTATCTTTCAGAGTGGGCAGAAATCCTTGTATTTGTATTAAGTACTACGTAGATGTTTCCGATTTCCTAAGAAGTCACAAAGCTGCCACAAACGGTTTAGCTACACAATTCTTCCCTTGTCAGGGTCCAGTGCCCACTAGGCTTATCATTTCATACTGGCAAACAACGTATTACTTCTCCTCATCTGTGATACAAGGATAAAAATAAACAGAGGTAGTCATATTCTAAACATCTGCTGGTTCACACCTTCCCCTATTAGAGAGATCATTGTTTGGGGAAAAAAAGATCATTCTAGCCCTTCCTGGGCAAATATCTTGTGTCAACAAAGTGCTTTTGTGAACAGAATATAATGACAATATCATTAAAAATTTGAAAGAAAGATTGCACCCGCCCCATAAAAAATCCCTTTTATGATCTACTCTTAGAATAATCCAGGGTTGATAAAAAGCCAAATTCTTCCCATAGCCCATAGAGATTTGACTCGGCCTAGGGCTATTTTCACTAAGTGAGAGTTTCTAAACTTCTAAAACTCTGTCTGCTTAGCTTCTTTCTCACCCAGTTGGTCAAAGTTTTCTCATAACAACATACTACCTAACTGAAAAGCTAAATTTCTCGGCCTGAATTTTTGTTTACACCTGGTAGAAGCTACAGCTTTCATCCAGAGAAAATTCAAAATGCCTAAGGTTATCTTCAGAAAACTCTTCAAATACTTTCAGTAATCTAATGGCAACAGCTTTGCTACTAAGAATTCCCCAACATCTTCCTGTTTTGGCAGGTCCTGCTGAAATCCCCCTCCCCATAAGGGAGAATTTGAGTAAAAGCACTGCCAACTTCAAGTTCCCTCAGGCAAATTTCCAGCCCCAGTGCAAGGCCATGAGGTTAAACATTTCTCAATGACGCAGGCTCCCTCAGAGGGAAGAACAAGAAAAAAAAATCAAAACTTATTCTTCCCAGTGCAGTAAATCAAGAGGCAGTGGCCATGTCCTTAAAAAAAATGAGTGCAGTTAAACCATACACTGCTTGCTCTGCCAAAGCCTCCAGTGGGAGTATAGAACCCTATTGAGAGCTGTGGGATGGGACAAAAGGAATTGCAGAACCAGCAACACAGTCAAATCAACAGACACATCTCTAGAGCCTCTACTCTAGATAATCTCTAGAATGTTAATACGGTGTACGTTTCTAGCCACTGTATTAATTTATGATAACTAAAGCAAAGTGACTCAATTAGTGGTTGTGGAGTGAAGAATGGAGTCACACATGAAGCAGACCATTATTTAGGATTAAAATGTGTAGTAGGTGGAAGGTTGGGAAAACTAAAGAAAAGTATTTAATCAACTTCTTGAGGAAAGAAAATAAGGCTGATCATAAAGAAGGCAAACTCATTTGAGTCACTGGTTAGGGTTCTTGAACCTCTAGCCACTTACAGATAGATAATGAAATGAAATAAAATCAGAATTGTTTCCTAGGAACTGATTCATAGATAATAGAACTTTAGAGTTTTTAAAAAGGGACTAATGCTTACAAAATGCCAGTGATGAAAATAGCATTACATATATACAGTGCTTTACTTCCCAAGATGCTTCAATTTATTGAGTCATTAAATAAAAATTATTATGTACCTGCTATGTGTCAGGAAACCGGGGATATAGAAATTAGATATCATCCAGCTTTCAAGGAGCTTACTTCTAACAATGAGACCTGCTGGGAATGATAATACAATAAAATAATCACTCTGTGGTATGTATACCAAATATAAGGAGAGCACAGGAGAAAGAACATGTAAGTTTCTGGGGGGAATCAAAGACAGCATGCATCTCAGAAGAGCTGGCTTTTGAGCTCGGACTTGAAGGATGAGTAAAAGTTACAGGGAAGGCAAGCAGAGAGAGGAATAATTAAGGCAGAGGAAATATTATTTGCAAAGGAATAGAAATATAAAAGAGCACAAAGTATTCTGGAAACCAAGAGCTGGTCAGTATTGCTGGAGACTGTGAGGTTGGAAGTGAGAGGAAACAACCAAATTGTTAGTCAGAGACCAAAAAGACAATATAGTTTAAATTTTACCCCACAAGAAACTGAAGAATTCTGAGCAGGAGAATAAAATGATTAGAACTGATAGTTCGCAAAGGTATCTTGGCGGCTGTATGAACAGATTAGAGGACGATCAAGCTATAGGTTGGGGGAGGGTGCAATAATAAGGCCACTGAAACTACAGAGAGAAATGCTGAGAATATGATTTAGGGCAGTGAACTTAAAATATGAGAGTTCAAAGTAGAGGTAGAATTTATAGAACTCAGAAGTCAATTGATGTGACAAGTGCAGAAAAGAAAGAATCAAGAGTGACTCCTAAATTTCTGGTTGGAACAACTGGTACTGAGTTAGGGAATGCAGCCTGGGATGGGGGCGGGAGTAGTCGTCACCGGGAATGGCAACATTGGTTTTAAATGCATGTAAGTCATCTAGATGTCCAGGTGGGAAGAATTAGTGGATTAACTGAATTTAGAACTAAGGAAGCAGGTCAGGGCTACACATACAGATTCATACATCACTCAGTAAGTAGTAGCTGAAGCCACAGGTTGGGATGAGATTGTTAGGGAGAATGTGTAGAATGGGGAAAAAGTCAAGGGACTAAGACTGGGAAATACTGCAGAAGAGTACTGAACAGTGGCCAGAGAGTTAGGAAGCAAGCTGTCAAGAGAATGGTGTCTATAGTTTAGTTGTCCAGCATGTGAATACCTTTCCTATTTGGGGGAAATTCCAAGATAGGGAAAAGGCAGTCCCCTCTTCCTACTACGGAAACTGAAGAGTAACAGATATTCCCTCTCTCAGCTCCTGGCATCTAGCTCACAAATATATAGCCCAAGTCCAGCCAATCAGATCCTCCCATCTAGATCTTTCAATATTAAAGGAATGACACAAAGGAGGAAAATATAATCAGAAATCATTCATGGCACTGTGGCAAGTGTCTACTGGTGGCAGTGCCAAGAGCAGCAGGTATTCACTGGAGACCAGGCCAGCAGCACTGGCAGAGAAGGTCCAGAGAGCAACACTAGTGACAAAGTTCTCAGCAGACTGGCTCCATGACATGGTCTTCACTATATTTTGCGTTGCTTAATTTCTGCTCATTTTCTGAACTTTATTATCCAGCCTTCCTATTAAGGGTGTGCACTATCCAATACTCTTCCAATAAGTTTATTTTATGCTTAGGTTAACCCAGATTATGCAAAGAATCCTGAGTAGTATAGAATAAGGAGAGAACACTGAATAGGGTCAAATGGTAAAGAAAGATCAAGTAAGATGAAGCCTAGAGTGGGCCCACTAGATAAGGGGACTAATAGGTCGTTGGTGATCTTGGTGAAGCAGTTCACCTGTGTTACTGCATTCCATTCTTACAATACCTTGTGAGGAAGATAAGGCAGGTACTATGTCTTTATTTTAAGGATGAAAAAACTGAGGCTAAATGAGATTAAGGACATAGAATTCTTGGGTTGCCTTCAAAGTTGTTTTATAGATGCTCCTTAAAGGAGATGTTAAATGACTATTACTAATTCTTATACCAAATGTCAACTGACACAGATGATAACCACATATGGTTCCCAATTCTGGTCTCCCAGCTTCTTAAATTTTGGCAATACAGAAAGGATCCTAACAAAACCACTAGATTCCTTGTAGATAATCACCCAGAAACATACATAACGAGGTCCCTTGCCATCACCCTTCCATGGCTCACTCAGGGTACTTTGGCCACTACCTAAAGACTACAATCGTCAGCTAAACAGGACTCCTCAAGTGGAAGAAGAGATCTTCTATCCTTGACCATGAGAACCACTGTGGGAATGAGAGGGTGGGAGCTTTCAAAAGATGATGATTATTTCTCAACTTCATTCCTTTGGGATATGTCACAGCCAGGAAGGGAGAAATTGGAAAAAGCAGCTTTCACAAGCTGCCAAATCCATGTCCTAGTCCCAGGGGATAATTAGCCAGTGAGGTTTTGTGGAGCTGATGTAATGTTGGCAGAGGCTAATGTTTTATGGTTGAACATGTAGCCTCTTGTTATTTAGCTACAGGGATAAAAAGGATGACATCCTGAAAAGCTAAGAAACTCATACCCATAACACCACCACTCAGCAATTTGCATCTTAAAAGTAATTTGTAAACTTTAACTGATCCATCTTTATCATGAATAGTTTACAAGAGCATTTGTTAAACTATAACTTTTCTAAATCTTGTAAGATTTTGCTGTGAAAAGAAATTTCTAGGCATCTCCAAAGAACAAAGACAATTTGGAAAGCTTAAAGTAACAAAAGAAAGAATTAGAAGAAAGGGAAGTTTTCGAAGGAGTGAAGTCTGTGGCACTTTAATCCCACTACCAGCACACCAACTTTGAAGCCGTCTGATGAACTTATGAAAACAATTTTTGAAACAACACTGAGCCAAAAGTTTTCAGGAGTACCACGTATCTCACAGAATTGGCGATCTTAACCTTACAATTACTCTGAGGTGAAGGAGGTAAGAAGCAGTGGACAAGAAGCAGAAGTAGGCTAGGCGTGGTGGCTCATGCCTATAATCCTAGCACTCTGGGAGGATGAGGTGGGAGGATCACTTGAGCTCAGGAATTTGAGACCAGCCTGAGCAAGAGCAAGACCCCATCTCTACTATTAATAAAAACAGGGCCGGGCACGGTGGCTCACGCCTGTAATCCTAGCTGTCTGGGAGGCCGAGGCGGGCGGATTGTTTGAGCTCAGGAGTTCGAAACCAGCCTGAGCAAGAGCGAGACCCCTTCTCTACTAAAAATAGAAAGAAATTAATTGGACAACTAAAAATATATAGAAAAAATTAGCTGGGCAGGGTGGCGCATTCGGGAGGCTGAGGCAGGAGGATCGCTTGAGCCCAGGAGTTTGAGGTTGCTGTGAGCGAGGATGACGCCATGGCACTCTAGCCTGGGCAACACAGTGAGATTCTGTCTCAAAAAAATAAATAAATAAAAAATAAAAACAGAAAAAATTAGCTGGGTGTGCTAGTGCATGCCCATAGTCCCAGCTACTTGGGAGGCTGAGGCAGGAGGATGACTTGAGCCCAGGAGTTTGAGGTTGCAGTGAACTATGATGACACTACTGCACTAGCCGGGGTGACATAGTGAGACCTGTCTCAAAAAAAAAAAAAAAGGAGAAGTATTAAGGTATTAAGATACTGACAGTCTTGGTTTGAGCTTGGACTATGAAACTTTACAAAGAACGCTTCCCATTTTGATAAACACTGGTAAGTCCTTTGACTTAAATATGCCACCACGATGTCCCCAAACCTGGACAAAACTAAGCACACCAAAAAGAAAAAAAATTAAATCCTTAATCAAAAAGCCAAAATATACAGTTCTTCCTCCCAATATGTGCTAGCTCCTTACTTAAGAGACAACTTTTGGTTCAACCTTGGGCAGAGGTATATCTAGAGATATAGGTATGAACATGCTATAGTTTATATATCTTTACAATTTTACAAAAGTTGAGAATCACATATCTCAAAATGAATTGGCAGAGGAGTTAGAGATGACAAAAAAAACATGACCCTTTACATCTTATAAAGGAACTAAAGAGTCATCCTTAGCAAGATGGTTTGTACTTGCTCTTCAGGAAAATATTTCTTGGGAGAAATTGTTGGATTGGCAGACCTGGATACAGAATGGAATGGCTTTCTTCTTCCCAATTTCCCCAATATTTCATGTTCACTTCATTCATCCATTAACATACATTTATGTAGCACTTACTATGTATTGTATCAAGTACCCTGACAGATGCTAGATATAAAATGATAAAACAATAACAGACAAGATACCTGCCTTCATAGCATTTACAATCTAGTGAGGGAAATACACATTAAACAAGTCCCCAAAAATCCCATAAATAAACATATACAGTAATCTCAAAGCCTAAGTGCAATGAAGAAAGAGAGAATGAGAATGTATGAAAACTGGGGTGGGGGCATTCTCTGAGACCCAAAGGATGAGTGGGAATAAAGCAAGTAGGAAATTAGGAGGCAAGGAAGGAAGGAGAAGAGAATGGAACCTAAAAAGCAAAAGAAAAGAATAGCAAGTGAAGTTGAAGAGGTAGGCAAGAACAGAGAAAACAGAGCCATGCACACCAGGAAAATGGCCTACCAGTCTATGAGGATGACTTCAGGATTAGGTACTATTTAAGCTCTTATTCTAAACTACCCAAACCAGAATATGATCCCTCTGCAGGTGGAGACCACATTTTTCTTTAGATTCTCAAATACCTTTCATGTGACATCTAGCATGTGACAAAATTCTAAAAGTATATAAAAAATATTTTTTTCTTCAAACTTACAAAGACTTTTCTAAAAACATTCGTACTAACTACCTTAGTTGGGATTACACATAAATTTAGTAACACTAAGTCAGTTGACCAAAAGCCTAAATGCAAGAGGATCTTCAGGATAAAGCTAATGGAAGATTATTTGCAAACATCCCATGGACTGACTTAGCAGATACAAAGCTCAGCTGTTAAAAGAAGTTTCTCAAAGCCTTCTCAAAAGAGAAGGGGAAGGAAGCAAGGGAACTTTTTTCTTACCAAAGCCAACACGGACCTCCAAACAGCAAATGTTCCTACTCTAAAGATATACAGGTTTAAATTTAATTCCAACCCACAGAAACTATGTGCAACATAGAAAAAAATTTCTAATGCACATTTATGGCAAGACACTCAAGAAGTTTTGCTTAGTTTCAAACATATGACGTTGGTTTTGGCCATGGGTGTAGAGTAAGAAACCTTACTACACTGTAATTCAAAATAGCATCCCTTCTAATCATTGTAAACAGGTACAAAGGTCACTGTTAAAAACAAGGAAGCTTCTATGCAAAGGTTAATAAGGCTCATCATATAAAGACCTTCTTTAAAGGTCAAATGTACAAAAAAAGCCATCCCTATACAGGAAGGTGGTCTTGGACAATAGAATGTAACATATGTGTTCATTCTAAAAGAAGAAAAGGTTAGAGGGGTTTGTTTGTAATAGTTATGTCATAGTGTTCTGGAAGAAGAGACAAGACAGGGGAGGGCAGAGGACCAAAAAAGACAGGCAGGCTAGGTACCAGGAGAATGGAATAAAGGAACCTAGACAAGTTAGAATAGCCTATCAAGAGCTAACATATGGCTGGGCGCAGTGGCTCACACCAGTAATCCTAGCACTCTGGGAGGCCGAGGCGGGAGGATCATTTGAGCTCTGGAGTTCAAGATCAGCCTGAGCAAGAGTGTCTCTACTAAAAATAGAAAGAAATTAGCTGGACAATTAAAATATACATATAGAAGAAAAATTAGCCGGGCATGGCGGCACGTGCCTGTAGTCCCAGCTACTTGGGAGGCTGAGGCAGAAGGATTGCTTGAGCCCAGGAGTTTGAGGTTGCTGTGAGCTAAGCTGATGCCACGACACTCTAGCCCAGGCAACGGAGTGAGACTCTTGTCTCAAAAAAAAAAAAAAAAAAAAAAGAGCTAACATACAGGGTCTGATAAAGGGGCTGAAGTTCATATGAACGGCAATATAGTGTAGTGGTAAACGGTATGAATTCTGAAGCCAAACTACCTTGGTGCAATCTTAGCTCTACCACTTACCAAGTGTGTGGTACTGGCCAAGTTTCGTATTCAGTTTTGCCTCAATTTCCTGATCTGTAAGATGGGATAAGAGCATACATCTTACACAGTTGTTGCGAAGATTAAGAAAGTTAATGCACATAAGGAGCTTGGAACACTGTCTGGCACATTGTGATATATAACATGAAATATATATTTGGTCTTTATTGTCATTCCTGACACTGACCTCCTAAAATTGGAGCTTGGAATTTCATAAAGGATATGAGCAATAAAGGTCAAAGGAGAGTCTTTTGTTATTCATAACAAGCCCCTTTCACCCACACCTGAGTTTATGTTAATGAGGTGAATTTGGAAAGCCCCTTAGGATGAGAAGGCTGGTTGCCAGGGGAACCAACCATGTGATTGGAGGGTTGGAAGTTTCAGCCCTACTCCACTTCCAGGGAGGAAAGAGGAGCTGGAAATTGACTTAATCATCAATGGCCATATAATAAAGCCTTCATAAAAATCCAAAAGGATGGGGTCTGGAGAGCTTCCAGGTTGGTAAACACATGGAGGTGCTAGGAGGGTGGCACACCCAGAGAAGGCATGGAAGCTCCACACAACCTCCCTTATATCTTGCCCTATGCTTCTCTTCCATGTGGCTGTTCCTGAGTTGTATCTTTTATAACAAACTGATAATGTAAGTATAGTGCCTTCCTAACTTCTGTGAGCCCTTCTGGCAGATGATCCAACCTTAGGAGGGGGTTGTGGGAACTTGTGATTTGTAGCAAAGCTGGATAGAGGTTGTGGGAAATCTGGGGACCCACTGCTATGGATTGACATCTGAGGCTGGGGGCAATCTTGTGGGACTGAGCCCTTAACTTGTGGGGTCTGCACTAACTCCAGGCAGTTAATGTCAAAACTGAGTTAAACTGCTGCACACGCAATTGGTGTCCAGAGAGTTTGAGAACTGGTTGTCAGTGGGGAAAAAACCCACACATCTGATGTCAACAGAAATGAAGTGCTAAGTAATAGTATAGAAAAAAAAAAAAAGTGAGTTTTTCCTCTTCATACATGGTAAACCCTATTTGTTAGCTACTATTATTTATATTAAAATATTTTTATATTTTTGCTGGAATTCTTATAAAATCCATTTATAAATCCATATTCTGGAAACATGTCTCTTTTATGTTTTAGATGTTTTTGTTTGGGGGAGTTTGGTTTTTTTTTTTTTGGTGGGGTTTTTTACATTTTCCTATTTGGTCTCTGTAAGTTCATTTTTAAAATATAAGGCTGTCTCACTTATGCTTAAAGGAAACAATAAAAAAGAGATCTGTCCACCTATGGGACAGAATTTTAAATGGAAACACTCTACCCCTGGGTTTAGGCATGGTTGGACCCCAGAAATGAGAGAGGGTAGGTACATGGGGGAGAAGGAAATCTTGAGGAGAAAACTCATAGAGGCTACCTACAGAGCTGATCCTTCTCACTGAGAGATTACCCTCTAGAACTCTTTTCAAACCTCGGAAGGTTTTCTGTAATATTTTATTTAGACAGCCCACTTCTTGGCAAGAGATCAAGGTTGGGAGACAGAAGAGGGGAACAAGTTCACACACTTGGTTTTGGGTTTTTTTTAGTATTATCTAGCAGTGCTACCTCCTCTTCTGTTTACTTTCTTCAGGAGTCATTTTAATTCCAACCTCTTATCCTGGTGCCCAAATTAGCTCAGAGCACTCCAAAGTGGTGGTAAAAGACAATCACCCTGATTTGTTATACCCAATAGGACATTTCCTGTTGTGCATAAAAGGAAAAAAGCAACAGAATGTTCTATAAATTTTAAAAAATTTGGACAATCACACCCACTCATGGGCTTTGAAAAGCACAGCAACAGAATCATGCTAGTTCAAACACATAAGAGCACAGTCTGAAACTGATCAGTTTCACTTTGGAAACCAACTAGACAGGAAAAGCTGGGGAAGACAGAAATTAGCAAGAGAAGCCACAGTCTCTAAACTAATTTTTGTTATAGTTGCTGTGTATTAATAAGAGATAAGAGAATTTTAACCTAAAGGTCATTTTAAGCTTATAAATTTGAGATAATTTTATAAGTTTTTAAAATCAACTTTATTAAACTTTAATTTAGATATAATAAACTTCACCAGTATACAATTCAATGAGTTTTAACAATTGCATATACCTGTATAACCACCAGGACAATCAAGAGATACATTTTCATCCCCTGAAGTTCTCTTATGCCCCTTTGTAGTCAATTTCTTTTTCCACTTCTGGCCCCAAGAAACCACTGATCTGCTGTTGGTCACTCTAGAGAAACCTGCATTTTTTTCTTCACATAACTTTAAAAATTGGGATATATTTCACATACCATACAATTCACCCATTCAAAGTGCATGTGCCAGTATTTTTTTAGTATATTCACAAAGTTGTATAACCATCACCACTATACAATTCCAGAACATTTTCATTACCCCAGAAAGAAACACTGTATCCATCAGCACTCACTCCCCATTTCTGCCACCCCCACCCCACCACACACACACCTACCAAGCACTGGCAACCACTAATCTACATTCCGTCTGTATGGATTTGCCTATTCTGGACATTTCATATGAATGCAATCATGCTATATGTGGCCTTTTATATCTATCTTCTTTCACTTGGCACAGTATTTTTAAGGTTCATTCATTTTATATCATGTGTCACTACTTCATTCCTTTTTATGGCTGAGTATTATTCCATTGCATGGATATACCACATTTTGTTTATCTATTCATCAATTGATGGACATCTGGGTTGTTTCCACTTTTTAGCTATTTGAATAATGCTACTACAAATATTTATGTACAAGTTTTTGCACAGATGTTTTTAATTTTCTTGGGTATATATCTAGGAGTGGAACTGCTAAGTCATATGGTCTATGTTTAACTCCCGCCCTTAATTTTTTTATTTCAATAGATTTAGGGGATACAAGTGGTTTTTGCTACATGGATATATTGTACAGTGGTAAAGTCAGGGCTTTTAGTGTACCTGTCACCTGAATAGTGTACGTTGTACCTGCAAGGTAATTTTTTATCCCTCACTCCCCTCCCACCCTTGCCCCCGTGTTTAACATTTTGTAAAGCTGTCAAACTGTCAGCATTTTTTAAATTAAACTTTTCGTTGAGATAATTATAGATTCACATAAAGCTGTAAGAAATAATACAGAGAGATCCCATGTATCCTTTACCCAGCTTCCCCCAGTGATAACATCTTGCAAAACTACAGTATAATATTACAACCAGGATACTGACATTGATGTAGTTGAGATACAGAGCATTTCCAGCATCCCAAGGATGCCTCATGCTGACCTTTTATAGCCACACCTACTTTGTTCCCAGCCCCACACCATGCTTAGCCCCTGACAACCACCAATCTGCTCTTTATAGCTATAATTTTGTCATTTCAAGAATGTTATACAAATGGAATCATACAGTATGTAACCTTTTAGGATTGTCTTTTTTCACTCAGCATAATTCTTGAGAGTCAACTAAGGGTGTTTTATTTATCAAAAGGTTTGCCCTGTCCCCTTTTTCAAGTTATTCAGTAGTGTTCCACAGCTTGCATTTTTTTTTTTTTTTTTGAGACAGAGTCTCACTCTGTTGCCCTGGCTAGAGTGAGTGCCGTGGCATTGGCCTAGCTCACAGCAACCTCAGACTCCTGGGCTCAAGTGATCCTACTGCCTCAGCCTCCCCAGTAGCTGGGACTACAGGCATGTGCCACCATGCCTGGCTAATTTTTTCTATATATTTTTAGTTGTCCAGATTAGAAACAGGGTCTTGCTCTTGCTCAGGCTGGTCTCGAACTCCTGAGCTCAAACAATCCGCCCGCCTCGGCCTCCCAGAGTCCTAGGATTACAGGCGTGAGCCACCGTACCCGGCCCACAGCTTGCATTTTTAGCAATGTCATTTAAATGGTATATTCAGCATGCACTCATTTATGAGTCTGGCTTCTTGCATTCAGCATAATGTTTTTTTTAAATTCATCAAAACAGTGCTTCAGTAGTCTGTTCACTTTTACTGCTAGTAGTATTCTACTTTATGGATATACCACAATTTATCCATTCACCTGTCAACAGACATCTGGGTTTTTTCCAGTTCTGGGTCACTAAGGATAAAGTTCTATGAACCCTCAGTACACATGCGAATATATGTTTCCATTTCACTTGGGTAAAACCCTAGTAATAGGGTTCTGGGTTACGTGTTAAATATGTTTAACTTTACAAGAAACTGCCAATTGTTTTCCAAAGTAGTTATACACCATTTTACATTCCACCAGCTGTTTCTGTTGCTCCACATCCTTGCCAACATTTGGTATTGTCGGTCTTTTTAGTTTTAGCTATTCTAGTCAGTGTGCGGTGGCATGTCATTGTGGTTTTAATTTGCATTTCTCTGATGACCAATGATGTTAAGCAACTTTTCATGTGCTTATTGGCCATTTGTATATTTTTTTAAGTGTCTGGTCAAGTCTTTTACCCGTTTTTTTATTGGGTTGTTTTACTGAGTTTTAAGAGTTCCTTATAAATTCTAGATATATGTGTTGTAAATATTTTCTCCCATTATAAGGCTTGCTTTTTTATTTTCTCGACAATGTACGAGGAGGAAAAAAGTGTTTAAACTTGATAAAGTCCAATTTAAAAACTTTTTCTTTATAGTTCATACTTTTCATGTCCTTTAGCTTTTACACTTAGGTCTAAGACCCACTCCAAATGAATGTTTGTGTATGGTGTGAGATAAGGGTCAATGTTTTCGCACACTCTCTCTTTTGCATACAGATATCCAGTTCTTTCCTGATTTACAAGCTTTTACTTAAACCAGGGGTAGAAAAAACATGTAACACTACCTCTAAACACTTAAAATCACTGCCATGACACAATCCTACCATTTCAGCAGAACAGAAAATCCTCACAACTTGCCCCCACCCCTGCACCTTCTCTGCTCACAGAGCACAAGATGAGCAGCAACCTCTACCAGTTCACAGAAGCAGCAGCTTGACTTCCAGACAATAGGTAAATGAATTTTTCTAAAGCTATTACATGAGTTCTCACAGGAGGGAAAGAAGAAACTGAGCCCTATCATGTTCCCAAGATGCTGTAAGACATATTAAGATTTACTCTCACTCATAATTGTTCAGTATGGTTTCAACCAACATCAACAGAAACAACTAACAATAGGTGACAACACAGAGGGTAGCACAGGAGGTACAAAGATCAGTAATTTGAAAATCAGGTCACGAAGAGTTCATGCTATATGAACTTGGATAAGTCACTTAACATTCTTCGTCTCCAGTCTGTTCACCTGTAAACCATGGTTTTGTATCAAGTCATCTCTAAATTCCCTTCCCAGTTAAAAATTCTGCCAATAATTATGCCAATAATAAGCCCATTTGTTCTTTGGAAAGTCAAGAAAAAATGGCAAAAAAAAAAAAGTGGTCAAATTGTGAACATTTATCTAAAGCAGAGCACTCTACTAAGAGCAGGTTTTCTTTGTTGTTGCCTATTTTATCCTATGCTCCATGCTAATTAGACATAATATAATCTTTCCAATCAATGTATTTGTATCTCTTAATTTTTATCATTTTGAACAGCACTTACTACCCAGGAAATACACCAAAAAATCGTCTTTATTTTACCTGTTCACCTCAAAAGCAAAGTCAATAAAAATAAAAAATGTGTTGGAACAGAACTTCTCAACTTTAATATGCACATGAGAATCTTGTTAAACTGCAGATTCTGATTCTGTATGTAAGTCTGTTTGGAGTCTGAGATTCTGCATTCCTATCAGGCTTCCAGCTAATATAAAGGCTGCTAGCCCTTAGAACATACTAATACTTTGAGTGGCAAGGTGTTAGAAAACTGAGGACATAGCATCTGTTTGGGCAGCCTAATTAATGTTTTTTTGTTTGTTTGTTTTATGTTTTTTAAAGAGACACAGTCTTGCTTGGTCACCCAGGCTGGAATGCAGTGCTGGGATCTTAGCTTACCAACCTTGAATTCCTCGGCTCAAGTAATCCTCTCGCCTCAGCCTCTTGAGTAGCTAGATCTATAAGCATGAGCCATCATGCCCAGTTAATTTTTAAATTCTTTCGTAGAGATGGGCGTCTTGCTGCCCAGGCTATTCTCAAACTCCTGGCCTCAAGCGATACTTCAGCTGAGGCTTCCCAAAGTGCTCGGATTTCAGGCCTGAGCCACCTTACCTGGCCCCTAATTAATGTTAATTCCTAAGTTTTCAATACCTTACCCAACCAAATAAGTTAGTCTTGGGGCATTGATTTGAGGAATATAATCTAATTGATTCCCAAGAGAATATACTAAGATAACAGTTCAGAAAATCAAGGTTAATTTAATTAATATTGTAACTCTTCAACCTAAGTGCTCGAGATTCTTTTTGCAAGGCAAAGATGGGCAATATGAATCTTGGCTTTCTGATAAAGAGTACATGGATTGTTAAGAGGATTTTCATACCCTGGGGTCAACAAACAAATTACATTATGGAAATGCATTTTCAAATAATTAAAACATTTTATACTAACACTACCATTTTATCCCTAAAAGTCATCAGATTGTTCTTACTCATTAAAAACAAACAAAAAACTAATGTGTTTTTAGTTTATAAAAACTTCTGAAAGGGTCAGCAAATTGAAAGTAAATTAGCATACACAGGAAGTATCTACTGTTTTGCCAAGAACATGTCCTAACATTAACGCTGCAAAGATAAATTTCAATAAATCTAACAAAATAGAAACAAAGGCAAGGATGTAAAAGAGATCTATACAAACTAGACTAGTCAAAGGGAACAGCTTAATGGGATAGAGTGCCTCCTTACTATGCGTTGTTTGGTCAGTGGAGTGCTTTGACCGCTTAGGTCCCAAATGAACAGTTCTAGCTCTTAATCCAAGACATCATGTTTCCAGCTACTCTTACTGGAAAACCCAAAGGACTGAAAAATAAAAAAGCCCCTAGGAAATCCCATTACCCAGTGACAGCTATTAACATTCTGGTGCATAGCCTTACAGCCACTTTTCTAGAATTATATTAACAGTAAACATTATTGCACATCTTTAAATAATCTCATGACCATGTTAGTATTCAATCACATGAAGGTACCATAAGGTACTTAACCAATCTCCTACAGTTAAAATTTAGGTTGTTTCCAGTTGTTTTTGGTTTTTCACTATTATAAAAAATGTTACTTTGAACAACCTTATATATAAATCTTACATATGGTTTATAGTTTCCTCAGAACAAATTCCCAGAAGTATTTCAAGATTAACAAAGAAATATTTTTTAAAACTATCTTTATCTAATAGTATTCAAAATCTCAACAATAATAAACAACTACAGAAGCATCAAAAAACATAAGACACTTACTATGTGCCAGAAACTGTTATAAGCATTTTACATATATTAACTTATTTAGTACTTACAACAAGTTCCTGAGGTAGGTTTATGATTTTATGAAGAAGCAACAGGCACAGGGTGGTTAAGTAATTTGTCCAAGGACACACAGCTAATAGGTGGCAGAACCAGAAAACCTGGGTTCCAAAGTCCATTCTCTTAAACACTATACCTGTACTTCTCAAACTTCTGGTGTCAGGACTCTTTTATCCTCTTATAGTTACTAAAGACTTCAAAGAGCTTTTGTGTATGTGAGTTACCTCTAACAATATTTATCATATTAGAATTTAAAACTGAAAATATTTTAAATAAACCCATTACAATTACAACCAATAATAAACTCCATTATATGTTAACATAAGTAATATATTTTTATGAAAAGTAACTATTATTTTCCAAAACAAAAAAATAGTAAAAAGAGTGGAATTATTCTATCATTTTTGCAAATCTCTAATGTAATATTTACTAAAAAGTGAATTTTCATATCGGATTTTGCATTCATCTGTTGAGATATTATCATGTAGCTCTAGAAAATGACACGAGAGGACAACAGCAAAAAAGGTAAATTACATTTTAGCATAAATATAACAAGTTTTGATATCACATCCATTGAAAATGTCTCGGGGACATCAGGGGTCCTCAGACCACACTCTAGAACCAATGTACTATACTATAGTGCCTCTTCAGTTCAGGCATGCTACACAAATAGTTAAAAGGCAGAGTCTCAGGAACATACTTACCTAAAACATATTCTAAATTTTTTGGTAAATATTTATTCAAGAAATGAGTGCTTACTACGTGCCAGGTACTCTTCTACACACAGCAGAAAACAAAAGAGAACAAATCCCACACTTTGTAGCATTTATATTCTAGCAGGGACAGACAGCAGTAATCAATAAACAAATGAATCATGTATTCTGTTAAATAAGTAGTATGAACAAAAATAAAAGCAGGATTTTGGTCAGGGAAGGCCTAACTGAAAAGTAACATTTGAACAAAGATCTGAAGGGAGTGAAGGAGAAAGCCATGAGGCTACTCAGGGAAGAGTGCTCTAAGTAGAAGGAACAGCAAGCACAAAAGTGCTGAAATGGGAGCTAATGTGCTCAGGGACAGCAAAGAAGCCAATATGGCTGGGGTAAAATAAGCAAGGGAGAGAAGAGAAGATGAAATTAAAGAGTTACAGGGCTGGGAGGAGATCGTGTAGGACCTTGTAGAGCACTTATAAGGAATGGGAACCACTGGCAGGTTCTGAGTGAGGAAGAATAGGACCTGACCTTATTTTTACAATGGTCACTTGAGGCCAGGAATTCAAGACCAGCCTGAGCAACAGAGCAAGACCCCATCTCTTAAAAAAACAACAACTAAAAAAAGCCAGCTGTGGTGGCATGTGCCTGTAGTTCTAGCTACTTGGGAGGCTGAGGCAGAGGACTGTTTTAGTCCAGCAGTTCAAGGCTGCAGTGAGCTATGATGGTGCCACTGCCCCTCCAGCCTGAGTGAGAGAGTGAGGCCCCATTTCTTTTTTTTTTTTTTTAAGACAAAGTGCCACTGTGTTGCCCAGGCTAGAATGCCATGGCGTCAGCCTAGCTCTTGGCAACCTCAAACTCCTGGGCTCAAGTGATCCTCCTGCCTCAGCCTCCCCAGTCGCTGGGACAACAGGCATGTGCTACCACGCCCAGATAATGTTTTCTATTTTTAGTAGAGACAGGGTCTCACTCTTGCTCAGGCTGGTCTCGAACTCCTGAGCTCAAGCCAGCCTGATCCTTCCGCCTCGGCCTCCCAGAGTGCTAGGATTACCGGCCTGAGGCCCCATCTCTTAAAAAAAAAAAAAAAAAGAAGAAAAGAAAAGAAAAAGAAATTTAAATGGATCATGTAAGTAGTGTTTAAACTCAACCTGAATTTAAACACCTGTTCCATCTCTTACTATGAGTCCTTAAGCTTTTGAGCCTCAATTTCCTCTGTAAATTGTGAAGATACACATATCACAAAGAATTGTCATGAAGATCAAATAATATACATAAAAAATGCCTTAAAATTATGACACTATAAAAATTTCACTGCTGTGTTTATTTGCACCTTGTAATTGCCATGTATTCCTCTTTTCTAGGCCCTCTGCACTCACCCTACTGCTACCACTATCCATTTATGTGACTGTGCCATGAGACTAAGAACGGCTCAGACTGTTGACAGCAAGAGCCCAGCCTGATACTACCACTTTAGCTTGAAGAGTGCACAGCAAAGAAAGTTGGTTTTTTTGTTGTTGATGGCACAGTGAAGTTTTTTAGTATTATTTTCCTTGTTATTATAAAGAAAATCCTTTCAAAAATAATGCCTGTGGTAATCATAAAAGTGAACTTCCAAAAAAAAAAGACAGTATGAGTCTCACCTTTATTTAATTTGGCACTGTTTTAATAAAGCTAAAACTGTGGTTCATGGTCTTGACAGCTTGCCTCATCCAAAAGGAAACAAAGAGGAGGGGAAAAAAAGATGCAGACAGATGAATTCAAATTCTTTTGATCTGGGTCCTAACTCTAAGGGGACCCCAGATAAATCAATGAGTCAGAGAAAGCACGGTAAGATGGAAACCAGAGTACTGATGACAACAGCTTTCTGTGTGCCTACCTGTCTTCTGAGATCATCATCAAGATATGAGATCATTACCCATGTGAGAGAGGACACAGCAAGATGCAGGTCCACTAGAGAATTACAGAGTCTGTAGCATTCTGACTACACTTCCCAGGGGGCAGGAGGTGGACACCTAGGCACTGGTTTTTACTTCCACCTCTTAAGATGAGTGTCAATCTGAGTAGTGAGAGAAACCTGCAATGGAAAAACCTGAGGAAAACCAAGATCTCTGGGAAAAATTATAAACAATCTCATACATTAGCGGTCTCTGATGGTTTCTTTTAAAGTATGTTATAGCAGAAAGAACACTGGCTTGGGAGTAAGGAAATGAATTCTCCTTTCATCTCTGCCACTAATTATTTACGTAACTTCAGGAAATAAACTAACCTCAACAGGCCAATTTCATCATCTTAAATAAAGGGAAGAACAAGAAAATACCTAAGGTTTCCTTGAAGCTCTAAAATCCCTTAAATATAAACAAAAGTATGCTTTTTAAAAGCCTACATTAATATTTAGAGTATTAAGAGATTTAAAAAGTAGGTATTGCTGAAGGGTCTGGAGTTTTTCAGCAACTCTATAGATTTCTGAGTGATGTGAACCCAAATGGGGGGTGTTCCTTAAAGAGTTAACAAGCCACCAAAAAAGGGCAAAATTTATCTGCCCACAATCTGCCCTTTTTGCCCCACCATCCTTCCTTCAATCCTAAATTTTTATTAATTATTACTCTCCTCTCTCCACCCCACACTATTCTAAAACATACAATTCAGAGGTAAACTATAATGACTAGTGAACCAGAAGTTAAAGAAATACGCAGGAATTAAGTATACAGACATCAAGGGATGAGAGAGTAAACTGACCGAGGAGACAACTTTTAAAATAATTAACTAATGAATATTTTTGAACAGATAACATGCACATGACATAAAACATAAAAGACTTAAAAGGTATACAGTTAAAAACAAGCAAAACCATTTTCTGAGGGACAAATCAGAGGACACTTTGAGAACTTCGGTGTACAGGTTGTGCTCCATTTCTTAGGTTGGGTGGTAGTATGAGTTTGTGTCAAATTTTATATATATATAATACTTACTCTACATATTCTTTTGCATTTATGGAGTACTCCCATAGTAAACTTAAAAGAGAATTCAGTTTTTTGTCGAACAAAAATTCTCTTCCAATCCATTCTTCCAGATCCCCACCGCCTTCCCTGAAGCAGCTACTATTACCAGTTTCTTGTGGTCCTTTCAGAGACATCTTACGCATGGACAAATGTGTGGGTGTTGGTATGCGCACATATACGCACAAGAGAGACTCAGAAAAAAACAAAACTGATTCCTTAACTGTGCCTTATCAAGATCAGACGTACATCATGGGACCAAAGCATACCTAGGGTACTGTCTCAAACCTTTCCTCTCTACAAGTGAACTGTTGTAGAGTTATACACTAAGAGGACTGTCCTGGCTGGATACAGGCACAGGGCCTGCCTTATATATTAGCTGTCAAGAGCTGAGACCTAGCATTCCTCCATTCTAAAATATACCAGAGTCAATGCTATGCCCCAACATTCCCTTAGCCTTAGCTTCAGAAATTCCATAACGTCCACCTCAGATTATTCATTTTCTAATGATGATGATCCAGATAGGTTTCCACAGTAGTGATAAGGGCTCTAATTGTGGCTTGATCAGAACACTTAAGATTCAGTAATACACATCATAGGCAGACAGGGCACACCGCGCATTCTAAGATGCAAAAGAATTTTAACTTCAAAAGTCATGCTTTCGACAGCACCTGCAAGGACTGCCTAAAACACAGAATAGCGGTTATAGGATTCATTTCTTAACATAAAAACAGATCTCAAAATACTTTGATAAAAATCTTGATCTAAAGGTGTATGCCTGTGTATTAGGGGAAATATGCCAAACCAAATTTTATCATTCTTATTCATTCAAAAATACTGAGTGTCCACCATGTGCCAACATCAGGAGCCAATATAGAGATGAACATATTGCTCTTGAGAAACTAATAATCTAAATAGGAATCCATGTAAAAATGACAATTTGTGTACATTATAAAGGTGGTAGTACAGGAACAGAGAGGAGGAAGGGCTGACTCTACTGAGGTAGGTTACACAAAAAGGCAGCATCTGATTGGCTCCAAAGGATCAGTAAGAGACCACCAGCAGTAGGGAGGATGAAAGTCTTTATATATACATAAGCATGCCTCACCAACATCTCCAAACTCCAAATACTGAGTGAAAACTGTTAATAAATATACAAATGTACCCTGGAATTTGCTATCATATTCAATATCCTAAAATTTGACTTCAGGTAAAAACTTTACATCTTGAATTCTGTCTATAGAGGTTTAGACTTTAAAAATCTCATTAGACAGTAGTCTCACTTATAGAGCATATATTCATGGAAGTGAAAATATTCTATTGCTAGAAAATCTATGGCTCACATAAAGTCTAAATGTCTTGAATTTCCAAAAGAATGGTTGGCTTTTGGTTCACTGAGGTTTCATAACAGATGCTTTTTCATATCCTATCATAAATGACTGAAACGTGTCAATATATAGCTATCCTATTAAGTTATAATCCAGCCAACAGCTATAGCACTTCAGAACAAGATAACGACAAGGTAACGATTTTACAAAACCAACACATTATTAAAGTTATTGAACATTCAGGAACAATAGGTACCAGAGAAATCAGTTTGCAATTGCTCCTTCCTATACACAGTTTCTCTACTTTTACAGACATAAGCAAAAGAAAGAAAGAAGTTCACATTCATGCTATTCTTGGCAGACCTTTCCTTCTACCTGTATCCAACACCCCCTTGTCAATTTCATTCATACTTGTCTTACATACTATTATCCTTTGAAAGTTTTATGAAGTACCTGGTCCAACAGATGGGTGGTTAGCCCTGCCCAACATATGTTGTGGGAATAACAGCTCTTAGGCAAGACAAGAAAATACCAAGTACATCCCTTTCCCTTTCAGGGCTGGGAACACTCAGATCACCTTAGAGGAAAGCAAACAAATTTTTAACCTTTATAAAGAAAAGTTACTGGACTGAGATGATCTATAAGCAACAAGGTGATCAAAGAAGGGAGAGACAGTTTGAATGCTAAAATCTGCCCCTCAAAATAAAATATGCACTTGCCCCACACACAGCAGAGAACTGGAACACAGACAGATGAAAAAAAAAAGAAAATTCAAAAACAAAACCCAAGTCAGTTTAATTGGGAACTTTTTCATCAAAGACAGATGGGAAACATTCAGATAAGCATACTATCTTGTTTAGAACACAAAGCCCAACAGATCCGTGGGAGGGAAAGTAAAGGCAACCTGAAACACATAGCCTATACGAACAGAAAAATTCAACTAATAAATGACTCATTATGGTCATATTAGTAAAACCAGAAAGAACAAAATGGTAGTGGTATCTTTCCTCTTTGCCTCTTCCCTGTCCATAAAACTTATTAACCCCTGATAGCATCTGATCCTGTCTTCAACTGATGTATGTCTGTGTCTTTCAACATATTACCTAAGCACTCCCCAAGGAGAACAGTGAAACCAATTCTGCCAGAGACAGTATCTGCCAGAACCAAGGAGTCTTATTCTCCTTTGAGTGAAGGCCAGTGGGTGGGGAAGAGATTCCCAAAAGCCACTTGTATGAATCTTTTCAGATATGCACTGAAACAAGAAAACACTACAGATTACATTTTAGCAGAAGTCTAAAAATAACAAAAGAACATTCCCTATTTTTAGATATCTGACTTACAAGTTTAAAAACACTAAAAGTAAAAGAGACCATTTAAAACTAACTGGAATTTAAAAATGTTTTAAAAGACACTTCTGAATTGAAAAACTGTTTTTAGAGATAGAATTTTTTAAATTCTGCATTCTTTCTGTTGACTGCCTTCTTGCTCAAACTTCCCCACCTCCAAAACTTAGTCCCAATCCTATGTGTGATCAAGAGCATTTTCACAGAACCAAAAGATGATATATAAAGGTTATATCACAAAAGAACAGAACAGCTAAGAAAAAAATGTAAAATATGCTTCATAAAGACAAAAAAATAGACTGCAGATTGGTGATTAGAGAGGGTAATGTATAAAACTGCAAAAAAATTTTAACTGTCCTTCATTAAAAGCAGTGCCACAGACAATAATAAAATAATTGATTAAAGAAGACAAATAGTTTTTTCTTCTCAAATAGGTCTCCTCACTGAACAGTCTTAAGATCAGTAAGCATCTAATTCAAAGCTATGTCTGAATAACTAAAATGTACAATTAGAGAAAAATTATTAATTTTTTTACAATAAAAACCTGAAGATGCAGCATATTTACTGGACAATTTATGCTTTTTCTTCCTCCCCATCTCTGTCCATAGTACAAATATGCCCAACCTTTTTTTTAAGAAGTCTCAGGCTGAAATCCAGATTCGAACTGAGAAAAGGAAAAAAAAAAGAAAGAAGTCTATGGCAAATAGGATCTATAGGAAAATACTGGAATTACCTGACTGTACGGCCATCATTAACATCTCAGGTTCCAGCAGAGTCATGATGGATTCTTCTTAGAAACAACAGCCCACAAATATAATGAAGAAAGTCAATGTCACAGAAAAAGATGTCTTCAGAGGCTACGGAAAGCTTTCACAAATTCAAATCTCATGCCTTATGCTCAAATCAGACTGTGAGAACTCACTCCCCTTCTCAGTGCAGTTACCAATTTATCCACCCTTCAGACAAGTCAAGATGGCACAGAGTTGAATTACTGCTGACAGGAAACCAAAAAGCACTCAAGTTAAGACATACGAAGTGTGGTTAGAACAGTGAGTAAGCTCCTCCCCTTGCTATTCCTCTCTGGGGGAGGGGAGAGACATACATAAAGAGACTTTCAGAAAACAGATCAACTGCTTTTTTTCTCTCTTTTTAAGAAGAGAAGATGAGGTTTTGTTCAAAACCCTACTATAACAGACTGCTGCTGATGCAGTTTACAGCAACAGATTAAACAAAATCCAAACAATTCAATCTCATGAAAGCAGTCCAATTACCCACTAATGAGAAATGGGGATGGAGATTAAACAAACACATATAAACATATACACACAAATAAATATGTAAACTGAGTAAATTTTCTGAAAAAGAATTCCAATGGCTTTTTCATCTGTGATATTTATAGATAACAGGCTAAGGAAGTTGAACATTTAACTACAGAAACTCATCTATTTCTCTACCCCCACTTCAATTAAAATATCTGTTTCAAAAAGTCAACTGAATACATTCCAGAGTTATAATCTGTCTTTCAGATCTGTCAATCCCTTAAAAGAGTCCTTTACTTATGCCTATGTGAGATATGTGATCTGTGAATAGACAGCATGCTGATGCTATTTGACTTTTCTAAAACACTTTATGATCGTGCTTGGATGTACGAAACACAAAGGAAGATAGTTCTAATATTTTAGAATTTCTCTTTCCTAAAAAAGAAACTTCAATCCTTTTTCCACTAGCACAGAGCAAATCTTCTGAATAAGAACAAACATAGGAATTTCACCTTCCATTGTAAAAACAAAAACTAAAATCCTTTTAAATTATAGCAAGTTTTTATTTACCCAAAATTAAAAGCTTATTCATTCCATTCACAGTACTTACTACGAACTGATATTTATAATAATGATATTAAGATGCATTTTTAGCATATTTCATTGACTCTTAAAAAGTTGAAAGCTAGAAATCCATGTTTGTGTATATTTATCTAGAATTCTTCAATCATTTGGGTTAAGTATTAGCCTGTATCTTGAAAGTTCGCTGCTGCAAACTCAGCCTAGAGGATACCTTAACACTTACATAAAAGAAAGCACTAGGAGACCTTAAGAGAAAATAGTCTCAGAATGATGGAGGGTAATATTCTGTTATTAGAAAAGAGAAAGCAATGCAGATTTGAGGTGGGAAATTCTGTGGAAGAAAGAAAAACTTCCTTTCTTTCTCACTCCAAGAACATCATGTTTAAAAGAAAAGCCAGAAAAGCTCTATATAGAACTGTGGGAATGACTCAACAGGCAACGGAATGGCAGCCAGTGTGGGCTACATGCTGCTCTGGGAAGGCAGAAGTGTTCTCACTGGCCCCTTCTGGCAACCAAACTCTCAAACTGTCTTAAGAAAAATGGGTAAATTTTAACTCTCAGACTACATGGTAGTCTGGTCAGAGGTTAGCAACTAAGGGAAAAGCATCCCTAAAAGGTTGAGTCATTTCTTTGTCCCTCTGTGGGCTGCACAATTTGCTGTGTGAGGCTTTTTCAAGGGAAACAAGTTCTCACAGTTCTGTACTTACAGGAAAATAAATACAAAATTGTAATTCCTGCATAGAAGACGGTAGGAAGGGCAGAGGGCTGTTTCCCTCCTGCCAAAACTCCTCTCTTTGCTACGGAAGAGTGCTTGTAATGCCACAAGTGTCACTGTTCCAGCCCCACAGGAGATACCTTGACAATCACGTGGTGGTTGTAACAATAAAACAGCACATTTGAGTTAATTTCACTTTTTCATAACAATTCCACATCCATCATCTCATTTGCACTTTGGAATAAAAGGAGCTAAATAAAAACAATTTTCTAGAAAGAAATCTTAAAAGTAATGTTGAAAAATGAAGAAAACAAGAAGCCAGGTAATCTTTGCTTATTGTTCAGATTTTGCATTTACCCTCAAGAGCTGTAGGTCTCAACCCCCAGGACGTGGCCGAGTGAGTAGGAGGCCACTCATCACTGCCTGAGCTCCACACCCCTGTCCCATGGAAAAAGTGTCTTTCAAGAAACCAGTCCCTGGTGCCAAAAAGGCTGGGGACCGCTGCTCAAGAGCATCAGCACAGCAACAGATTCATTATGAAAACAGACTTTAAAACAGATTTCACAATTCTATAACTTTGAAGCCCTATAACAGCTTCAATTCCACTATTTTTTGTGCAAATGAGCGACACTTCATAGAAAAAGAACTAAACTAAACTTTAACAAGGCCTCTGTACAAATGAAGATGACTTTCAAGTTAATAGCACCACGGGAATGAAGGATAACAACCTTAATTTCCAATAAAACAAAAGCTTTGCTTCCAATGGTAACTCTAGCTAATCAACACAAATTTAATGTGGTCTGTAGTCTCTACTAATTCACTCTAAAGGGACATGATACTGCAGGATTGCAGGATATCAATATAGTTTTTAAGTGCTTAACAGTTTTTAATAGTTACTAACAAATGTTTAACAATTAACAATAATATAACTTAGTATATAGGTTTCCCACCCCAACCTGACACAGACTTCTCAAAGGCCTTCAATGTTCATAATCAAAAGGAACCAGATAGGTTTTTATCCCAGTTGACCCTCCTATTGGATGTCAGAGTTTCCATATTCTTCTTAGAACTTCCTATTTCCTAGATTTTCTTAAAATCCTACTTTCTTGCCTCCCTACTTTCCTCTCAAAATCTTGAATGACTCCTCTTTCTCTGCCACCTCAGGGACGGGGCGTCCCTTTTCTCTTTTACATACTCTTCCTAGGCAATCTCACCCTTTCCCAAGGTTTTGAACTACCATCTAAACATTGATCCATTATCTAGCTCTGACTTCACCTGTAAGCTTCCAACTATGCACCTCTACCTGGCTGTCCTTAACTCAGTATGTCCAAAAGCAAACTGCCAGTATCATAACCCTGCACTAACCCCTCAAGGTAGACCACTTCCATTTTCCCTATCTTAGGTAACAATATTCAGATCCCAAACCATAAACTTAGACTCCTTTCCCTCTACCCCTAACCATCTACTTCACTACCAAATGTAACTAATTATCTCACAACACATTCCTCAAATTCATTCTTTTTGTTCCCTCCCTACAACCATTGTTTTATTTCAGGTGCTTAATTAATATTATTATTTCCTGACTGGAGTATAGGAAAAGCTTTTTTAAAACTTATTGTAGAAAAGTTCAAACTTACACAAAGGTAAAAAACAACAGCATAATAAATTGCTTATGTACCCATCACTTAGCTTCAAAATTAATCAACACATGGCCAAACCTGTTTCATTTGTCTTATCATGCTTTCCCCACCCCCTACAACACACACACAGAGCACCTAGCCAGCACTGGATAATTCTGAAGCAAATTCTAGGCATCACCTAACTTTCTCTTTATTCTGTGTATCTATAAGACAAGAATAATTTTTTAACATATTACCACACCTAAATTTTTAAAATTCCTTAGTATTATCAACCATCCAATCGGTGTTCAAATTTTCCCAGCTGTCTCAAATTTTTGGAGTTGATTTATTCAAATCAGAGTCCAACAGGGACAACACACTACATTTTATTGATGTGTCCCTTAAGTCTCTTTTAATTCACAGATTTCCCCTCCTCTATTCTTGTAGTTTATTATCTGAAGAAACCAGGCTGTTTCCCCCATTTTGGATTTTGCCGTGTCTGCATGGTGTCATTTAATATGCTGCTCCATCCCCCCACATTTCCAGTAAATTAGGAGTTAGATATATAATCTGATCCAATTCAGGTTAAAGTTTTTGACAAGAATACCCCATAGGTGGTAGTTATACTTCAGCAACAGCTTCTGAACTGTGTTCCTTCTCTCTGGTATTGCCTCTGTGAAAAACTATCCTTGCTACCAACTCATTCTTAGTCATCCTTCACAATTCAATTCAGGTGCTGCCTTCTTTAGAAAACCTTCCCTGATCCTGTCACGCTCCCCACCCTTCTCCCAGCCTGCATGCATATGCCAACTACTCCACCTTTAGGCTCCCCCAGCACCTGTGTCTACCTCTTTCACTGCTCTTTACCACATGGCTTAATTCCTCTGCATTCCCAGATCTGACATACAACAGCATTCATAAGTGTGTGTCTGGAATAAAAAGCTCTATTTATCACAGAAAATTCAAACAGTATGAGAAAAGTTCATAACATAAGAATCACTACCTACCCAAAAAGGGCAGGTACTCTGCTAAAATTTTCATTAGAACACATGCTGAAGGTGCTATTACTTAGAAAACTACATGAAGTGTTGAAGTATAGGGTTGACATAAATAAGGGCATCCACAATAATACCCTCAGGAAGTCCTAATGAGAACAAAAATGCCAAAATTGTGAGGAATAAATAGGAAAAATCAGAAAAACAGAGAACATAGCTCACCTAACAAAATAACCTGTGACCATACAAAGCTGTCAACCTAAGAACTGATATCAATTTCTATGATGAAATGTAATACAGATATTTATACACAGAAATAACAAATGCCTTTTTATGATTTCTCTGGGATTTCTGAGCATTGAAATGTAATTCTGTTGCTGTGTCCATTTCTGATGTGTGTTCTCGCAAGTGTATGCATGAGTTTATCAAGGTTCAACTCTACAAACGATGTAATCATCATATCAAAATTTCTTAGGCTCCAACCAATTGACTTTTCCCCAGACACCTGGTGTTGGGCAAAGTGAAAACACCCAAAGGATAACGTAACCCAGCACCAAGGCAAGTTCCTACAGGTCCTGGGGCAGCTCCCCCTTCCTATGACCACAACCTACTGCTGCTCAAGAACTGAGGGAGGATCGCACATTACCAGAGGTATGTTATCCCTTGCCTTGGACTCAGGATAGATGAAGGCTATATTTTTAGCTCAGTTTTCGAGGTATAGTAAAGCTACAACAGCCATAAATATTACTATGAACAGCCAACTCATTCATACTGTATGTCTGAAATACTGTCCTTACAAACAATGTCAACACCAGTGGGGGTACAAAGACAAGGATGAATCAGACTGACACTGTCTCTGGCCTCAAGACCCTTTTTACAGTGAAGTAGGGTAGAAAATCTCTAACCAACAATAAAAAGAAGAAAAAAATGAAGCACTAAATAATACAAACCACGAGCTAAACAAATATTTAAAAAGCAGTGATTAATTCTGGTTACAAGAGTCTTAGATTGTTTCTTGCAGGAAGGATAATGTGAGGTGGCTCTAAAAACATAACAGCACCTGAGTTTATCAAGTTTTATTTTTTAAATTTCCAACTCCATAGACTTATATACCCACAAACCATAAAATGACAACACCAAAAGAAACCTGGTCTTGACCTCTTATCCAGAATACTGAGAGTAAGGAACATGTAAGAAACTCTTCTACACATTCCTGGCAATTGGTTCCCAATCTGTTACCAGAGTACCTGTGGAAAAACCTTAAAAATAATGTTTTAGTGAGTAAAAAATATGAACTGAATGATCACAAACAATAAAATACCCACTGGCTACAAACAACTGGGGAAAGGTTCTTCCTCACTAGTAACCAGAGAAACACAAACTGAAATGAAAATATTTCACCTAACAAATTAGCAAAGTTTTTTTTGTTTTGTTTTGAACAAGTGAGATTATCAATGCTAATAAGCAAACCAGGCACTCATACAGGGTTGACAGAAGTAGAACTTGATAGGCCACTGTGGAATGTAATTGGGCAATATATTTCTCAAGTATCTCAATTCTTAACAAGGCCTACAAAGGCCTGTGTGATTTGGCCCCTAAATATTAAGACTCATTTCACATCACTTTCTTTCCTCACTCCTTCCTACTGTTACACATGCTGGTTCTTTTGTGCCAATTTTCCCCAATATCCTTTACCTATCCCTCCTCCCCATTTCTCCTCCTCCTCCAGCCTTCACACATGCTATTCCTTCTTTTGTTTGGCAAACCTCTAGCTTAAATTAAATGTCTCTTCGTCAAAGAAGCCTTTCCTGACCAACCCCCTCACCTACATTAGAATTATCACTATTAGATCTGTTATTCTGTTATAACATCTGTGCTTTTTTTTAAGCAATTACCAAAGTTTGTAACTACATATTAGCTTGTATAACTCTTTGTTTCATCTTTCTCTCTTTCATGGACCTATAACTTCCATGACAATGAGAACCTTATCTGTCTTATTTATTACTGTCTCTCCAATACTTAGCACAGAGTTGGCACTTAATAGTCACTGAATACATTTTTCAATATTAAAATAGTCAAATTCTTTATGTCAGTATCACTTTTGGAAATAATCCGAAATGCAAAAAAAAAGTTTTAAAAGAGGTTCATCTAAATATTAGTGTATAAGTGTGAAAAACAGAAAATGATTCTAATGTCAAGGGAGAAATTAACCAAATGATGGCACAGAATAGAATGTTATGCACCCCACTAAAAAGGCTAGTTGTAAAACTATTTTAATAACATAAAAAAATCTTAAGCTACAATGCTAAATGAAAAAAGCAGAAGACAGAACCGAGTGTATAGTATTAGCTCAAGTTATTTTAAAAACATACATTTGGAAAAACACTGGAGGGAAATGAATCTATGCTAACGACAATTTTCTCTGGAAGATAAGGATCCATTGGGAGTTGGTTTTTTGTTTTGGTTTTGCTTTTTTGGAGCAGGAATTCTATCTGGTATTTGTTCTCCAGGAGCCTAGCACAATATGCGATGAATAAATGAGAAAGGGAAATTGATTATCTCTAAGTACTGGGATTAAATAGGTTATGAAATTCTCTAAATCACGTTGTAAACAGAATCACTTATTGAACTGACATGCTTAAGATTTTGGCATTTTCACTTGGAAGACCTAATCCAGAAAATCCCTGAAAACCAGGCTTTCTGAGAAACATAATTAACAAATCTCTTTCCTTTCCCAAGAAAATACTGTAATTCAGATCAGAAACTGCCCACTCAAAATTTTTAGTTCGCCCAGCAATTAATTAGCACCTCCTGTGCAACATCACAGCATGAAAGGATACAGTTCGTACCCTTACAGGAAAAAAAACGCAAACATTATCTGCCCTTTCTTCCACAGGCTGCACATGTGAAAAACAAATGAGTACTTCCTAAATCTTACACAAAGGAGAAGACCACTGTGAAAGGGGAATAAGTATGTTCTTTTTCACTCCAGTTCTCTCCTGCTTACTTCTCTTTACATAACCTGACACACAAAAACTATATCTGTTACATCTCTCAGAACAATATTTGGGGTTAGCAACAGTTAGAAAATAAAGATTTTTCAAAGGTAATATTCACAACAGTATTAAATTATAAAAACTCACTGGGAGACCTTAGAGAAGATCTGAATAAATGCGAAAAATATACATTTGCAGTATAATATTCTAAAAATATTAATTCTCCCCAAATTGGTTTGTAATGCAATTAATTCAATCAAAAGCCCATAGTGATTTTAAAATCCATATGGAAATGCAAAGGATCAAGAACAGCCAAGAACTACACTCTTGAAAAAGAACAAGGTGGAGGTCTGGCGCAGTGGTTCATGCCTGTAATCCTAGCACTTTTGGGAGGCCAAGGTGGGATGACCGCTTGAGGCCAAGAGTTCTGGACCAGTGTGAAGAACATAGTGAGACCCTGTCTCTACAAAAAATAGAAAAATCAGCCAAATGCACCTCAAGTCCCAGCTACTTGGGAGGCAGGGGTGGGAGGATCACTTGAGCCCAGGAGTTTCAGGGTGCAGTGAGCTATTATGACACTGTTGCACTCTAGCCTAGGTGACAGAGTGAGACCCTGTCTCAAAAAAAAAAAGC
>NW_012136747.1:2768496-2790214 GCF_000956105.1 Propithecus coquereli | reverse complement strand
AGAGTGTTTTCAATAAACAGGAATCCATTTGGAAAAAAAATTAAATTATGCCTTACCTTATCCCCGTACAAAAAAATTATTTCCAGAAACACGAGACACAAAACTCACTAACTATAAAAGTCTCATATATCTATTACATTAAATTTAGAAATTTTTAATCAAAAGACACCACAAAAAGAAAAACCACAGAGTGGGATGAGATATCTGCAAAAACATGTAAAGCAACAACAAACTAGTATTCAGAATATTTAAAGAACTCCTTTTATTCAACAAGAAAAAAATCAATAATAGAATAGGCAAAAGATTTAACTTGACACTTCACAAAATCTAAATGATCAACAAATATAAGAAGAGATATTCAACCTTATTAGAAAACAGTAAAAATAAGATATCTTCATATACACAGCAAAGTGGTAAACATTAAAAAATCTAGCAATTCCAAGTATTGGCAAGGATATAGAACAGTGAGAGCTTTCATAAACTGCTGGATGGTGTAGATACAAATGCAATCACTAAGAGAAATAGTTTAGCATTACCTAGTAATTTTACATTACTATATATATTATAGTAATTTTCATTCTTATTTATATATGCATGCACTCATGTAACAGAACACATGAAGAACATTCACAGCAACACTGTAATAGCCAAAAACTGGAACCGACTCAAATGTCCACCAGCAGAATGGATTTTTTTAAAAATGAATAATTATCCATGGGAGCATCCACTATACAGCAATGAAAAATCGATGAACTACAGCTATATACAACACAGATGAATTCTATATTTGCTGAGCAAAAGAAGAATACAGAATTGTTTCATTCATACAAACTTCAACTGGCTGGGTGTGGTGGCTCACACCTGTAATCCCAATACTTTGCAAGGCTGAGGTGGGAGGACCACTTAAGGCTTGGAGTTCAAGAGCAGCCTGGGCAACACAGCAAGACCCTATCTTTACAAAAAGTGAAAAAATTAACCAGGTGTGGTGGCACACGCCTATAATCCCAGCTACCTGGGAGGCTGCAGTGAGCTACAACTGCACCACTGCACCACTGCACTCCAGCCTGGGTGACAAAGCAAGACCCTGTCTCTAAAAAAACAAAAACAAAAATAACACATAAACTTCAATTAATCTATATTATTTAGGAATGGATACATAGTTGGAAAAAGAAATGATTTCCATTATATATATTCATTCAATGGGTGCCAGAACTCTTTGAGATGAGCCAGAAGGGATGGGATTAGATATTAGAGAAAAGATTTTTCCAGGCTTCTTCAAACCCAGGCTGGACATGATCCACAAGCACATCAATTTTACCTTTTAGACCTAAGTGCTCAGCCTAGAAGAAAACTGAAGAGTAATATTTTAAAAATATACCTTGAGCTGGGTATGGTGGCTCATGCCTGTAATCCTAGCACTTTGGGAGGCTGAGGCAGGAAGATTGCTTGAGGCCAGGAATTTGAAACCAACCTGAGCAACATAGCAAGACCCCATCTCTACAAAAAATAGAAAAATCAGCCAGGCGTGGTGGCATGCATCTGTAATCCCAACTTCCTGCCTTCCTGGGGCAGGCAAATAGCTTGAGCCCAGGAGTGTGAGGTTGCAGCGAGCTGTGATAATGCCACTACGCTCTATCCCTGGCAACGCAGCAGGATTGGTGTGTGTGTGTGTGTGTGTGTGTCTCTATACACACGCACACGAGCACGCACACACACACACCTTGGAACTTATCACACCTTGGAACTTATCAACTTTTTCCAATTAGGTCAGTAGGGTTGGGTTAACCAAGGGCATCTCCTCTCTTTAATGCTCTTTCTCTATTCTAGAAATAGAGGTATCAGGACCTTGACTGCCTACTGCCCGTAAGGACCTTTGCTAACCCACTGAATTTCTACAAAAAATATGCTTCTAAGTGAAACAGATCTAAGAAGTAAATTTCTCACTCCACTCTCTCAACACACAGTATACCCATTCATGAAAAACCATCTCCTTTAACTCCAGAATTTATTCTGTTCTAGAACTCTACACTTTATAATTTCACAATCTCCTCAGGGATTTTCCATTTCTGCTCCTACCATTACCTCCCTACAAATGACCATGCAAAGACCTAGTGTAAAATATAATTTGACTTTCTTACCAGGACATCTAGCCTCTCTTCTCCAGGGCTGACTGCTGGGGAGGAACAAAATTTAAGAGGTGGGTGGAAAAAAGATAGCAAAGTGTCTGAGCAAAAAAGGGAGTGGCTGGAAAAGCAGAGATTAAAAAGCCAGAAAAGGGTAATGTCACAGATGTCAGTGGAGGAGAAGTTTCAAGTCTGAGGTTGTGGCCAACCATGTCATGCAAATGCTGGTCATGTAGGATAAAGACTAAGGAGTGCTCATTTGAGCTACAACAAAAAGCACACAAATCACGTTAGCAATGACATTTTCTGACGAGAGCTGGTGACAGAGTCAGAAAGCTGTGAAGTCTCTGGAATATGAGAGAGTAGAGACAATGACCATAAACTACTCTTTCAGGTGCCTGTATACAAAGGGAAGGTCAGAGTTGTTGGGAAGGATTTCAGTTAATTTATGTGCTAAGAGGAAAGACTTCAGAGAAAGAGGCTGCCTTCTACTCCACTATCAGCACCAATTTTCCCTACTTACTGCCCAGATAGTGGAGGTTTCTTGTTTGCCGTCTGTCATCACGTTCACTGCCATTCCTCCTACCCCAGAGGAAAGCTGGTCCTTACTTCTGCCCAAGGTAGAGCCAGTACCCTGGATCCCACCCTCTTGCATCTCCACAGGAACCTTCTCCATCAATTATCCTTTCTGTTCCTGTTTCTTCTACCTTTCCCTCTGGATTAACTCTTTCCCTTTAGTATATAAGCTGAAGTCTCAGCCATCTGTGGTTGGGGAGGGAAAGAGTGGAAATTAGAAATAAGAAAAGAACACAAATAACTGCTTAAGACCTACCTACTATCTGGATGTAAAAACAAAGTTCTTATATCTACTGTGGCAAACAAGTAAACCATTTATCTACTCATTCAATAAATATTTATTGAGTGCCTACTACAAGCCAGGAGTCAGATATATACCACTGAACAAAATAAAGTTTCTGCCCTCAGGAAATGTATTATAAACATACACACACACACACACACACACACACACACACACACACACACTAAAATGACAGATAATAATAAGTGCTTTGAAGAAAAACAAAGCAGTATAGAGAATACCAGGAGGTGCTATTTTAAAGAAGACAGGCAGGGAAGGCCTCCCTAAGGAAATGACGTTTGTACAGGAACTTCAATGAAGGCACAGCAAGTACAATGCCCTGGGATAGGACCATGTTTGATGTGTTCAGGAAATAGCAAGAAAGTCAATGTGGCTAGAACAGAGTACAGTGAGCTAGGGTACAGCAGTAAGAAATAGGTCAGAGAGGATACCAGGGCCACATCGTAAGAACCATCGTTAGCCTCGCAAGACAGCATTGAAGGGTTTTGGGAGGAATGTACCAATGTCTGATTTCAATTTCAAAGGCTCATTGGTTGCAGAGTGGAGAATTCCAATTACAATATAGAGTGATAAAGTATGATGATAAAGGGTAACTGGGCAAGCCAAAAGAGGGCGCCTAACACTAAACTTGAGTTAGGAAAGACATCTCAAACAATACTGAAGAACAAGTAAGAGTTAGCAAAAAGAGTAGGGGAGAGAAACGGTATCCCAAATACAGATGTAGAAAAGGCATAGGGGAGTTGAAAAGGCTTGACATCAGCATCAAACTGAAAATATTTATGAAAATATACCATTTATAATGTTACAATGTCTACCCAAAAAAGGTATCCAGGAATAAACCTTAACAAATATTTGTACGACCTTTATGGAGAAAGTCATAAAACTCTGTGTAAGACATTAAATAAAACCTATTTAACTGGATAGATAAAAATAATTAATGGACAGGAAAATCCAATATTTTAAAGTATGCATTCTCCCCATTTGCCTATAAATGATATATTTCAAATCAAAATCCCAACAAGTCCATCAAAAAACATATATAAGAATTCCATAGCAGCACGGTTCATAATAGTGGCCAAATAAAATAACCTAAATATCCACCAAAAATAAAATGGACAAATAAATTGCAGTACATTCATAAAATGGACTGATTACATAGCAATGGAAATAAACTACAGCCACACACAATTCAATGCAGATGAATTTCAAAAACATAAAAGAAGCCACCAATAGAAGACATGCAGTATGACTCCATTTATATAAAGTTTAAAAATAAGCAAAACTAAGCTATGGTGTTAGAAATCAGGATGGTAGTTTCCCTTTGAACAGGAAAGAGTATTGACTGGGAAGAAGCGCATGGGGGGAGAGTTCTGGGGTGCTGGTAATGTTTTATTTCTTCACTAAGCAGTAGTTACACACAGGTGTATTCACTTTGTGATAACTCAACAAGAATGCTTACAAGTTATGTGTTATTCTATATTTATGTTATGCTTCAATGACAGGAAGTCTGCTATTTACTTTGAAATGCATCAAAAAATAAGATGGATCAATGGACAGAGAGATGGATAGATGAAAATATATGTCATAAAGCAATTATTATAAAATGTTAATGGTAGGACCTAAAAGATGGACACATACATATTCATTATAAAACTCTTTCTACTTTATTATATGTTTAAAATTTTTCGTGATAAAATGTTAGAAAAAAAATCCCAATGGGTTTTTTTTGCAGAAATATCATGGAAAATTACAAGGGTAAGAATAGCCAGGACAACTTTGAAAAAGAAAAAGGAGAGACCTGTCCTAACAGATAGCAAGACTAATTATTAAGCAATAGTTACTAAAATGAGGTAGTACTGACACAGAGATAGAGAGACTAATGAAACAGAATAAACCTAAAAACTAACTCATGCACATACAGAAACAGAATATGGCTGGCATGAAAGATCAGTAGGAAAAATGTAGAACTATTCAATAAATGATAACAGATTCAATTAGAATAAAATATTGAATATTTTTAATAACTCACAGGGAAAATAAAAACTGAACAATAAACACAAGTTGCAGAAGAATACATATAATATAGTTTTCTCTCATATATATATTTGGGTTTAAAATATGAGAAACAATATTATATGAGTCAGGTGGTACTTGAGCACATATTTGCTATATTCTTTATACCTTTTTTCAAATCTTAAATATTTTATAACCAATTATAAATTTTTTTAATTAAAAAAATTTGAGGTATGAGTACATGGTTTGTAAATGGTACTAAACGTAGTTTAATAGGCTGGAGCAAATAAATACTAGGAGTGGGGGAATGATAAGAGAAGAATCTAAAGAAAGAGATCAGATCCTACAAAACCCCATAAACCATGCCAAGAAATTTATTTTGCTTTTGTTTTATACCATAGAGCAATCCCTGAAAAGTACTAAGCTGGGAAGTTCTAAAAGATTACTCTGACAAGGTATATAGGGTAGGGTAAGTTTCCTAATGACATAGACTTGTTTACCATTTAATCCGTAATCTTAGTACAGTTTATAATACATTAATATTTAATGAACATATACACTGAATTAATGAATCTGTGGAAGGAATGGGGTGGGGAAAGCAGAGAAGTAGGAAGACAAATTAGAAAGAAATTATAATAACCCAGGCAAGAAATGTTCGGCTTACAATGATCACTTAAACTTACCGCTACTTCTCTATTTTATAAGAAATAGTAAATGATAAGAAACTTTCAAAAGACACAAAATAAAGAATCTATAATAAACATGAAGACCCTGGTTCAAATTAGGCAATGCAATAATTTCATATCTACTCACCATTCTTCCGCTCACTAAGTGGAGGCAAATTGGGATTCCTGCCAGGGTGGAGACCTAGGGTCAGCTCGGGCTGCAAGGAGAGCTCCTGCAGTTCATTGGCAACAGCTTCGCTCTGGGGACTGGGTGCTGCAGACAGGGACACGAGCACTGGTTCATCATCATTTTCGCCGGCCCCTCCTCCGTCCAGCCCATTTACAGCAATGACGGAAGGGGGCAGGCACACCACACTGGAGAAATCCACTTTGGCTTTCGTGATGGCAACCTGAAAATGGAAGAAGAGACAAAAAGTTTAGATGGTACCATGAAGAAACTATTACACTTAGTAAATGATGAATATTAATATTTAAATTACATTACTGGCAAAATACTATTATTCTTAAAAGCTTTTTATAAAGTAAGCTAGCATCATTATTAAATATGCTCACAGAATGCACAAGATTTCAAGTCTGATACCGTCCCCAACAAGATCATTCAAGAGGACAAGAAGTGAAACAAAAGCAGCACACACACATAAAATGGGACAAAAGGAAATGGTAGTCAAGGAGAAATAGCTATGAGATAAAGGTGACCTTCCAACTACTAAGGGAAAATATCTGGAGAAATAACAGCTAATGAGTGTCTACAACATATTCAAGTATCATATTGTACCAATATAATCTGAGGGAGAAAATTTCTTTAGAAAAACAATTCCTAAGTCATTAGATTCCATAAAGAAATGTCAAAATAGAGATGTCTGTGTGGTGACAAGTATTAGCCCAAATATTTTAACCTACATGAATTATTTAATCATAGTATGCAGGACTGGCATATTAAAAACAAA
The DNA here is from genome assembly GCF_000956105.1 of Propithecus coquereli. Classification (NCBI taxonomy): domain Eukaryota; kingdom Metazoa; phylum Chordata; class Mammalia; order Primates; family Indriidae; genus Propithecus; species Propithecus coquereli. Next base: position 2,783,565 of record NW_012136747.1, on the reverse strand, counting down.
ACACCTACAGCTATTACATACCATGATAATCAAAAAATAAAAAAGAACACCTGGCAACATAAGAAAAGTAAATCTTTAAACATGACAAAGAATATATACAGGCCAGGCGCCGTGGCTCATGCTTGTAATCCTAGCACTCTGGGAGGCCGAGGCGGGTGCGTCGTTTGAGCTCAGGAGTTAGAGACCAGCCTGAGCAAGAGCGAGACCCCGTCTCTACTAAAAATAGAAAGAAATTAGCTGGACAACTAAAAATATATAGAAAAATTTAGCCGGGCATGGTGGCGCATGCCTGTAGTCCCAGCTACTTGGGAGGGCAGAAGGCAGAAGGATCACTTGAGCCCAGGAGTTTGAGGCTGCTGTGAGCTAGGCTGACACTACGGCACTCTAGCCAGGGCAACAGAGCAAGATTATGTCTCAAAAAAAAAAAAAAAAAGAATATATACAACAGGAAAATCTTTTCAACAAGAGAATTAGTAGTTAAGTGAATTAAGAATATGTTGCTTCACTGAATCCCATGCAGTTATTAAGAATAATTTTTATAAGGCATTTCTAACGTGGAAATGTTTATTCTAAAGTCATGTTTAAGAATTGATACAAAAATGCATATTCATATATAAAAATGTTACACTGAGAAAAAAAGACTTTAAGAAGTATACCAAAACACAAAATTTTGTTTGACTGAACAATAAAAAATTTTTCTTTCTTTTTACTTTCTTATAGTTTCCAAATTTTCTCTAAAATATGTCTATTGATTTTACAATGAAAAGGCTACACTTTCTATAGTTTTTGATCTGTAAAGGGAGATTCCCTGGGAGTTCCCTGCAGACTTTGGTGAGGACTTTAGTCTAATTTGCTTCAGATGAAGAAACTAACAAAATATTGAACAGCCACGAAATGAAGAAAGGCACTGAAAACTAAAAAGACCATTACACTCTACCTTCATGCAAGGCAATAGTGTGCCCAAACCTGACTGCAGTTCCGGTTGACGTACCTCATAAAATATAAACTGGCTTGGAAAAGGTTCCAGATGAGAGCAATTAAGATGGGGAGATGACATTATTAAGAATAAAGATATTAAGAAAGACTCTCTACTTCAAAAAAAAAAAAAAAAGCTGGAAGAAGACTTGAGTAAGATAAAAGAAAAAAATATTTGGAACTCAGTAATAGGAACTCAATATTCTCAGCGGTAGTATGGACAAACATTGGGAAAAGGGATTTTTAAAGGGTTTGAACAACTTTAGGAAGTAAAAACAACAAATGTCTACTAAGAAAATTCAGAATTTAACCTTCAAAGAATTTTTTTTCCATCTTGCCTATGATTTGTCATCACTTAAACCATGTCTCTGTATTGGAAAAAAACAATTGTTGTATAGAATTAATCCATCTGGCTCAGTACTCTTTTCCACTGAATCTGAAAGAGAATGTTTGTTTCCTTTAACAGCAGCCTTTTCAGACTAAAAAGACTTCAAGTTTATGACATATAAGGAACCCTTGATGTCTAACCTTAGGACAGCAGTCCTCAATATCTTTCTCTACCCTGATAAACATAAACACACACACGTGCATGCATGCCTACGGATGATGGTTTGGAATGTGTGTTTTTGAAAAAGGCAAAATTTTAGTGAGTCCAAAAGGAAAAGAGAAAGATGACAGTATTAAAACTTCAGCCCTAGGACCTAGGAAAAGTGGTTTCACACAGAGTAATAGGTTTTTAACGAACAGTTGTTAAATCATTAGGGATTATAAGAGTTCATACTTCTCATTAGAAAACTGAGAAATTTGGGCATCGTGGTTCACACCTAAAATCCTAGCACTCTGGGAGACTGAAACAGGAAGAATGCTTGAGCTCAGCAGTTCGAGACCAGCCTGAGCAAGAGCAAGAGCAAGATCCCGTCTCCACCAAAAATAGAAAAATGAATTGTGCATCGTGGCACATGTTTGTAGTCCCAGCTACTCAGGAGACTGAGGCAGGAGATCACTTGAGTCCAAGAGTTTGAGGTTGTAGTGAGCTATGATGATGCCACTGCACTCTATTGGGAGGGGAGGGGGACAGAGAAATTTAACTGTGACAACAATTGTGTATACAGTAGATAGGCCTTGCAAACAGTATTTACACATAACAGGTACTCAATGATAGTTGGTGACTAAATGACTACACAAAGAGAGAAGCATATGAAAGATGCATAAAGAGAATCTGGAGACCAAGACAGGCAGGTCTTGGAGGAAATCTGGATGACACAAGGAAGACTGCATGAAACATACAGAAACAGTAAGAATTATAAGGCCAAGGACAGGAACCAATAAACCTCATACCACTGAAGTCCCAGAGCTAAACTCTTGGGCTAGAATCATAGTTTCATATAAAAGGTCCTTAACCAAACAGCAAAACCCCATTATTTCAGATTTAACTGACACCTGTGATACCAGAGCTTGGTGTGAAATTAAGTAAAATTTTATGGTACTTGGCAGGAGGTGGGGGTGGGGTGGATAGAATAAGCAAGTAGCAGCAATTTAACAGTATTTACCACATTAGGAGAAAAACTAATATGCTACCTCATAATGTATAATTCTTTACATGATTACAAAGGAGACTAACATGTCAAATTTCATTAAGTAAATGAGTTATTTTTTTCATTAAATATGTCCTGAAAACAATGATTAATGGGCAGAGTTCAGACGAAAAAGCTTGAAAGAATAAAACCACACATTTCTTTTCTTTTCTTTTTTTTTTTTTTAAAGAGATGAGGTCTCACTATGTTGCCAAGGCTGGTCTCAAGTGATCATCCCACTTCAAGCCTCCCAAGTAGCTGGGAGCTGTAACTGTAGACTGTAGACTACACTCAGCTAATTCTTTAAAATGTTCTTTAATTTACTTTTCACTAATTCAGAACAACCTTTCTCCTATTACTCCGAATAAGAATATCTTTATTGCTGGGATTCAGATATTTGACATTTACATGTGTTACTATTCTCAAGACACCTGTCACATGTATCACGATTTTTCTAATGAAGCATAAAGTTTAACTGCATGAGTCTGTGATTCTGGTATGCACTTAGTGCATATAACCAGTATTTCTAGAAATGTAAAGTTTAAAAAGCGATGTTTCTTAGAACACATACATTTTTAATAGATTACAGAAAGATATATCAAATTCTGTAGACCTGAACCATGATTGTGCCCGACACTGCCCAGAATAAAAGAAACAGCAATTTGAAAAACTGTTTTAGCAAGTGTTTCGTTCAGAATTCATTTTAACAGCTTAGTAATTAAGTTCCATATTTATAGAATCATTATTTAAGGGCTTAAAGAGGTCACTTACAATTTATATATATATATTACACATACAGACACACACACACACTCTTACTTTACCTCATATTTTTATTGGGTAAATTATATGCTATGGTGGTATTTGTTAATTTAGGGACTTCAAAAGTTTCAGGATATATCCATTAAAATACACTAATATTAAACTGTATTACAATAAAACGCTTCCATAAAGACCATGGGGCATGGAGTGGGGGTAGCAATGGATGAAATAAGTGGCGAAATGTTGATAACTGCAGAAACTGGGTATTAGGTATATGGAAATTCATCATACGCGTTCTCTCTACATTTGTGTATATCAGAGAACATTCTTATAATGTTTTTAAAAAATAAGACTCTTCCATAGAACAAAGGGAAGATTTGGTGAGACATAAAGCAAGGTTTCCTTAACCTTGACCTTAGGAAATAGACCAGAAGTTAAATATAAGCACTGACAAAAGAAAATAATTTAGCATAAAATATATACATCAGAAAGATTTATTTCTTTAGCAAACACTCTACTCATTTTGAAACAGCCCACAGGAGAAAATCCCATTAAACTATGACAATGTAGAGACAAGATCCAAAAATGTTGAGGTAAGGCCATTGTGGGTTAAGTCCCTTGTACCAATTCCTGAATACTCCTAAAATATTATTTACTGTAAAACTTGTATATTTTAGTGTTATAAATTTATAATTCAACTAAGTGCAAGATCAAACATTCTTTTTCATCAAAGGATCGCTAACTCTTAATTTCTGGGCTGCTGATTCACATTGATCTGTAGCAGTCAGAACAAAAACAACATGGGGGCAGGGTCATCTCCCACAACCCATCTGTTTTCCTCCCTTGCTGGCCTGATTCTGCCTCATCTTTTCTCCACCCCACCCCTTTTTGGGCTGCATGCCTTCTGCCGAACAGAGCAACATATGTAACTGGAAGCAACAGCATAAAATGTGTTAGAGAAATGGAAGCGCTCACACAACTACGGATAATTCTAAAAAGTAAGTACCAGCAGGATTCTTTATTATGACCCATGACAAAGAGGTGGTTTCACGCAACCAAATGCTATGGTTCTTCTGAAAAAAACTTTTTCTGTATAAAAATTGTTTTTAATCAATTAATGAACCTCAGTAAGTATTTACTGAGTACCTATTACATGCCAGGTACTGTCCTAGGTGCTGGGGGTTACAGTGACTAAAACAAAGTTCCTGCCTTCAAGGAGCTTATATTCTACCAGGAGACATAATTATATGAACAAAAACAGGAACTCAAATCTTTGTTGAATTAATGTTGAATGAATGAAAACTGGATTTATATGAGATAGGATGTGTTCATATTTGGTTGTCAGGGACGAAGGACAGAGAGGTATCAAGATGACTCCAAAGTTCTAAGCCAGAGTGACCACTAGAATGGTATTCTGCTAACAGAAACACGCAAAAGAAGAAGAATTTTATCTGAGGGGATAAATTTGACTTTGCATGTTGGGTCCAGGGGCCAAAACCAAAAAATGAAAATGTTATTTGGGTTTCCATTAGGTACATGAGAAGGAAAACAGGGAAATGAACACAGAATGAAACAGACAATAGAGATTATAAGAATAGGAAGAGGATGACAGAAAAAAAAGTAGGGAGAGTATGAGAAAGAAGTTGAGTTAAAAATATAAGGGAATGATAAATTGCTATCAAACCTAACTCAGTTCATAACTCAGGAATTCCTAGTCTCAGGTGGCCTACTTTGGATCCTGGACCATCCCTCTGGCTCCTAAAATTATCATATACAGCTGAGTATCTAATTACATATCAGCACTTTCTACTCACACTATTTTAGAAGAAGCTCAATAAAGCTGTAACTTTATAATGCTGAGGGGCAACCAGCTGTCACCAAACTTAAAGACACAAGTAAGCTCAAGGCTTATGTAAAGGGACATGAACTCACCAGCTGGAAGTAGAAATAAATAAAAACAGAAGTAAAATATGTATTTTATCCCCAGGCTCAACCCCTTTTATTGACTACTTCTCTACACCATTCCCAACTAGCCCCTGCCAGATATCCATAACTTAGAGCACAACCCAATGGTGTTAGGTACACATGGGAACATGTTCCCTTCACTGAGCAACACAAAAAAACTTTTCAGTTTTATGGCACCCAAGACAACCTTCTGGGGTAGACCTGACTTTCATCAATTCACTCAACAAATATTTACTGATCAGGCACTGTTCTAGGCACTGGGAGTACAAAAGATAGAAAATATCCCACCTTTCGTGGGGTTTACATTATAGTGGGAGAAACATATAAATGAAAGTAAATAAATATATAATAAAATAATTTCAGGTAACGGTGTTATGTGCCTGGGGACCAGGTGGCTAATTTAGATTAAATGGTCAAGAAAGGTCTCACTGAGGAGATGATATCTGAGTGAGACTTGAATAATAGCCAACACTTTCTGAACGTTTATTATACATGAGGTACTTTATGTGTATGTACTCAATCTTCACAACACTAAGAGATATATTTACTTATATTATCCAATTTTTTATAGTTAAGGAAAATGAAAAATTAAATAACTTGATCCCAGGCAGTCAGGCTTCAGAACCCATACCTCTAATAACCACCCAATCAGGCTCTGCCTGAATTTGACAAGAAATAGCCATGCAGAAGGAACAGCACTCTCTACTCAAACTATTTTAAAGAAGCTCAATAAAGCTATAACTTTATGCAAGTTCAAAGGCCATGAGGTGAGAATAAGCTTGGCATCTTGAAGGAACTGAACGACCAGCACCGGCAGAGAAGAGAGAGAGTAGGGAGAAGTATATTCTAAGAACAACTGGATGCCACTGGGAGGTTTTAAGCAATGGAGCAACATGATCTGATTTATCTTTCGAAAAGGTCACTTTGGCGGGTATGTAGAAAAAAGATTGTAGGGGAGCTGTTCGCTTTAGCCTGTCACCTAACTTTGAATTTGGTATAATTTACTATTCTGCCTGGCCCCCTAATAGTAATGTAATAATGTTGTTTTTTAAAAAAATTATGGTATGTGATCTGTCTCTTAATATATCATATCGCTGAGTGTGGCGATGTGAACTTGAGCAAGTCACTCAAAGAAACGTTTATTATGGTAGCTGTCCTACTATCATGAAGGATCTTATAAGAAGGTATTCTGAAAAGCACAGAGAGATTAACTACAAAGTAGTATTTTGTTGCAAACATTTAAAAGAAGACTGACAATTTGCCTTAAACTGCCCACCACCTCCAAAAAGGCTGCTTGAAATTTAAAGCACTATTTTGACAAGATGACTTCATTACATTCCTTGAACTTTATTCATGCCCACAAACACTACAGGTATGCTTTCCTTATGATTCTGAATCCCTTTTCTATGGTGTTCAAATGTGTTCCAATTTCTATTAATAAATGTGGAATTCTATTTGGCTTTTAGAGATTTCTTATCTAAGAAATAGAGTAATGCATATTTAGAAGTCCACATGCTAAGTATAAAAGACCCGAATAAGTTTAAATATGATCTGAACATATTTTGTGTGTTGACCTACAAAGTTATGTAATGTTATGAGACAATTTTGAGGTTAGGCACTCTTTAGTCAATTTTACTCTTATAACAAAACCCTATACACCAATAAGCCAGGACAACCTGAAATGTTGCCAGGCCACAGAAAACCTGCCACAGAAAGAAAATCTGCCATACAGAAAATCTACCATAATAATCCTGGCTCAGGTATGCATGATATAAAAAAGACTAGTTATTTCTGAAAATATTAACTTTGGAATGAAAAACTTGTTGAGACAAACCTCACTTAGGATGAAGACAGGCAACAGATGGGGAAAAAGGGAGACATTTACAGTATTGTGCTTTGTTTCCACACTACAATGGAGCATTTAAAGAGAAGCCTTACTTTCCAGCGCCAGAACCCTCATATCCTTAGGTTTATGGATGAGCTTCTCTCCCAGTATGTCAATAATATGCTCCTACTTTACAAAAGGAACCATGAATATTTTCTAAATTCTTAAGCAAATGTTTTTAAAACACTGGGAATAAAATATCTTGCCATAAAAAAAGAAACTGTCATACTTTTTAAGGAATATCCAAATACAGGAACATATATTCAGAGAAAAGTATATATTTGAAGTTGTAGTGTGTCTATGGGTCAACCAAAAGAGGTCAAGCCTACAGTTCTTTAGCACCTACTGTTGCCACAATGAGGGACTCTCAGGACAATGCACCCACTGATGACAGCAGTGCAGCATCAGAGCCAAAACACTAAGACAATGACCAGCATGTTCATCAATTATTCTTCCAATTACATTTTAACTGCGAAAACTAGTTTATTAATTAAATTAATCTACCCTCATAAGATCAGTTAACATATAAAAAACAATGGCTTTTCACATTACCTTCATGGAATACAGTACAAAATTCATGTTTAAAAATGCATTTTCACTTTCTCATGGTTATTAAATGCTTCAGTCAAGGCAGAACCTCTGAAACAATAATGAACATTGAAAATTTAAATAAAAACAGCTCCTTAGTCATGGCTCATTATTATTCCCTTCTGACATTCTCTTGCTTCAAATAGTATTACTCTTAGCCTATTAATATTCTGAAAAAGGTGCTGAGAATTTCTAATGGAGTGAAATGTAACAGATATTTTCATACCATTTTAAACTCAGCACAATTATATTTAAAGCTTTAAAACAAAGAAGGGCTGGGCTCAGTGGCTCATGCCTGTAATCCCAGCACTTTGGGAGGCCAAGGTAGGAGGATTGCTTGAGGGTAGGAGTTCAAGACCACCCTGGGCAACATAGAGAGATCCCTGCCTCTACAAAAAATTTTTTAAAAAATTAGCCAGGCATACTGGTGCACACTTGTAGTCTTAGCTACTCGGGAGGCTGAGGCAGGAGGCTTGAGTCCAGGAGTTTCAGGCTGCAGTGAGCTATAATCAAGCCACTGTACTCCAACCTAGATGACAAAGTGAGACCCTATCTCTAAAAAAAACAAAAAAAAAGAGGAAAAACACAGAGGAAAGGCAAAGACATCTATTTTTCCTAACAAAGCAAATAATACAGCAAAAGCATTCACATCACTGCAGGAGTTAACACATTACAACTACATCTAAGAACAATTATTACAGAATTTATAAAATGCAAAGAAACAGCTGCACCAGTCAGTAGTCGGTGCTGTGCATCTTGAAGGCATTTGTGTAGGCAACAAGCATGATGTGGATAACAAAAAAAGCAAATGTAAACACCAGCATAAAAATCTTCAAATATCTCGCTGTCCTATCTTAAAAGGGAAAGGCTCTAAATCGACCAAGGAGAAAGCACACTGGTGATCCATAAAAGAGAAAAACCATCTGAATGAAGTAACTTAGATGCCTCAGATGGCATGAAGATAAGAATACAACAGGAAGAGAATGATAAGCCTTTTTAAATATTAGAGACTACCAATAAGCAGCAGAGAGTGAACACTGAACTGAGAGCTGCTTTAGGGGCACCTTCAGAAGTAAGCTCTATGGTAGTAGACATCAAGACCAAAATTCAGAAGTACAGGACTGCCCCTTTTGATAGCCACTTCCCTAACCAGACCCAGACCAGAACTGCTGGCAAAACTACCTGGACTTCCACCACTGCAAGAAGGCAATGACTGCTAAAGGGGTGGTATCTTTGTGTGCAAATGCTACCAGTATGTGTACAAGTCCCTCTGCCTCATATCCTGGGTCTTTTCTTGGGATGATGACCACGAAAATGGCACAGTCCCTGGAAAGATCTAAACTGGCTCCACCCACTCCTCCTCTGTCCTCAGTTCTTCTTCAAGGGTGGTAAAGGGGGACCTGGGTACATGGTGATCCCTACCCTGGGACCCTGAATCATGACTTAACTGAAAATAAAAACTCACTGGAAAGAAAAGAAAGAAACAAGGAATAAAATAACCTCACCTAGGGTGGGGCACGGTGGCTCACGCCTATAATCCTATTAATAGCACTTTGGGAGGCTGAGGTGGGAGGATCTCTTGAGGCCAGGAATTCAAGACCAGCCTGAGCAAGGGTGAGACCCCATCTCTACAAAAAACAGAAAAATTAGCCAGGCATGGTGGCATGTGCCTGTAGTCCCAGCTACTTGGGAGGCTGAGGCAGGAGGATCGCTTGAGCCCAGGAATTTGAGGTTGCAGTGAACTATGACGACTCCACTGCACTCCAGCCTGGGAGTGGGGGTTGGGGGGTGGGGGAACACCTCAGCTAGATCATTTTGGCAGGCACTGGAGGCTGTTGCCCAATATCTATTCTCCCCTCTTCCTAGTAAAAGAACACCTGAGTTTTAGCTAATGCGTACCAGAATGGAGACTATATTTCCCAGTCTCCCTTATAGATAGCTGTGACCATGTGATTGAGTTCAAGCCAAGGGGTATGAATAAAAGTATTAGGTGTGATTTCCAAGAAATGTCCTTAAAGGAATTGGGTACATTATTCTTAGACACTTCTCCTTCCTCCTAGCTAGAATATAGGTGGGTTGGCTGGAATACGAGTAGCAATCTTAGACTATGAGGAAGAAGCCACATGTTGAGAATGGCAAGGCAATAAATATAGAAATAAACTGGTTCTCTGACACTGAGGAGGCACCACATCAGCTCTGGTTTATCTATTTCTGGACTTCTTTTACAAAAACACATGAAACAGACTTACATCATGTTTAAAGCCACTATTATTTTATTTTGGGGGTCACAAATCATTGAACATAATCTTAATATAGAATTTGGTACGAGGAGTAGGATGCTTCATGAATAAGAACACAGCATATGTGGTACTGGCTTAATAGTAAAGTGGTAAGTAGTGAACACTCAGATATAGAAGACTGAAAAGCTAGTGATCATTTGTATGCAGTGGTAAAACATTGCCTGATTATCTTGAAATGTTACAGCTTTAAGGGAAATAGTATGAAACATTCAGAATGTTATGTATGTTTTGGCTATATTCTTGCAACTTTCAACAAAATTATACCAGAGTATATAGCTCAGACTAGAGCTAGTCAGTAAGCAGAAATATAAAGGAATATATCTTTGCTAAGGAAGGTATACTTTTTCTTGTGACCTGCAGCCTAAGTTGACTAAAAGCCTTTTTCCTTGGAGCTTTATAGAGGAGAAACAGCAAATTACTTCTGTACCCTAAAGTGGTGCAGTTAAAAGCAGTGGTGCCAATAGGCAGCCTTAATAGAAGATAAGACTGGAGCTATGCCATATAAACTCAAAGCCCCCACTCCAAAAATGGGGAGGAGTGTTAAAGTTTCCTTCTCACACAAGCCCACTGTTTCAGATTGCCTCACAGTAATTGCCATTAGGTTAAGGTGGGGTGGAAGATGGGCAAAGCACAGAAGTGACCCAGTGAAAAACCAGAGTTGTTAGGCCTAAAAACAGTGTTTAATCCAGCAATTTATTACTCTGTCAGGACAGAAAGTCTTCAAATTTCCTACATGGTAGCATTTAATAACTGCTATGGACCAGTAAGTAATATCTGTGTTACTAATCTCCACTTTTCTGAATAGTAATTTTTTATTGTTATTATCCCACTTGTATTATATCTAGCTACACTATTGCTTTAGAAGCCTTGTCTTTTAGTTTACAAGCCCTGCACGACACCTGACAGAGAAGACTGCACATTACTCAGACATCCCGGGCTTTGAGCTGCATGCAGTAAAAGAAACATTGCAGTAGTTTATCTTGGATATGAATGAATGGCTGTGTGTGCATGTGTGTAAAGACGGGTAGGCATAGATATGAGAACAACCAAAGGGATAGACTGAAGTAAAAAATCAAAATCCTAATTATACCCCAAATGCATTCTCCTCTTATTCTTTAGTAATTAAATTTCCAGGTAATGGCAACCTAGATTAATGACTCCATTTCCCAGCCTCCTTTGAAAGTACGTGTAATCATATGATGACATTCTGCCCAGTGTCTCTAAATTAAAGTGTTATATGGGACTTCTAGAAGTATAAAGGGGAGTAAGTAGGTCTTTCCTCTGTCTTTCTTCCTGCTGGCTAGAATACAGACTGTATGGCTGGAGCCAAAGCAGACACTTCAGATTATTAGGCAGAAAATGCATGCTGAGGATAACAAAAGAAACTGTCCCTGAGGAAGCCCAAACATTGGATTTACTACTCAAAGATTTTAAATCAGCTCTTTCAAATATGTTCAAAGAACTAAAGGAAAACATGTCTAAAAAACTAAAGTATGAGAATGATGTCTAGTATTTTTAGAATACTAAAAATGTTAAATATCAACATTTTTATTGATATTCCAATAAAGAATATCAATAAAAAATAGAAATTACAAAAGAGAACCAAATAGAAATTCTGGAGTTGAAAAGTATAAAAACTGAAATGAAATATTCATTATAGGGATTTTAAACAGATTTGGGCAGGCAGAAGATAAAAAAAAAAAATCAGTGAACTTGAAGACAAATAACTTGAGATTATCCAGTCTTAGGAAAAGAAGAAAGAATAAAGAAAAAATGATGAAATCCCTCAGAGACCTGTGGGACACCATCAAGCATACCAACATATGCATAATGAGAATCCCAGAAGGAGAGGAGAGAAAGAAGAGCAGAAAGAATATATGTGAAGAAATAATGGCTGAAAGCTTCTCAAATTTGATGAAAAACATTAATCCACACATTTAAGAACCCCAGTAGGGAAAACTAAAAGAAATCCACATCTGGACATATCATAAGCTATAAAAAGACAAAGAAAAAATCTTGAAAGCAACAACTAAAAGCAATTAAGTGCCGATCAAAACATGAGTAGAGAAGATGGCAGATAAGAAAAGCCACCAGTCAGAATGTCTCTGCAAAAAAGACAGATTTTAGAAGAAAGTGAAAAAAATAAACTAGCAGAAAAACATAGATTGGGTGAGGGTTGGAAGGAAGGGTGCCTGAAACTACAGGAGACTCCACGGGAAGACGTTAAGGAAGAGAACTGGAAGGAGAAAGGTCCCTGAGAGGCTTGGAGACAGCGACAAGGGTAGGTAGAGCAGATAACATTCCCCTCCCTTGCATCTCGGACTGTTGGTGGGCTCCTGAGCGGTTGGAGAGACCTGCCGACACCAGCCCCCAGAAGGCTGCCACCAGTGAGCAGTGGCCTCTTGCGGACAGGGCGCCAGGCTCCTAGCTCCCTCGGGGCACCTCGCCACGTGCAGACCTGAGCCTATCGGCAGATGTCATATTACTCCATTCTCTCCTTCCCCTTCCCTACCCGTGGGTGCCCAGAGAGACAATTTAGCCATCACACGGAGGCATCTCCAAGGAACAGGACTTTTCCTTTTGGGGCCCTACAGCAGACTAAGGGGTACCCAAACTGCGAGCTCCCTACCCACCAGCCATCCCAGGTACTGCTTGTCTGGTGACTCCAGGAGAGCGGGGCAAATCCCGACGTAGAGTGAAATAGATCCAGCTTGGGCACCCTGTAGGTGATTCGAGACCAGCACTCCTCCCCCGGCAGGGTCAGGGATTGATCTCCAGGGCCCAGGGGACAGGCCTGCAGACTAGACCCCGTACACCCAGGTCATAATCACATTGCCCTGGGGCACAGAAGGGATAGCTGTGAAAGAGCCTACTGAGGAGTGTGTGCCTTCAGGGGCAGATCAGCGTGCCTGAGCGGCAACTCTCCTCCCAAAAGAGGACTGTGCACCCAGCTCAGGCTGCGATCCTGGGCAGGGAACCTCCCGGCCCACGTCACAGCCAGGGGAGATCCATTGGCCTGAGGTCCTGCCTGTTGGCAGAGGCCTGGGAGAGGCCACGGAGTCGGGGAGGATGGAGGGGAGCAAGACCTGCTCCAGAGTGCAGGTCTCAGACAGCCCCACCACCCAAGCTCAGACTTTTCAGCTGAGTGGAGCCATTTCAGCCCCTCCCGGCAGCTTTGCACAGAAGCAAAGAACAGACCTTTGACCCCTGCTAACAGCATTTGTGGAACTTGAGGGCAGGCTTACCCAACCCAGCCCCGCCCAGGGGCTCACTCCCAGACCTGCCCCCACTGAGGTGGAGAATAAGGACACACCTGGAAATCCCAGGGCCCCACCCACCAACTGAAGCACAAGAGGGCCTCTCCAGAGGAACAAGAGCTGGTTACAGGACCCCAAAACAGTACTGCAGCTCGCTCCTCCCAGCAAGTGCCACCTACTGACAGGGAGGTCTTTCTGCACACCCTTTTACTGCATCTACTGATTCATCATAAAGGGTGTGGTCGAATCTCACCCACAAACACCACCTACTGGCTCAGAGCCTAAACAGGGCATGTCATTACCCAAACGAAAATCTAAAGGCAAGAAGGAACAACTGATCCAGCTGGGAAGGAACCAGCGAAAGAACTCTGGAAGTATGAAGAATCAAATGGAAAGCACACCCCCAAAGAGGAACAACAACTCTCTAGTAATTGACATTAACCAAACTCAGAATGCTAAAATGACAGAAGAAAAATTTCAAACATAGATTGTAAGAAAACTCAATGATATGCAAGAAAAAATGGGTAACTAACACAAAGAAACCACAAAAAAAAAATCCAAGACTTGGAGAAAAATGCACTAAAGAAATTGACAATTGAAATACTAAAGAAAAATCAAACCTATCTCCTGGAAATGAAGGACTTATTCAGGGAACTACCAAATACAGTGGAAAGCCTCAAGAACAGGGTAGATCAAACAGAAGAAAGAATCTCAGAGATTGAAGACAACTCCTTCCAATTAAATAAGTCAGTCATAGAGATCAAGCAGAAAGTTAAGAGAAAAGAAATAAGCCTACAAGAAATGTGGGATTATGTGAAAAAACCGAACCTGAGGGTGATAGGGATTCCGGAAGGTGAAGAAGAAAACATGCAAGGTCTGGATAAGCTATCTGAAGAATTAATAGAGGAGAATTTCCCAGGCCTTGCTAAAAATCTAGATATACAGGTACAAGAAGCTCAATGGACCCCAGGGAGATTCAATGCAAACAGGAAAACACCACATCATGCAATCATCAGATTGACCAAAACATCCACTAAAGAGGCCCTTCTACGAGCTGTAAGGCGAAAGAAATAAGTAACATAGAAAGGAAAGCCCATCGGAATAACTCCAAACTTCTCAGCTGAAACCTTACAAGCAAGAAGAGACTGGGGCCCCATTCTCACTCTTCTGAAACAGAATAATGCCCAGCCTAGAATCTTGTACCCTGCAAAACTAAGTTTCATATATGAAGGAGAAATAAAGACATTCTCAGCTAAGCAAAGACTGAGGGAATTCACCAAGACAAGACCTGCTCTCCAAGAAGTACTCAAAACAGAATTACACAAGGATCAGCACAATAAACACTCATGAATGTAAAACCACTCAAAAGTTAAAGATCAAAGGCTAGATTCCACAATGGTTCGAGAGAGAAAACAAAGCAACAAAATGCAACCCAACAGAATGAACAGTAATTCACCCACTAATCAGTTCTCTCAATAAATGTGAATGGCTTGAACTCCCCTCTCAAGAGACACAGGCTGGGCCGGGCACGGTGGCTCACACCTGTAATCCTAGTACTCTGGGAGGCTGAGGCGGGTGGATCACTCAAGGTCAGCAGTTCGAGACCAGCCTGAGCAAGAGCGAGACCCCATCTCTACTAAAAAATAGAAAGAAATTATCTGGACAACTAAAAATATATAGAAAGAGAAAAAATTAGCCGGGCATGATGGCGCATGTCTGTAGTCCCAGCTACTTGGGAGGCTGAGGCAGGAGGATCGCTTGAG
>NW_012136747.1:2759167-2766511 GCF_000956105.1 Propithecus coquereli | reverse complement strand
GAAATAGAATTCCTCAACAGACCAATATCAAGGACTGAAATTGAAACAGCAATAAAAAACATTCCAAAAAAGAAAAGTCCTGGACCAGACGGTTTCACATCCTAATTTTACAACACCTACAAAGAAGAACTGGTGCCTATCCTGCAGAAATTATTCCACAACATCGAGAAAGATGGATTCCTCCCCAACACATTTTATGAAGCCAACATAACCCTGATACCAAAACCAGAAAAGGACGCAACAAAAAAGGAAAACTACAGATCAATATCCCTTATGAATACAGATGCAAAAATTCTCAACAAAATTCTAGCTAACCCAATCCAGGTGCTTATTAAGAAAATAATCCATCATGACCAAGTGGGCTTCATCCCAGAGATGCAGGGATGGTTCAACATAAGCAAATCTATAAATGTAATCCACCACATAAACAGAAGCACAAACAAAAACCATATGATTCTCTCAATAGACGCAGAAAAAGCATTTGACAAAATTCAACACCCTTTATAATAAGAACGCTTAACAAAATAGGCACAGACGGGGCTTACCTAAAAAGGATACAAGCCATATATGACAAACCCACAGCCAACATCATACTGAATGGGGAAAAATTGAAAGCATTCCCACTTAGAACTGGAACCAGACAAGGTTGCCCACTATCTCCACTTCTATACATAGTGCTGGAAGTCCTGGCCACAGCAGTCAGGAAAGAGAGTGGAATTAAAGGCATACAAATGGGAACAGAAGAGATCAAACTCTCACTATTTGCTGATGATATGATGATATATTTAGAAAACCCCATGGATTCAACCAAGAGGCTCCTGGAATTGATAAATGAATTCAGTAAAATCTCAGGATACAAAATCAATACACACAAATCAGAGGCTGTCACATACGCCAATAGCAGTCATACCGAGAATCAAATCAGAGATTCAATTCCCTTCACAATAGCAACAAAGAACATAAAGTACCTAGGAATATATTTAACTAAGGAGGTAAAAGACCTCTACAGGGAGAACTATGAAACATTGAGGAAGGAAACAGCAGAGGATGGAAGGTGGAAAACCATACCATGCTCGTGGGTCGGCAGCATCAACACTGTTAAAATGTCTATACTACCCAAAGTGATCTACAGATTCAATGCAATCCCTATTAAAATGCCAACATCATTCTTCACAGATGTAGAAAAATTAATTTTATGCTTCATATGGAACCAGAGAAGATCCCGCATAGCAAAAACAATTCTAGGCAATAAAAATAAAACGGGAGGTATCAATTTACCAGACTTCAAACTTCATTATAAGGCTGTAATAATCAAAACAGCTTGGTACTGGCACAAAAATAGAGCCATTGACCACTGGAACAGATCTGAGAACCCAGATATAAAACCATCCTCATATAGCCATCTTATCTTTGACAAAGCAGACAAAAACATACACTGGGGAAAAGAATCCTTATTCAATAAATGGTGCTGGGAAAACTGGATAGCCACATGTAGAAGACTGAATCAGGATCCACACCTTTCACCTCTCACAAAAATCAACTCACGCTGGGTAACAGATTTAAACCTAAGGAAGTGAAACTATTAGAATTCCAGAGGAAAATGTTGGAAATACTCTTCTAGACATTGGCCTAGGCAAAGAATTTATGAAGAAGACCCCAAAGGCAATCACAGCAACAACCAAAATAAATAAATGGGACCTGATCAAATTAAAAAGCTTCTGCACAGCCAAAGAAACTGTCACAAGAGCAAACAGACAACCTACAGAATGGGAGAAAATTTTCGCATGCTACAAATCCGATAAAGGGCTGATAACTAGAATCTACTTAGAACTCAGGAAAATCAACAAGAAAAAAATCAAACAACCCTATCAAAAAGTGGGCAAAGGACATGAACAGAAACTTTTCAAAGGAAGACAGAATAATGGCCAAAAAACATATGAAAAAATGCTCAACATCTCTAATCATCAGGGAAATGCAAATCAAAACCACAACAAGATATCACTTATCTCCAGTGAGAATGGCCTTTATCAAAAAGTCCCAAAACAATAAATGTTGTCGTGGATGCGGAGAGATAGGAACACTCATACACTGCTGGTGGACTGCAAACTAGTGCAACCTCTGTGGAAAGCAATAT
Organism: Propithecus coquereli; assembly: GCF_000956105.1. Lineage (NCBI taxonomy): Eukaryota > Metazoa > Chordata > Mammalia > Primates > Indriidae > Propithecus > Propithecus coquereli. The sequence continues at coordinate 2,764,377 of NW_012136747.1, read as the reverse complement.
GGAGATACCTTAAACAGATACAAGTAGAATTACCATTTGATCCAGCAATCCCATTACTGGGCATCTATCTACCCAAAAGAACAAAAGACACACTATGAAAAAGACACCTGCACCCAAATGTTTATAGCAGCACAATTCACAATTGCAAAGATGTGGAAACAACCCAAGTGTCCACCAATTCATGGGTGGATTAATAAAATGTGGTATATGTATACCATGGAGTACTATTCAGCTTTAAGAAACAATAGTGATATAGCACCTCTTGTATTCTCCTGGATACAGCTGGAACATGTTCTACTAAGTGAAGTATCCCAAGAAAGGAAAAACAAGCACCACATGTACTCACCATCAAATTGGTATTAACTGATCAACACGTAAGTGCACATATAAGAATAACATGTATTGGATGTCAGGCAGGGAGGAGGGGGGGGAGGAGGGGACAGGTATATGCATACACAAAGAGTGCGATGAGCACCATCAGGGGATGGACACGCTTGAGGTTCGGACTTGGGGGGCGGGCAAGGGCAACATACGTAACCTAAACATCTGTACCCCCATAATATGCTGAAATAAAAAAAATATAAAATAAAAAATAAATATAAAAAAAAGTGGATTAATAAAATGTGGTGTATGTATACCATGGAGTACTATTACTCAACCATAAAAAAAAAAATGGTGAACTACCTATTTTATTATCTTGGATGTAGCTAGAGCCCATTCTTCTAAGTGAAGTAAGATTGGAAAACCAAACACCACATATACTCACCATTAAATTGGTACTAACTGATCAACATTTATGTGCATATATGAGAAGTAACATTCACAGGGTGTCAAGCAGGTGGGGGGGGAGGAGGGGATGAGTAAATTGACACCTAATGGATGCAGTGTGCACTGTCTGGGGTATAGGCATACTTGTAGCTCTGACTCAGGTGATACAAAGGCAATTTATGTAACCAAAGCATTTGTACCCCCGTAATACTCTGAAAAAATAAATAAATAGAATTCAATGAAATTTTAAAAAAAGAAAAGAAAAACGCAATTATAATGTATACAAGATCCTCAATACAATTAACAAGTGATTTCTCTCAGAAATCAGGGAAGCCGGAAGGCAGTGGAATGGCATATTCAAAGTTCTGAAAGGAAAAAAAAAAAAAACCTATCAACCAAGAATTCTATCAAAACTATCCTTCAAAAATGAAGGAAAAATTAAGACATTCATAGAAAAACAAAATTGAGGGAATTTGCTGCAAGCAGACCTGATCTATGAGAAATACTAGAAGGAGTCCTTCAGGTTAAAATGAAAATACACTAGAGAATAACAAATCCATATGGAGAAATAAACAGCACTGACAAATGCACCTACATATGTAAATACAAAAGACAGCATAAATGTATTTTTGTTTCTCTTTTCTCCTGTCTGATTTAAAAGATAACTGCATAAAGCAAAAATTATAAATCTGTGTTGAGCACACAATGTGTAAAAAATGTAATTTGTGATAGTAACAATACAAGGGAGGGAGTAAACAGCTATATAGAAGCAAAGTTGCTGTATACTATTAAAATTAATTGGCATTAATCCCAACCAGAGTGTTGTAATACAGTAGTCCCTTGTCATCCACAGTTTCACTGTCTGCAGTTTTAGTTACCACAGTCAACTGCCACCCAAAAATATTAAGTAGAAAATTCCAAAAATAAACAATTCATAAGTTTTAAATTGCATGCCATTCTGCGTAGCAGGATGAAATCTCATGCCATCCCATCTTGTCCTGCCCAGGATATGAATTATCCCTTTGTCCAGCATGTCCACGTTATATATACCATCCACACATTAGTCATTTAGTGCAGTGGTCCCCAACCTTTTTGGCACCAGAGACACGTTTCATGGAAGACAATTTTTCCATGGACTGGGGGTTGGGGAGGTGCAGAGCTCAGGCAATGATTCAAGGCCCATTTGCTAACAGGCCACAGACCAGCACTGGGCCGAAGCCTAGGGATTGGGGACTGCAGATTTAGTGGACATCTTCGTTATCAGATCCACTGTCATGGTATCACAGTGCTTGTGTTCAAGTCAATTTATTTTACCTGATTATGGCCCCAAAGCACCAGAGTAGTGATGCTGGAAATCTGGATATGCTAAAGAGAAGCCAATAAATGCTTCCTTTAAGTGAAAATGTGAAAGTTCTCAACTTAATAAGTGAAAAAATCATATGCTGAGGATGCTAAGATCTAAAGTAAGGATGAATCTTCTATCCATGAAATTGTAAAGAAGGAAAAATAAAGTCATGCTAGTTTTGCTGCTGCACATCAAACGACAAAAGTTACAACACATACAACAGTATGTGATAAATACTTAGTTAAGATGGAAAAGGCATTAATTAAATATGTGGGTGGATGACATGGACAGAAAACATGTTCCAACTGATGGCAACGTGTTATGCCAGAAAGCACTGAGCCTGTAAGAAGACTTCAGCAAGGGATCCTGTCAAACATGTGACATGAAGCCATTTACTACAAGTGAGGGATAGTTAGATTCAGGAACAGGTTTGTACTGAAAAATATAAAAATTACTGGACAGGGTGCATCTGCTGATTCAACTTTATCATAGGTATGTAGGTAAAGGGAAAAACTTTGTATATGTAAGGTTCAGTACTAGCCACAGTTTCAGGCATCCACTGGATGGGTGTCTTGGAACATATCCCCTACAGATAAGGAGGGACTACTGTATATTTGTTTGTTTTTTGGGTTTTTCTTTTTTTTTTTTTTTTGAGACAGTCTCACTCTGTCACTCAGGCTGGAATGCAGTGATATAATCACAGGTCACTGCAACCTCAAACTTCTGGCCTCAAGTTATCCTCCCACCTCAGCCTCCCACAATGCTGGGGTTATAGGCATGAGCAACTACGCCCAGCTAAGATGAAATTTAAATGCTAGATTTAGATACACAATATTGAGATATGTCCAGGTATTGTTCAGAAAAATATTATACTCACCTCAGAGTAAATTTTAAACTGAAAAAATATTCTTTGTCAAAATTAGTCCAATTTTTAAAAATTTACTTGCTTTCCAGATGAATAGCAGTAAAAAGTGAAATGGTATGTTAAATGCTAAACAATGTCCCATATCTCTGATTCAAAAAGCTTTTACGGCTTGCATATCTCCATAGCTCAACTATCACAAATTCGAGTTATATAAACAATCTATGGAGACTTTTTTTCAGCCAATATGGTGATGAACAGCATGAGTATTTTAGTCAGAGTGTCTGATTTTAAAGGCCAACACTGCCACTTACTAGGTCAAACGACCTTAGGCTAATTACTTATTCTCATGGGTATAAAGTAACTCTCACGGAGTTAACTGTGAGGATTGAATGACATAATACATGAGAATGTTATAATACACTTATGATAATGTTAACAAAGTAAGAACTTGACAAATATTTTCAAGCAATTTTTTCTAATTGAAATATATTATAGTCAAATGACAGTCTTTTGTAGGATTCTTACAAAGCATGCTGCCAATATGTATAGATTTAATTTTTAAAAAAACAAAAAACAACAGGTGCTCTTTGATAAATTACTAATCTCAGTAACTTCTGTGTGAATGCTGATAATCCTAGCATCTCTCAAAATTTTTCCATTTATACCATAAACTTACTTTCCCCACCTTTTAAAGGGATAATGCAGGGGATTCTAAACATGGTATAAATCTGGTATCCCTTAGATTACCCTGTTAAGAAGAGACACTATGTTTTCAAGTTCAGACTTTGGCTTAAACTTCAAATTATTCCAAAAATGGAGTTTGGAGACATTACACTAATTTTCTTTGCATACTACCAGATTACTACCTTCAATATATTAAGTAAACCTTTTGGCCAGGTGCGGTGGCTCTCGCCTATAATCCTAGCACTCTGGGAGGCTGAGGTGGGAGGATTGCTTGAGCTCAGGAGTTCAAGACCAGCCTGAGCAAAAGCAAGACTCTATCTCTACTAAAAATACAAAAAAATTAGCTGGGTGTGGTGGTGCATGCCTGTAGTCCCAGCTACTCAGGAGAGTAGGGCAGGAGAATCACTTGAGCCCAGGAGTTTGAGGTTGCAGTGAGCTACAATGACGCCACTGCACTCTATTCAGGGTGACAGAGTAAGACTCTGTCTCAACAACAACAAAAATAAATAAAAATACAAAAATATCTACTAGGAAAAACCCCCAATATAATGAATAACTAGTTTGTTTTCTGTCACCCTTAAGATCATTAATAAGACTGAACAGAAGACTACAGCTAAGAAGCCCAAACATTCCTGACATGAGTGTGTTTCCAACTTGAAGGACTTCATTTTGGAATGGGAAACAGAACACCTTTAAAGAATGCTGTGTACTTAGCAGACATTAACCATTTTAGTTGACAATGACCAAATGCAGCAAAATAAATACATAAAATAAACCACCACCTTGGCCCCAAATGTGACATGTTTATGTAAACACTTCTAAACATCTCTGGGGTACTACCAATCTCTGACATGCCTTCAATAGCCAGGTGGAAATGGAGAGGGCAGAGATAGAGAAAACCATCCCTGTTCAATCTAAATGTGATCTTTTTAAACCACTGACTGATAAAACTCCTTAGAATTCATGATCTTTTCAATAGCACTATTCACCCCCACCCACATACCCCAGCTCAAAAAATACTGCTCTTGGAGAAAGTCTAATTTGGAAACTCAATCTAAAATATAAAAACGCAGTAATTTCTTGGGGAAAAAAGAAAATGAATACAGGAAAGGAATAGTCTCTGTACTAAACAGAAGAGATTGTAGTAACATCCTTTCCTCTAAGAATGACAGAAAAGGGCTGGGCACCATGGCTCATGCCTGTAATCTGAGCACTCTGGGGAGCCAATTCAGGAGGACTACTTGAGGCCAGGAGTTCAAGACCAGCCTGAGCAACACAGAGATCCCGTCTCCACAAAAAACTTTTTAAAAAAATTAGCCAGGTGTGGTAGAACACACCTGTAGCCCTAGCTACTTAGGAGGCTGAAGCAGGAGGACTTTTTGAGCCCAGAAGTTTGAGGCTGCAGTGAACTATGATTGTGCCACTGCACTCCAGCCTGGACAACAGAGCGAGACTTTATTTAAAAAAAAAAAAAGAATAACAGGAAACTGATCTAATTAAGAAGACTATCCAGAGCCAAGTTTGCTACTTAAGATGAATGCTAAGGAA
>NW_012136747.1:2754926-2756172 GCF_000956105.1 Propithecus coquereli | reverse complement strand
CCACACGTAATATAGGCTAAACCACTGCATGAAACTTTTACTTCAGATATATACACATACTTAGGTGTGTACTGGATCCTGACGTAAAATATATCTTGAACTATGAGTCACAGCCAAAAATGTTTGAGAAACATTGCCCTAGAGATTGATAAAATGGTAGGTGGAAGTTGAGAATACCTATCTTCCCAAAAATCTTTGTCAAAGTCTTACATTAGGACTTTATTATCGTTTAAGTGAAAGAAGCTACAAGTTTAATTACATACCTAATAAAATCTTATTGATCTCCCAAATAAACACATCATTCACTTTTTAAAAAAGAGAAAGAAAGAACAATACAAGCAATATTCAGGAATCACTGGAATGCCAGGCACAAATTATGTTATTATCATCAACCAGGAAGATACACAGATTACAAATGGAATATAATGCCAATTTTCTTTAACCACTAAACCATCCTAGCCATTCAACTACTCCTAATTTTAGGAATTGAACACCACCAAAACACATTCATAATGGCAAATGTCATCAGAATATTCAGAAAATTAATTACTGTCCCAAATAAGAAAATATGGCCTAATTCCCCTTGAAGAATTCAGAGATTACATACTACAGCTCTGAAAGATTCTTGCAAAAAACTTTCTGTGTTAAGCAGTAACTTTTTTAATAGGTAAGATAATAAAACTTTACTACTAATTTATCAAGTCTTTAGCTCCATTTCTCAACAGTAATGCTACTGGCATTTTAGGTGGACAATTCTATGTTTTGGATTATTATCCCTGGTCCTTGCCACCAAATGCCAGTGGTGCATCTCCCATGCACAAACAACCAAAAATGCTCCCATACTTTTTCAAATACCCTCTGGAGGTACCGTTCCCATTGAACCACTGAAAAGTTTAGCTGATAACGCTCCTTAGATCAACTGATCGCCACTTAATGAACTGTGGCCTCCAATTCAGGTTAGAGAGATGTAGAGCAGCTAACAATGCTTTGAATTTAACCATTTCCAAGGTACACATTAAGATCATATAGTCTGAAGTAGAAAGAATATGTACCATTTTTTTCATACCATTAGGCAGCCCCTAGGTGTTATTTTTAAAGTAGTATGCAGCAAATATAGACATTTCAGGGCAAAAAAAAAAGGTTAACAAATGGACTCTACAAGTATCCTAAGTTAAAAGTGAATCTATACCACTAACCCAAGTTTCACAAAGAAAGGATGGAACAGAGATAATTACAGAAGAAATAT
>NW_012136747.1:2753539-2754876 GCF_000956105.1 Propithecus coquereli | reverse complement strand
TAATAATAAACTTTTAAGTCATCAATGTGGTAAGTATCTGCCAGTATCATACTGGTTTACGGCCTTCCTTAGAATCAAAGTGTATGTAAAGAACATCTGAAAGAGAGCACTACGACCCTTGTTGGGCAATATTCTCACACCACCACCAAAGACACAGATGCTCTCACAAAGGAAAATCAAAGTCCTAACTATAAAATATAAAAACCCATGTACTTTAAGAATTCAATCATGCCAATCACTAATGTGTCATTGCATAACACTACTGTGTTGGTCAAACATTTTACAATCAAGGAAAAAATAATCAAAATATGGATAAGTGAGGATATTAAAATAAAAACATAAGATACAAACCACATACATTGCACTTCTTCAAAAAATAATTTAATGACCATTAGGATTAATCATTTCTATGACAGTAAATACAAAAACATGAAAAAAAAAATGTTTAAGTTGATTAATTTTTTTAAACCTACACCATCTGATTTTTTCACTTGTCTTTTTTAAATTTTAATTATGAGTTTATTTAAAATACAAAAAAGTAAAATGATAATAATATAACCCAAATATAACAATTATAAGATACTGTCATATTTGCTTCTGATTTTAAGAAAGAGAATATTGCAGGTAGGTTGAAATTTCTGTGTTCATTCCACTGTCCTCTCTCCTCCTTCAGAAGTAAACATCCTGCTGAAGTTAATATACCTTCTTCTAATCCAAGTTTTTAAAATAATTTTGCAGCATTTATGTTTTCCACATACAACACAGTATTGTTTTATTTTGTTTTAAATGAACACAAGTGGTACCAAATTTAACTTTCTGTAACTTGCCTTATTTTTCCTCAACACAATGCTTCCAGGATTTATCACTGTCAACACATGTAGACCTGATTCGTCCATTCTGACTATAGTAGAGTAATAAAATGCCACTGCTTGCTTATCCTCTATAGCTAGTTTCCAAACTTTTCTAATTACAAATATAATTGAAATAAAAATGCCTGTAACGTGTTTACTGTGGCATAAATGCAAGGTTCACCCTATAAGATATATACCTTGAACTGCTGGTTCATAAGACATTATTCATCTTCACCTTCACAAATCTTGCCAAAAACTTTCCATAGAGCTTTAATTTACTCACTCATCAGCAATGTATTAGGGTTTCTCTTTCCCTACAACTTTGTTAACAATGGGTAGTATTAGACTTCCTAATACTTGCAAAATTTAAGTGTGTAAAACAGTATTCCACTATTTCAGAATGAGCCAACTTTATAGTTTAATATTATTAGACATATGGGCTTTCTCTTCTATAATACTTCTAATTCTAGATCCTTATATGTATGA
>NW_012136747.1:2739683-2749214 GCF_000956105.1 Propithecus coquereli | reverse complement strand
TTTTTTTAATACTCTGATTTTTCTTCAGATCGTGTATAAATCTTTTGCCTTTTAAAAAAAGTGGTCTTTGTTCACCAAAGCAAGATGGAAAAATTATATTAAGATCTCTCTGACTAAACTATAAAAGGGAAGTAGTCAAGAGGAAAAGTACAGTAATTCATTTAATAGACAGGAAAATAACAACGAAAATTTTCATAGATTAAGAAATGTCAGTGTGTCCATTGCAGCCCTTGAAAGGATAGCATAGTAACTCTGGGTAACTCTCTATAGACCTTTCTCAGACCACAATGAAAGCTCACTATTTAAAGAGTAGAAAAATAATAGATTTATAAACCCTAAATGAATGAGAAGGAATATTTCAGCTTAATTCCACATCACCTAGGAGAGAGCTGAACAATTTATTCTGATTATTGCATATGACTGAGAGACACAGACCTGGTAGCTCCAATGAGAGAAGAATTTCAAGAGAAAATAAAAACAAAATTTATAATTGTTTTAAAAGAATGTGTGGTAACTTCTTTACAAGCACAATGACAACAGTCAATTCCCTTAGCCAGCTGAAACGCCCAAATGGGGAATTTTTTGGTATTTTTAGAGAAGATTAATTTGCATTGGTTCAGGGACTTTTGTAGAAGTTTCCCAAAACAGCAGTACTGTATTTTATTTACTCCATTTGTAGCTGCAAGCAGAGACCAAGCAAAATTGCACCTATAAACAATCCCAATTCACATCTGCTTTTACCCTGAAAATATTAACCTACTCTACCTCCCCTGTGCCAACTTCAGCAAACCCTGGGTGTCTCAACTTCCCAAAACAGCATAGGTGTCTCTAATCTCACACCTGCTAGTCTCTTCTCTGCCTTTGGCTAAATCAGTAGTGAGCCCAGACATAAAAACAAAAAAACTTCATTAACTCATGTAAGTATTTTCTCTCCTTCTCCATAAAACAATGTTCTAGCAGACATAAATGAAGTAACATAAATCAATAAATAATTCTATCTCCTCTAAATGGCTATACTAAAGGTCAAAACAATTCAAGATACTGATAGTCATAATATCCACCTAGCCTTGACAAACTAATATCAATGAACTTGATATATTTCAATAAAAGAACATATGTGAAAGTTTACAGTACCATGCCTAACCCCCAGTAGGCATCTAATGCCAGTTCCTTTCCTTCCTTTCCATTAATTCTTATAGTACATTATTTCCATGAAGTAGTTTCTGTTAATTATTAACCCAATACATTAATAAAAGTAAAACAATAGAAAGAAGATAATTTCCTGATTGACCACCCAGATCAGACCCAGAAAATTCAAGCCACCAGGTAATGATGAAGCAATTCATTTACAGAAGTTAAACTTTCAATCTACCCTCTCCTACTCCTTCCTTCAGCAGTGTCAATTACAAGACCAGTCCCTTCTGCTATAGGAAGTAGCTCAACTAGTTTTCCTTGAAGCTATGTATTAAAACTTCCTCTTTGTGAATGAGATAAAGCAAGTCTCAAGAACCAAGTGATCCAAGTCTCGTGCACCAAAGAGCATTGGGATCTCAACATACTTCAGATGACAGAAAACTATAACTACGTGAACTAGCCCTTACTTTGGCAGGAAATGTTCTAACAAAAATAGGTTTGCAGAGCTGTGTGAAGTGCCATCTATAGCTCTTTTTGCAGGGATCTGACATAAGACAGATATATAAGCCAAAGCCGTATCTGGTGTACTTTTGTTTAGGCCCTAGAGCTTAAGAAAGGAACACAAGCATGCTGTGTCAAATCAAACTCTAGTGGTTACAGATGGACAGATCCTGTTATCGGTAACAAAATTTATAGTTACCATTGATGGCCTGGCTACTGTCAAGACAGGCCCTTTGTTGTATTTAGTCTACCATTCACATAAGCTATTGAATTTTAGAGTGACCAGAATTAGCTAGCCTGTCACTACCCACCACCCTAAACTAGATTACATAATGGCTCCAATACAAGAACTTTTGCCTTCAAGGAATGGATCAGAGGTAGGGGTGAGTGAGGTGTGTATGTGTGTAAATTCATGGTTCTGTTCTATGATCATCCAAATTTTAAATTGGTTATGCTGTTTCTTAGCATTCTCTACATTCTAACAAGATAACAGATGTAGTCCACAACATTAGATAAACCATGGTGACAAACTATCATGGGGCTATGAAGAGTGAGACTGCAAAAGATAACATCTCCCTAAACAATAAACAAATCTGATCTATTCTAGGTCAGTATAACGGAAAATACTAACTATACCACATTAGGAAAGGAGGCAGGGAAGAGTAAATAAACCTGGGACGTACCTTGCTTATAATTCCCACAGACAGATGAAATTCAATTCCATGCCAACCATACCCTTCGATCACTAAAACACAAAGAGAAAAATAAAAGTTCATGCAATATAAGCAGTTCTTCCGATTCCTAAAGGGCATTTGGTTTCAAAGATGAGAGGCTGTTTCTTATCTCCATTCTATCCTCTCCATGCCCACAAAAGTGGCTGAGCTCTATCACTGGCGAAAAGGCTCACACAGGTGGAGCTAAATAACAGATAACACTAATTGAGCACTTCCTATATGCACTAGGCACTGTTCCTAGTGCTTAAATGTACTAATTAATTCTTAAAACAACCCTTTGAGATGGGTACTCTTATTAACTCACTTTAGATCCAAATGACCAGTGACCTGTACCTCTAAAAGTTGTTCTTATTCGTGTTAAGAAATGCCTTTTAAGTAAACACAGACAATCTCAACCACTGTATAGCTGGGTTATCTCAATAGTTTGTATCTATAAATGTTCCATATTTATCATGTATGAGTCCCCACAATGTGATGAGCACTATACCAGTTGCTGAAGAAGATTCAATCTCTGCCTTTTAGGGGTTGAGAAAGTAGCGGGGCAGATCAGACTGAACTATAAAAAAATGGCTCAAAAAATGGAAGTCCCTATTATAATTCATAATATAACCTTTTTTGTGCAATCATTCAGTAAAAAAATCAGTAAGCTTAGGAGAAAGGGAGAGAAGCTTCACATAACAGATACCCTAAAGCTGTACCTTTAAAAATAAAAATAGGTTAGACTGGGGCTGGATGTGGTAGCTCACATTTGTATCCCAGCAATTTGGGAGGCTGAGGCAGGAGGATCACTTGAGCCCAGAAGTTTAAGACCAGCCTGAGCAACATAGTGAGACTCCTTCTCTATAAAAATTAAAAAATTAAAAAATTTTTTTAAAAAATTAAAAATTAAAAAATTATCTGGGCATGGTGGCACCCACCTGTAATCCTAGCTACCTAATTACTTGGGAGGCTGAGGCAGGAGGATCACTTGAGCTTGAGGTAACAGTGAGCTATGATCAGTACTCCAGCCCAGGTAACAGAGTGAGACCCTATCTGCACTGGGAAAAAAAAAAATTGAAGCATTTTTCTAAAGCCTTTCCCAGTTACCCCGGAGCATTAATCTACTTGCCTCTCCTCCATGCTCTCTTAAAACATTTCGCTATCCCTAGATCTTTTTATCTTTCTCTCTTACTTAACCAAATAGGAATCATCTTTTATACAACTTTGTATCCCCCAAGACTTAGCAGTGTCTGTGGCACATAATAGGTGTTCATTATGTATTTGTTGATTGAAGGCACAACTGATCCGAATTTACAAAATGAATAACTAATGACAGAACTCTTTCTTATTTATAGAGACAGGGTGTAGATGTCACCCAGGCTGGAGTGCAGTGGCACAATCACAGCTCACTAAAACCTCAAACTCCAGAGCTTAAGCGTTCCTCCCACCTTAGCCTGCCCAGTAGCTGGAACCACAGGCACACGCCACCACACTAGCTAAATTTTTAAAATTTTTTTAGAGAAAGGGTCTCGCTATGTTGCCGAGGCTGTTCTTGAACTCCTGGCTTCAAGCAATCCAATCACCTAGGCCTCCCAAAGCACTGGGATTAGAAGCATGAGCCACTGCACCCAACCAGAATTCTTTTTAAAAGTCAGATCTTTAGTATATTTACACAATTCGTTTGTCAAAATCTAATGCACTTCTGCATTTTCATGAGTATGTCTACTACATAATTACACCAACAATTCATGCACAAAAATTATTAAATAAAGTGAGTTTACTAAAAACCACCAACTAATTTTTGCTTAACAACAAAACTAAGTCATCATCCATGTCAATTGAGACATAAACTCAAAATAATGTAATCAATGATTTAGATATTGTGGTTGGTGATCTTTTTCACTAAAATGATGCCACAGCTTTGTATGTAGAGTACCTATAAGTATAATATTTATATTGGCTTTATTCATGGATAGAAGTTACAAATTTAGAAGTCCAGTAAAAAATCCAAAGTTTATTTTTAGAAATTTTCCATATGGTAGGAGTTTGAGAAGTAAAACAGCAGCCTTCTTCCCTACTGAAAGCAGAGGATAGCAGAGTGCCAAAGGAGCAAACGTTCTCCTGACTCTGCTCCTGGCACTGACTGCTTAAAGCAAAGAGAGAAATGTGCAGGGCAAGCAACAGCCTCACTGAAAATCAGTCACCCACGGCAACAGGCATTTTGAATATCTGTGCTATTAAAGGCCTGAGTATTAATTTTATACATGCCCATATGTACTTAAAACACATTTATGGCTTGGAACTTAAAAAATGTTCTAATGTGCTAGTTTGTTCACATATTAATCGAGTCTGCCAGGTTTGAACATGCCAAGCTTAAAATACTTTCCAGATCATTATGCAAAGGTATGAGCTCAATCTTTTATTCTCAGGAAAAGGAAGTTAGGGGAGAATGACTAAAGCAATAGTATTTCAATGAAAGCTATAATGGAAAAAGTCAACTCCTAAATAGTGATGAGTTACTTTTTTAAAATACCTGAATAGAAGTAAGATACAAGCTAATGACAGATATCTTAACTTAATCTCAGGATGAGATCCTGGATTTTAGTTCACAGTTGTCGGGGAATGTATTTCAAAACTGATTTCTATTAATATAATACATGAGACCATATTATATAAAGATCATTTGAGTCAACCACTGAGTAAGCCCCTTCAGAATCCAAGTCTAACTCACTTTATATTGAAATGAATTCTATCTTTATATAAACAGTATTATGAGGAAATTCTTTTAATCTTTTATCAGCTTTAGAGAAATGCCTATAAAACCTAGAATGATTAAACTTTTACAACTAGAACTTCAGAAGCTAACACATCCAATCCCATTTTCAGCTGGGAAACCAGAGCATAATATTTCAGTGACTTGGTAACAGATAAACTGGGACCATAATCTGATTACTAGGCCAATGCATTTATTTATTCCACTATATACTACTAAACATACCACTTTACTAATAAGTAAATGTTTTAGAAATTACAACAGAAAATTTTAGATATTCATTTCCTAAATGGGAAGATTGTAAACATTAGATATATGTGCCCTGATGATTTGGAAATATTGTCCCTTAAAAACTTGGGCAAGCCAGGTGAGGTGGTTCAGTCCTCTAATCCCAGCACTGTGGGAGGCCAAGATGGAAGAATCACTTGAGGTACTCATCTCTACAAAAAAAAAAAGAAAAATTAGCCAGGCATAGTGGCACCCACCTACAGTCCTAGCTACTCACGGGCTGAGGCAGGAGGATCATTCAGGCCACTACACTCTAGCCTGGGCAACAAAGCATGACCCTGTCTTTTAGGAAAAAAAAAAACTTAGGCAACAGAAAATTAAAACAGTTATTTCCAATGCTTTTGGCTCAATACATGCTCACACAAAATCTCTGCTGGAAGTTTAGCTTTAAAAAGCTTTCTTTACATACATTCCAAAGGGGCAGAGAATAATTTTTACAATATGACATTATCCTAATCTTCTAAAACATAAACTTCCCGCAAAAAAATAAGCAATTTCATAGAATCCAGGGTCTTCTTTCAAGCAAGCATTTCTTCTGAAAGAATGCTATTGACAACATTTTAATTTGGGGGAAGAGCACAAAAAGAATAAAAGTAACAAGGAATGGAAAGGGGGAAAAGGAATAAGGAGAAAAGAAAATCAGTTTAGAGTTTTAACTGTCATCAAAAAGGAAGGGGAAAAAACAATTCCTCAATAAATGAACTGTGGTTTTTAAGCAGTCAGCCTCAACAGATACAACTATGTATCTCCACAAACTGAACACCTATGAAAAAAGTCTCACTCTGTCTTATTCCTCTGTTTGTTCGTTCTTCTGTACCCAAAGAGAACATTAAACTGGGCCCCCTGGAGCAAGTAAGAAAGTAAGAAATGCCAGTCCATATAGCCCCCTCAAAGTGCTCATACATACTGGAGCTATCAAAGAATCTTAAAGAAAAGTCAAGAGAGACCACTGTGTTCCTAGGCATGTCCATAACCTCCTCTAGAAGAGATCAGAAATCTCTGCTGCCTTTCATAGTCACCAAAAATCCTTCCTTTCCGATTATCAGTTTGACATGTACAGAGATTTTAAAGACTGGTTAATATAACATTTGATTAAGGTGACGAGGAGAAAATGGAAGCAATATCATATACACTGTGAAAGAAGGGAGAGAAGGGGAGTAAAGAAAGAACTATGTAGCCCCTGCTGGTCAACCCAGCAGCAGTATTTGCTCAGTAAGATACTAAAAACATACACAACACTTTATAAAGTAAAAAACTAAAATCTCCAACCTTCCATTTATAAGAGTTTCAAACTCTATAAAAGCTCTCAATTTTACTTTCATCTGCCAGTATCCCATAACAAGCCATGGAAGCATCTCCTGTTTGACTGTGTAGTAAGATCCAGACATGGCAGTTCTAGAAATGAAGAAACCCACTCTGTAATTTTAAAGTATTTGAACATCTATTCTTACATGATTCTCCTAATCTGCAGCATGGTTATTTGCAGCAATGATGGAGTGGAAACTGCTGCAAAGCCTCTATCATAACTGGAATCATAGAGGAAGGAGCCATCTCTCTGTCATAGGGGAAGGAGCCATTTGTGTTCTAAATAAGAGAAGGGAACTGTAAATCTCAAACCTGACTTGAACACTTCTGCAGCTAGTCTTAAATTAACACACAGATTCCTGTTTTTTTAAAACAGAATAAAATGAACATTTTTATTTTTCTTTGCTTTTTCTCATAATAAATTATTTTAATTATTCAAAATAAGTAATACATAACTATAATTTAAAAAAAAAGTACAATAAGGTATATGGTGAAAAGCAGGTCTCTCTCCCACCCCATTCACCCCGTACTCCTTTCCCAGAAACAATTTCAAGTTTCTTATAATTTAACATTTCTTGATAACTAAAATCACTCTCCTATGCTTACAAGTGTGGTTGCAGGAGAAGCAGAATAACCTAGCTGGTTATTGCACTACCACATCACCACCACTGAAGTCTGAGAATGTACACAGCAGGCCTACCTTCAGGCCCTCCCTATACATATTGCTGCTTACCTGCATACATTACCATATCCAAAGGAGAGGGTTCTTTTGTGTGTGTGTGTGTGGTAAAATACACATAACATACAATTTATCACTTTAATCTTTTTTTTTTTTTAAGCACACATTACATCATTAATCCTTTCTTTTTTTAAGAGATTGGGTCTCACTATGCTGCCCAGGCTGGAGTACAGTGGCTGTTCACAGGCAAAATCCCACTACTAATCAACATGGGAGTTTTTACCAGTTCTGTTTCCAACCTGGGCCAGTTCGCCTCTCCTTAGGCAAACTAGTGGTCCCCCACTCCCAGAAGGTGACCATACTGAAGGCAAACTTAGCACAGACACCCACCTGGCATAGCACACTACAGCCCAGAACTCCTGGGCTCTGGCGATCTTCCCACTTCAGCCTTCGGAGTAGCTGGGACTACAGGCGTGCACCAGCGTGCCCCATTTTAATAATTAAGTGTACAATTCGGTGGCATTAAGTACATTCAAAATCTTGTGTATCCATCACCACCATCCATTTCCAAAACCATGTCATCATCCCAAACACAAACTCTGTACCTATTACACAATAATTCCCCATTCCCCAGCCCCTGGTAACATCTATTCTCCTTTGTCTCTCTGAATTTGCCTCTTCTAGGTACCTCAAGTAAGTGAAATATAAGTGTTTTTGTGTACGGCTTCTTTCACTTAGCATAAATATTTTCAAGGTTAATCCACATTGTAGCATGCATTAGAATTTCATTCTTTTTTAAGGCTGAGTAATATTCCACGGTATGTATATACCCCATTTTGTTTATCCATTAATCAGTCCCATAGACATCTAAGTGGCTTCTACCTCTTGGCTATTGTGAATAATGCTGCTGTGAGCTGTGAGCACTGACAGAAAAGCAGCTTTTTAAGTCTCGGCTTTCAATTCTTTTAAGTTTACATCTAGCAGTGGAATTGCTAGATCATATGGTAATCCTTTAACTTTTTGAGGAACTACCAAACTGTTTTCCACAGCAGCTATACTATTTTACATTCCCATCAGCAATGCACAATTTCTCCTTCTCATCAACACTTTATTTTCCATTTCTTTTTTAAAATAATAGCCATCTTAATGGACATTAAGTGGTATCTCACTGCGGTTTTGGTTTGCATTCAAAGAAAAGGGTTCTTATGTCCATGGCTTCAAGTGTTTTGTATTTGAAGGTGTTCCTGTGGCACTGGTCCATCTCCAACCCACAAAGAAGTGTCTTATCTTCTGAGTATCC
This sequence comes from Propithecus coquereli, assembly GCF_000956105.1. Classification (NCBI taxonomy): domain Eukaryota; kingdom Metazoa; phylum Chordata; class Mammalia; order Primates; family Indriidae; genus Propithecus; species Propithecus coquereli. The sequence continues at coordinate 2,740,521 of NW_012136747.1, read as the reverse complement.
ATCTCTTCTCAGTGTTAAAGAGTCTACCACTCATGCAGAGCACTACTGGCATTTCAAATCTTGTCTGCTACAGTGACTACTGTACTCCACTTTTCCTTCTCTGCTTTTCTTACATATCCTTTCATCTATGGTTTTTGGATTTCTTTTCAGAAAATACTAACTTATTTATAACCAGACAGTTTAATCAACACCTCCAACTTCTCACAATATTTTTGGCAATTTAAGTGTTCTCAGGAATTGTAAATAATGCTCAAAAGTTATTTCTTGACTATCTAAGGCACTTTCTTTCCTTTTTCTTGGTTTTGGGTTCAGTGGTCTTTGGGGTGCTTGAAGACATAAGAAAGCTAGTCTCAGGATAACCAAATTTTTACCATAACGATTTTCATGACTAAATCTACCTGCATGCAAGCAGAGCATGCAGATAAATAAACTTCTCGCCTCCCAAGAATACAACAAAGATGACAAAATTAGAAATACTTTAATAGCTCACAATAAATTATTTTTCAATTGTCAATAGTGCCTGGAACATGATAAGTCTTCATTAAATATTTGTTGAATAAGCCACAGTGGCTCACGCTTGTAATCCTAGCACTTTGGGAGACTGAGGTGGAAGGACAGCTTGAGGCCAGGAGTTTGAGACCAGCCAGGGCAACCTAGTAACCCTCGTCTCTGCAAAAAAATAAAAAAATGAGCTGGGTATGGTGGCATGTGCCTACAGTCCCAGCTACTTGGGAGGCTGAGGCAGAAGGACTGTTTGAGCCCAGGAGTTCAAGGCTGCAGTGAGCTATAATCGGGCCACTGCACTCCAGCCTGGGCAACAGAGTGAGACCACATCTCT
>NW_012136747.1:2710526-2739233 GCF_000956105.1 Propithecus coquereli | reverse complement strand
CACATATGGTGAGCAGTGGATAATTTTGGATATATTAAGTCATTAAGTATGTAATGTTCCTTAAGTATTAATACCAAGTTTGACAGTTGATATCTCTTGACATTTCACTTTGACACTTCTTATTTTCTTTTTCTTTTCCTATTGTGAAGGTACATCCTTAGTCTTTCACGTGCATGTTTGGCTTGCGATTACCTTTCAAATTTTTTTTTAGAGTAATTTTTGTGACACTACAAAAATTCGTTTTATTTTTGAATATAGGTTCCATCATGGCACCAATGCAGTGCAGACAGCTTGAAATATCATCAAAGTGTTTCAGAAGGATGTGGCTGATAAACGCATAGTACGTCAATGGTTTGAGAAGTTCCATTCTGGTGATTTTAATTTTGAAAGTGAGCTTTGTGGGTAACCAGGGACCAAGGTGGATAATTATGAGCTGAAAGCTGTAGGAGAAGCAAATCCATCTCAACCTATGTGTGAATTAGCAGCAAGGTTTGACATTACTATTCCAACAATATTGGACCATTTGAAAGAAATCAGCAAGGTAAAGAAGCTGGATAGATGGGTACCGCATGAATTAAATGAGTGTCAGAAGGGAAATCAGCTCAAAGCTTGCCTTTCTTTGCCACCACAAAATAAAGGCAAACCATTTCTGCACCGTATTGTTGTTATACGTGATGAAAAAGAGATTCCTTTTGTCAATTGTCAGCACTCAGCACAATGGCTGGATAAAGGTGAAGTGCCAAAACACAGTCCAAAACCAAATATTCACCAAAAAAAGCTAATGGTGTCTATCCGGTGGTCCAGAGCTGGTCTTATCCACTACAGCCTCACGAAACCTAGTCAACTGATTACAATGGATGTCTACTGCAACCAACTGGACGAAATGTTGAGGATGCTTGCAATTAAGCAGCTGAGATCAGTCAATAGACACAGGCTAATCCTCTTGTAAGACCACATGTCGAAAAAAACAATGCTGCTCAAACTACCAGAGCTGGACTTGGAAACTCTGTCAACCACTGTATTCACCAGACCTTGCACCAGCTGACTACCACTTCTTCCAGGCTGTGGACCACTTCTGGCAAGGAAAAATATTCAATTCTTAACAAGCTGTGGAAAACGCCTTTTGCGATTTCATTGCCACTTGCTCTCCATGCTTCTTTGCTGCTGGCACAAACAAGCTGCCCTCAAGATGACAAAGCTGCGTCCGCAGTTGAGGCGCACACTTTGATTAATTGTACTGCTTGTTTGAGATATAACAAACTAAACTTTTGATTCGAAATAGGACATTTTATATTTAATGACCTAATTTTTGGAAGGCAGGTCCAATAAATTTCCCTGGCAGACTGGATATGGGGTATGAGAGAAAGATAAAAGTTCAAAGTTTTGGCCAGAGCAACTTAAAGAGTAGAACTGTCACAAATAAAATAGGAAAAGCTGCTGGTTTAGAGGAGGAAAATGAAAAAGTTTAGAGGAGGAATATGAATGGTTTACTTTTGGTTTTGTATATATTGAGTTTGAGATAGTAGGCTTTCCAACTTTTCCAACTGGTAAATAGGATTGGGTTGATGAAATAATATTTTTCAACACTTCCATTTTACTATCTTATAATAGATGATAAACTATAGATTTGGCCTAAACTCTACATTTTATATAAATTAATTTCAGCAGTTACCATACAGATGGCAAAAGATATACTATAGTTTGATTCTGATTCCAAATGGCCATATCCTTTAAAGCTTGACGAGCAGGACTGAAATCCATTCCCCCTCGCAGTCAGAGGTAGGGGACCAAATTTCAGTAAATGAAAAAGAATAACAAAACAGAATGAACTTCTGGCATCTGTTACCAACACTGAATTCATCCTGATAGCAATTGGAGGATTCCAGTGATCATAGCGATGATCAACTTCAGTGATACACTCCTCTTGTTTTAAACACAAATTTTTCTCTCCTTCTATTCCCTGGCAGGTCCCAAAAGAAGAGAATGGCTCAGAGCCTAAGAACAAAGCAAAGAGGAATAATACACAGAGGAACTCACACAGGACTACTACTATTACCACATTCTGGGTCAAGGCCAACAGAGAAATCACAAAATCACACCATCTCAGCATTGGAAAAGGATCATTGCATGTCAAGAAATATTTTCCAAGTGACCATGTGTTAGATGCTAAGGATACACAGATAATTATGACAAAATCTCTATTAAAGGCATTATGTGCTAAGCACATTAATAGAGGAATCAACTAAGTAAGGGTTATGGGAATATAAGGGTTATGGGAATATAAATGAGGGATTAAAAGAGCAGATTTTCAAAATAAATTGCCAGGAACGAACTTGAGATCACCACATCCACCATCTCCTACCAATCTTACATGCAGAAGGCTTATGTGGTGATTCAGGATATGGAGAAAGCAAGGCTGCAGTCCTAGCAGGACTGGAACTTGCAGCCTCTTAGAATTAGGGTCTTGTTCTCCTATATGGTTGGTTTAAAAAAAATAAAATAAAGGTGGTTGTGATCATTTCTATCCTGCTTCATTTCTTCTTCACAAAAAAAAAAAAACTGGGATCACAAGAAAGTACGATTCTGGGCCGGGCGCGGTGGCTCACACCTGTAATCCTAGCACTCTGGGAGGCCGAGGCAGGCGGATTGTTTGAGCTCAGGAGTTCGAGACCAGCCTGAGCAAGAGCGAGACCCCGTCTCTACTAAAAATAGAAAGAAATTAGCTGGACAACTAAAAATATATAGAAAAAATTAGCCAGGCATAGTGGCGCATGCCTGTAGTCCCAGCTACTTGGGAGGCTGAGGCAGGAGGATCTCTTGAGCCCAGGAGTCTGAGATTGCTGTGAGCTAGGCTGACGCCACGGCACTCTAGCCTGGGCAACAGAGCGAGACTCTGTCTCAAAAAAAAAAAAAAGAAAAAGAAAGTACGGTTCTGGTCCAACCATTCACATTCAGTGCCAATCTCTAAATTTTACAAGATAATACTTAATCCTTTAAAATATTTGCCAAAAGAACATACTGTCTTCTCTTCCCTTCCTAAAGGAAATTTTATGTACGGGGTAGGCTATTTACAGAGGCCTAGGTTACAACTTTAACTTTCAGAATAAACCTAACCATAACCACTACTAATGCCATGTGACTTTTCCTCTGGTCCAGGTCCTAACCTGTCTACCTCCCAAAGTTAGGAGTCTTCCTAGCTCAGAGTCTTCTGGCACTCTTGCTCTTCATTTTACTAATTGTGACTCTCAGGAATTCATCCACAAAAAATTACAGGAATTTACTCTATTAATCCACAAACCATATTTCATTTTCCAGACAAATCTTAAAGGCCTGTAATGTACAAAATCAGAAAGCATTATTTGTCTTTATAAATCTCCAAAGGGAGAAATTTATCTCTGATATATGAGTTTTTACTTATTGGTAAGCTCTAACCAATAAAACATATTTAACTACCATAACATATTCCAGCAAACTGCAGCTATTTCCGCAATTATAATGGAGTATACGCTTTCAACAATCAGTCAGGCCTTGGGAGTGGCTTAGCACATGGAAATTCACCAGCAGGCATCTACACTTAGATTCAAGGAGACACATGGAATTTTTGTATCAGGTTTTTTCAAGAGTTAACTAGTTTTTAAACTGATTATATCTTTCTGAAGTATTTACAGATGAAATAGTATAATGTCTGAAATTTGTTATAAAATATTGGGGAGGAAGGGGGAGTAATGTTAAACAAGATTGGTCATGTGTAGATAATTGTTGAAGCTGGGTGACAGGTCCATGGTTGTAGTTCATTACATTATTCTGTTTTTATGTGTTTGAAATTTTCCATAATAAAGATTAAAAATTAATTTTTACTAATGCTATGATCTGGTGAACTTGAAAAACAGATAAAGAACAAAGTGTTTCTTGGGACCAATGAGCCCCATAATTTACCAAAGTAAAAGCTGTTAGTTTCTTAAGATATATCTCAATTCTAACACTTATTCCTCACTGAACAATCATTATTGAACAAAACCACCATGTGCCAGGCACCAACCTGAGTGCTAAGGATACAATGATAAACCTTCTCTCCCTCAAGGAATCAAGTAGGCAATCTGTTGATGTGAAAGAGACAAGCACATGGTGTCACAGACCAAACAAAAGGGGATCTAATCTATGACCACTCAGGAAAAGCTTCCCAGAGGAGGTACCATATAAATTAAATTCTGAAAAATTCAACCCCCTAAAATGAATCATCTTTGACCCATGTTCACCTTTATCATCTTACAGATTATCAGATCAGGAAATAAATGCCTGTTTCTTTATGAACTAAAGTATCCATTTTTCTATAAAGCAGAAATTAGCAAAGTGTTATTCATTCAACAAATATTTATTAAATACCTACCATGTGCCTGCAGGTGCTAGACAAAAAGGATAAAACATGGTCTCTGCCCTCATGTGTTATAATCTAACAGTATAGGGAAACAAAAATAAGCAAGCAAGCCATCAAGCAGAAAACTAATTAAAAATGTCTCCAAGTTATAAAGGAAACAAAGAAGGGACTTTTGTGGGCAGAAAGTGTCTACTTTTTAGACATGGTGATAAAGAAGGTTGAAAGAACTGAAGTAAGACTAATGGATGATAGTGGTGTCAATTGAAGGGGAAAAGGATGCCAGATGAGGTGGTGAGATCAGCAAAGATAACAGTATGCATGCACCTTGTAGGTCATGGAAGAAATCTGGATGTTACTGCAAGTACAATGGAAAAATAATTGGAGGTAAGGGCTTTAAGCAGAAAAGCGATGTGATTCCATTTATGTTTTTAGGATCCTTCTTGCTACTCTGGAGAGAATGGATTGATAGAGAGTAATATTTTACCAAGAAGAATATTAGATGAGTAAAACCCAAACATCAATTGATTTTAGCCAGTAATCATCTCTGTATTCCATTCTCAACATGAAATCTTTTTCTTTTCTTTCTTTTTTTTTTTGGAGACAGAGTCTTGTTCTGTTGCTTGGTAGAGTGCCGTGGCATCAGCTTAGCTCACAGCAACCTCAAACTCCTGGGCTCAAGCGATCCTCCTGCCTCAGCCTCCTAAGTTTAGTTAGGACTACAGATCTCTGCCACTATGCCCAGCTAATTTTTTTTTGTATTTTCTTTTTTAGTTGCCTGGCCAAATTTCTTTCTATTTTTTAGTAGAGACGAGGTCTCACTCTTGCTCAGGCTGGTCTCGAACTCCTGAGCTCAAGCAATCCTCCTGCCTACGCCTCTCAAAGTGCTGGGATTATAGGTGTAAGGCACTAGGCCTGGTCCAGAGACAAGATCTTGCCCTGTCGCCCAGGCTGAAATGCAATGGCATGATCACAGCTCGTTGCAGCCTTCAACTGCTGGGCTCAAACAACGCTCCTGCCTCAGCCTTCCAAGTAGCTGGGAATATGGGCACGTGCCCAGCTAATTTTTTTTATTTTTTTTGTAAAGACAAGGTGTCACTATGTTGCCCAGGCTGGTCTCGAACTCCTGGCTTCAAGTGATCCTCCCACTTTGGCCTCCCAAAGTACTAGTATTACAGGCATGAGCTACTGTGCCTGGCCACAGCCTAAAATCTTCAAAATCATCCTACTTCGTTCAGGCTTCAACTACAGTTTTTGAGTTTTTTAAAAAATGTTTACAACCAATGGGTCATGACTTCTGAGGGATGAGAAGATCCCTGGGAAACTAAAACAAGCCTACATGCCTGGGGTTAGCATTCTTCTCATTCTCCAAAGTCAGATTAATTTTCATTTACTCATCTCCTATTCCACAATAAGCTTCTTGACTAAAAGGAAAGGAGTAGGGGACTTCCTTGAGTGTTTCAGGAGACAATAAATGCTACTCAATATCTGATAAAGAATGTGATTACACAACTTTCTTCCTAATGCCAACTACATTCCAGGTGGGGACTCCACTGTGAAAGCAATTCTAATTTTCCTGCCCAAATCTACCAAATCTCAGAAAGCTGCCTAAAGCAAATTCATTTAATTCTTCCTTAAAAAAATTGTCTTATTCCAAAGTCTGAACAAGAATAAATTTCTAATAACATTTGCAATTCATAAGGAAAGGAAGCTCCATTATCAATCCCTGGGACACGTGGCTAAATAATCTTAATACAGGGACTAATAAAGTTAGTTATACTCAGAGATTTGTAAAAAACAGAATGGAAGAAGAAAGGGGAAACAGAATGAACACCTGCTGAATACTCATGAGCTTTACATATATTATATTTCACTAAATCTTGGCAGCATCCCTATAAGTATATCCCCATTTTATTAATGAGGACACTAAAGCCAGAGGAGTTCACACTGTGTACAATGTGTCTCACTGCCACATAATTACTTAGTAGCTTCCATGGCCCATACTCTTTCCATCAAACGAATGTTTAAACAAAGATCTAAATTACAAAAATTCTCTTGTCCATCATGAAACTAGAAAATAAATAAATTATAGAAATTCTTCCAACATGACCAACGTACTAATAGACAAGTTTGGTGTGTGCATACATGTGCATGTTATATACATACCACGTATGTATTTCATCTAGAGGCCTAATCACCAATTGTAGTATCTTTCAGTGGGAAAAAGTGTTTAGGATTCCTCTTTGGAGGCACTGGGATCACTGGAAAGAAGCTCTGAAGAGGTAAGGCAGTTTGGCGGCAAAAGCTATCAGGCTTAAATTATTACTAATGAAGCCAAAGGAGCTCCAACTTATGAGCAGCATATAATTCCTGGGGCAAGCAAGAATTGTACACTTCCTAACAAAAGTCAAAAGCTGTAGGGACTCATGTACAAAGACCATTCTCAAGTCTGGGAATGTCCTGTAAGTGATTTACGGTGGCGACACTGAGCAACACATAACATGCAAAAACAACTATTCTGCCAACAAATAAAATCAAGTAAGATAGTACATATGAAAGCACCTAACAGTGCCTAACATAAAACAGATACTCAATAAAAAATTAGTTTCTTCCACTTTCTGCTCTGAGTTATTTATATGAGAAACAAGTAACTGTGCTGGCTGGAACCATAACCTCCTACTTAGTTGGGCAAACTGGTGAAATGCTCTTTTCTCTCAAGCCCAACCAGTTTGCATACCTGGCCCCACATGTGCTAAGAACTACAGGAACACAACCAGTCACATCTCAGAAGTCAGAAATATTCTCTTAAGGATTATTTTATTTCCTCCATCAATCAGCAGCGTATCAAATGGACAGAAAGATATCTTTAAAGCAAGTCTCCTCAACCATTGAGAACAACACAACTCCGCAAAACCACCTAGCTATCATTGCAATCTGCATTCCAATCTATATTCCTCTATTTCTATGATCACTAGTAAATTATACACAACCTGGCATATTAAATCATTACCAAACACTCCACACTAGGGCAAATTATTCTTCAACTATTTCAATGGTTTAACTTTTGAAATGAAATTATCCTTTCTTGGAGAGGGGGATGAAAAAGGGGGAAAAAAGAAATTTTCTTTAAAAAAATGCTTTTAGGCTGATCTGAAGGCAGTGAGTTATCTCAATTGTTCACAATCAGTTACAAATCAAACTCCTTGTTCTCCTCTTTTCCCCCTTCTCACTACTGCACTGGACTCATCTTTAAAAAATTCTTTTAAATCAAATCTACCATTTAGATGCTTCTGAGATTTAAACTCTGGGATTAACAATCTCCTATATAATTAAAGTTGAAAAAGTGTGATATGGGCCGGGCGTGATGGCTCATGCCTGTAATCCTAGCACTCCGGGAGGCCGAGGTGGGCGGATCGTTTGAGCTCAGGAGTTCGAGACCAACCTGAGCAAGAGCGAGACCCCGTCTCTACTAAAAAAAAAATAGAAAGAAATTATCTGGACAACTAAAAATATATAGATGCCTGTAGTCCCAGCTACTGGGAAGACTGAGGCAGGAGGATCACTTGAGCCCAGGAGTGTGAGGTTGCTGTGAGCTACGCTGACGTCACGGCACTCTAGCCCGGGCAACACAGTGAGACTCTGTCTCAAAAAAAAAAAAAAAAAAAAAAAAGTGTGATATGGTAATAATGATTGCTGCTGTGAATATAAAGACAACTGTAAGGATCAAATGAAAATCACAGAAGAGCCATTAGAGGTCATCTAACTTAATGCTCTAATTTTACAGAGGAAACAACTCAGACCCTGAGAGGTTAGACAACTTGTTCAATATTACATAGCTTATTAGTGACAGAATGAGGATGTTTAAACTCCAAGTCTACTCATGTCCCACTGGCCAGGTGACCTTTCTTTAATAATAATAGCTGCCACTTACTGGATAATTACAATGTGCCAGGTGCTATACTAAGGGTTTTATATATGTAATCTCATTTAATCCCACCATTACCCTACAGGGGAGGCATTATCAAATCCATTTTACAAAAATGAAACCAGGATTCAAACCCAGGACTGTCTGATGCCAAAGTTTTTAGTCTAACCACTACACTGCGACTCTTTACTTCCCATTCACTCATTTATTCATTCAATACTTGCTAAACAAGTACAATTTGTCAGGTACTGTCTGAGCCCTAGAGATACTAGTGATGAAAGTCCCTGCCCTTATTGAGTTTATGGTAACAAAACATAAGCACTTCAGACATGACTGGTAAGTGTTGTGGGGAAAAAAAAACAGTAATGTGATAATAATTAAGAAGGCAACATTATGTTACCAGTCATATATGAAAACACCAAAATTGTAAAAGACTACCACCTCACATCCATTAGGACTGACGTTACCCAAAGGAAAAAAACTTATTTTGATAAGTTTTGGTAAGGATGTGGAAAAACTAGAACTCTTGTGCCTTGTTGGTGGAATATATTAATAAACTGAAAAGTACACTTAATCTTTCTAGTGAAAAATGACTGAACAAGATTTTGAACCCATCAAAGATAAAAGGTATTTGAAATAGTATTAATATATTCTGGCCAAACACAGTGGCTCACACCTGTTATCCTAGCACTTTGGAATGCTGAGGCAGGAGGATCACTTGAGGCCAGGAGTTCAAGATCAGCCTGGGCAACACAGTGAGACCTCATCTTTACAAAAGATTTTTAAAAAATTAGCCAGGCATGGTGGTATACGCCTGCAGTCCTAGCTACTCAGAAGGCTGAGGCAGGAGGATCGCTAGAGACCAGGAATTCGAGGTTGCACTGAGCTATGATGACGCCACTATACTCTAGCCCAGGCAACACAGCAAGACACTGTCTCAAAAAAAAAAAAAAGTATATTCTGAAAGGCAGATAAATTTGTATTCTTTATTATGATATTAATTCTACCTTGGGCATAAGTAGAAACAGTTCTAATCAGAGAAATAAAGATAGATCTTTCCACATTAAAATAAACTATCAAGATTATACACATATGCAATTCCAGTGCCCACTTATTTTTTCCTTGTTCCCATATTCCCGTTAAATTTCTCTCAGTTAGTTCCTCTGATGTGTCAGCAGAAAATAACTGAGTACTGTACAGGTAAAGGCAGCTCATTAAGCTCTCTTACTGGACTCAGACTGCTGCCACGGGAACTGCTTCTTCTTACATTTCTGGGCGATTATTAGATAGAAGCAGCTCTTAATCTCCCTGGATTCTTTTTCAGGGGAATGTGCCAAGAAAAGGCAGGGGACAAAAGACTTAGGTCCACAGTTACCTGAAGGACAGTACTTTTTATCCATATGGACCATGAACACATGTTTCACACTAGGAATGTACCATCAGTCTTCTTGGTTTTATTTACTAAACCTGCTTGGCATAGATACTGTATTAGGTACCTGGGAGAGAAGAGGAGAGAAAATAATACTAATTAGGTACAGCTACTAGCCCAATCCTGACACTACGAAGTTAACAGAGAAAAAAAAAGTCTTGGGGGATTAAAAAAAAAATAAGTGAAGTAAAAAAAGAGAAATCATACGAGGGCACTAAAGAAAGAGGTGAGTCTAAACAAGTGTGAGACTGGATGATTCATTAGTATTAATCAAGAAAAGTTGTTTTGTAAAAGAATTTAGCATCACACTAACTTTTAAAATGGGCAAGGATAGTTTGGGGAATGGGAGGAAGAAAGCTGTTCCATGAATTCAGGGCAGCTTGACCAAAGTCAGGAAAGTAACAATTATCAATACAGAATGATAATCAGTGCTTTTTAAAGTTCTAGTTGGAAAAAAAATGTAATAATTCTGCTTGGTGACCTAAAATGTCTACTATTAGCCATAACCAAACTTGAGATAGACAGCATACAGTTACTGATTACCTGTAAGATCAAGAAGCAGTTTGGTTCTAGCAACCAAATTCAGTCAGTCCACTCATCCTCAAAGACTCTGGAAAGGAAGAAATCTGCCATTTCTATAGCTATATCAGAATGATATTCTGAAATGTTTCTGCCTCCTCCCATTTGAGAAGTTAAATGCAGAGTCTATTATTAAGCCTATGTTATTTTTCCACAGATAACAGAGTATAAATGCATAAGACAAAGAAACAGTCCTGATACAGATTCTAAGCAAGAACAGCTTATCCGGCATTTGCTTTTATAAATGTAAATTTCACATATATAATCAACTAACATTTGTGTAATTCCTCACACTTAGCAAGTACTTTATTTAGGCAGGGTAAATACACATGGTAGATGTTCAGTAACTATTTGAATGAATGAATGATCTCATGTGTATTCAAGGGACTACTGCCAGAAGAAGCCAAACAAATTAACTCCATAAAATGACTGCAGCTAGACAACTGCAAGAGGATGAAGGATGGGCCATATTCTTGCAATAGGGCTGTACAATGGCTCATTATACATCCATTCATTCATTTAAAAGAAATTTTAGGATCTATCATGGGCCAGACACTCTTGTGGTGTGCACATGTGTGTGGGGGCAGATCAGCTGTTAAATACTGGCTGACTTCAACCAAATCTGGCACACAAATGTCTTCTGTTTAGTCCACAGAGGTTGACCCACACACTATTTTTTAATCAACTTTGAAGTATAATTTACATACAGTAAAATGCACACATTTTAAGTGTACAGTTTCAATGAGTTTTGATAAGTGTATACTCTCATGAACCATCATTCTCAATCAAGAAACAAACATCCCAAACCAGGTGCAGTGACACTCGCCTGTACTCCCAGCTACTTGGGAGACTAAGGCAGGAGGATCACTTGAGTCCAGGAATTCAAGGCTGTAGTGCACTGTGATCGCACCTGTGAATAGCCACTGCACTCCAACCTGGGCAACACAGTGAGACCCCATCGCAAAAAAAAAAAAAAAAAAAAGAAAAAGAAAGAAAAACATCCCATCACCTCTCATATCCTTCTGCAGTCAACCTAGCCACAGGCAACCACTGACCGAATTTCTATCACTATGATTGGTTTTGCCTATACCAGAATTTTATATAAATGAAATCACAGATTAAGTTCTCTTTTTGTCTTTCTTCTTTCACTCAACATGTTTCTGAGATTCATTCACATTGTTGCATGTATCAATGACTTATTCTTTTTTCTAAGTAGTAATCCATTGTTTATTTATCCAGTTTGTTTAGCCATTCACCTGTTGATGACGTGTGGGTTATTTCCAATTTTTTGGCTATTATGAATAAAGCTAGTATGAACATTCACATGGTCTTTTTGTGAATACATACTTTCATTTCTCTTGAGTAATAAACGCCTGGAAACAAAATTGCTGAGTTATATGATAAGTATGTATTTAACTTTGTAAGAAACTAACAAACCATTTCCAAAGTGGTTGTAGTATTTCACACCCCATCAGCAACATATATGAACTCCAATTGCTCTACATCTTCACCAATACTTGGAATTGTCCATCTTTTTAAATTTTAGCCACTTTAGCAGGTATAAAATGGTATCTCACTGTGGTTTTAATTTGTAATTCCCCGGTGACTAATGATGTTGAGCATCTTTTTATATGCTTTTGGACATTCATATGTATTTTCTTCTGTGAACTGTCTATTGAAGTCTTTTACTTATTTTTTAATTGGACCATTTGCCATATTGAGTTTTTAAAGTTTTTTGTTACATATTCTAGATAAATATTTCCTTCTAAGTCTGTAGCTTACCTTTTTGGTCTCTTACAATGTCTTTTAAAGAAAAAAAAATTTTAATAAGGTCTAATTTATCAATTTTTACTTTTATGCTAAAAAAAATCTTTGCCTATCCAAAGATTGCAAAGATTTTTTCCTACAATTTCTTCTCAAAGTTTTATGGTTTTAGCTTGTATGGTTAGGTCCATGAGCCAGTTCAAATAAATTTTTGTGTACAGTGTGAGATAAGGATTCAGACTCATCACTTTACATACAAATATCCAGTTGTTCCAGTAACGTGTTAAAAAGACTATGCTTTCCCCTACTGAATTACGTTTGCACTGTCATTGAAAATCAATTGACCATCTATATATGTATCTATTTCTAGACTCTCTATTGTGTCCCAATGATCCATATAACTATTTTTACACTAATAGTAATACCACATTGTCTTTGTTTAATCCAGCTTTATAATAAGTTTTGAAATCAATTGATTTAATTCCCTCACGTTTGTTCGTTCTCTTCTAAATTGTCTTGGCTATTCTAGGTTCTTTGCATTTCCACATAAATTTTAGATTCAGAAAGTCAATTTCTACCCAAAAAAAGCCTGCTGAGATTTTGACTGGGAATACATTGAATCTTTAGATTATTTGGGGGAGATTGGATAGCTTAACAATATGGAGTCTTTCAAATCATGAACATGGTATATCTCTACATATTAATATATTTAGGTCTTCTTTAACTTCTCTTGGTAATGTTTTCTGATTTTTAGTGTAAAAGTTCCTATATTTTCATTATCTAATTATTTCATTAAGTTCATTATTTCATTATTAAATTTATTCCTAAGTATATAAATTCTTAAATTTTAAATTAGTCATATTATAAAATAAATTCACAATTTAAAAATTCCAGACTTCTGGCTTCTCTTAGAAAAAAAATCAGATCAGCAATTCTACACCTACACTCCCACATGCCAACCAACAAACTAGAACTAACAAGTGGATGCCCTCTTTTGACAGAGCATGTACTCTCCAATTTGCCACAGTTCCTGCTACCCTTTATTAAAATCCCTCATCTACCCAATTCCATTCATCTAAAGTACCTGCTTGGAGCCTATGAACAGTGAAAGGCTTGGGGGAAGAGGAAGGAGCAAGACATGATTAGATTTGCATTTTTTAAACTCTGGCTTCAGTGTGGAGAATTGACTGAAGTCTGAGGAAGGAAAGAAGAAAACCGATTAAGGGTTATTTATGTGGTCCTGGATAGAGCATAGCTTGGACTAGCTAGAGTAGTTTTAGTGGAAGAGAAGTTGGCAAATGAGGTAATATTTATAAATAATTATCAAGAGAAATTGATGATGGAATGGATGTGAGGAGGGAGAGGGAATGTCGAAGATGACCCTTCAAATTTCTGACTTATATAACTAGGTAAACAAAAGCACAATTTATAGAAATGGGGAGCACTGGAACCAGAGCAACCTTGGCACTAGGAAATTAAAAGTTCAGTTTGGAATGTAAATTTGAGATGCCTATGAGACATCCAACCGGAGATGGCAAAGTGACTAGCATTCAAAAAAGATGAAGATACACGTTTGGGAATCATTGGCATATAAATGTTATTTAAAGCTATAGGACTGGATGAGATCCCCCAGAGAGAGAGAAAATAAGAGGATTTAAGGCTGAGCCCTTGAGAAAATCTTACACACAGAGGCTGAGTTGCAGAAGAGCTAGCAAGGGACTAAGAAAGAACGGCAGGAGAGGTGGAAGGAATGGACTAAGTATCAGGAGAATAATGTCATACCAAGTAATCAACTATGTCAAATGCCACCTGAGAGGTAAAATAAGACTTCGATTCATTCATTAATTCATTCAAAAAATATTTATTAAATACCTACTACATGCCAAGTACTGTTGGTGCTGAGGATACAGCAATAAACAAAGTCCTTGCCCTTGTAAAGACTATCATCTAATGGAAGGAGACAGACAACACATATCAAGTGGTGATAAATCCTGTGGAGAAAAATGAAGCAGAATAAAGAAAATAGAGAATGCCAGGGATTGAGGAATAAAGTTGCTTCTTTATATAAGATAATTTCTCTGGTAAGAAGACATCTGAGCAAACACCTAAAAAAAAGTGAGGAAGTAAACCATGTAAAGACTCAGGAAGAAGGTATTTCAGGTAGAGGGAACAGCAAGGAAGCTAGTGGGGTGCTACAGAGGAAGCAAAGAGGGGCGTTGTAAAGCTTGAAATTGATTCTGGGCACAGTAGCTTCTGCCTGTAATCCCAGCTACTCAAGAAGATAAGGCACGGCCGGGTGCGGTGGCTCACGCCTGTAATCCTAGCTCTCTGGGAGGCCGAGGCGGGCGGATTGTTTGAGCTCAGGAGTTCGAAACCAGCCTGAGCAAGAGCGAGACCCTGTCTCTACTAAAAAAAAAAAAAAATTAGCCAGGCATGGTGGCATATGCCTGTAGTCCCAGCTACTCGGGAGGCTGAGGCAGAAGGATCGCTTGAGCCTAGGAGTTTGAGGCTGCTGGGGCAGCCCGGGCAACTTTAGCCCGGGCAACACAGTGAGACTCTGTCTCAAAAAAAAAAAAAAAAAAAAGAGGACAAGGCAGAAGGATCACTTAAGGCCAGGAGTTTGAGACCAGCCTAGGAAACACAGTGAGATACCATCTCTAAAATAATGGAAAAAAAAGGCTGGTCTGATGGTAGTGGGTTATCAGAACTTATTAACATTAGTGTCACTAAAGTTGGTATTCAACCCCCCACTGCTAAATTTGACTGGCTTCTTTTTAAATTTTATAAAAAAAAAAAAAATTAGCCAGGTCTGATGGAGTACACCTGTAGTCCCAGCTACTTGGAAGGCTGAGGCCGGAGAATTACTTGAATCCAGGAGTTCAAGGCTGCAGTGGGTGATCACACTACTGTACTCCAGTCTGGGCAACAGGATGAGACCTTGTCTCTTTAAAAAAAAAAAAAAATTATATACAGATAGATAGATAAATATGAACATTAAAGGTACTTCTTTCTGGTAAAGGCTCAAAAAGAAATGAGGAACATGTTACTGGAAACTGAAGGAAAGATGATCCTTGTTAAACAGCAGCAGAAATGTTAGCCAAATTGTGTCCTACAGTTATGTGGAAAGCAGAACGTTTAAGTGGTGAACCTTGGATATTTAGATGAGGAGATTTCCAAATAACATCCTGAAGGTACAGCTTGGTTTCTTCTTGCTACTTAGAGTAAAATGCAAAAGGAAAAATAAGTTAATGGGAGAAATGTTACAGAAAACAGTACTTGATGATTTGGGGAATTCTCAGCTTATGTAGATCACAAAAGATGCTAAAATTAGGAGATTCACTGTAAAGAAAAGCACAATGTGGAGGAAAGCCAATGGTGTGGCTGGACAATCTTTTACTAGTGCTGAAAACATTAGGCATGTGACTCATGGATCCCCTCAACCAACCATAAGCAGAAGTAGGAATACAGATGGGATCACCCAGGAAAGGTCTATATAAAACTCTCTTGTCTAATCACAGGGATCCCCAAGATATATATAGGAGACCCACAGGTTTCTGATAATGTTATATCAGCAGAAACACTGCCAGCTTGGACTGAAAGGACAGAGAGAGAATGAAATAAAGGAAGGCTGTTGGACTACCAAAATTCTACATGCAGGAAACAGGTTAGTAAAACTACTCTTTCAGCCATAAAAAGGAAGAAAATTCTGATATATGCTATAACATGGATAAATCTTGAGAACATTATGCTAAGTGAAATAAGCCAGGCACAAAAGGCAAATACTGCATGGTTCCACTTTTTAGGTAGGTAGTTAGGTTTGAGCAAGGAAGGAGGGAACAAAAAAGTTAGTCAGCAGGCTTGAACAAACAGCCCTTGAACAGATCTGAGAAGAAAGAAGCCATTAATTTCCCAGTGTTGCACAAATACAAAGTGACCTTTCCCTCATTATATCACAATTATAATAAATTAACATTTTGGTTTTGACCCTAGACCCAGATGGCAGAGTCTCGAGCCAAAGAAAATTACTCTCAGAATTTGAAATCTAATAAAAATTTTCCCTGCTGGATTTTGAAATTACTTAGGACCAGTGATCCACTTATTCCTTGCATCTTCTACCTTTGGTAACAAGAGTGTCTATAACTGTTATACTATGCATATCCAATCACTGTATTTTGGGAACAGATTACAGATGATTTAGATGATGAGATTTTATAGACTCTTGAGTTGATGATATTTAGATAAGATCTTGGACTTGAATTGATGCTGCAATGGGTTGAGACTTTTGGGGATGTTGGAATGGGATGAATGTATTTTGCATGTGGGACAGATGCAAATCTTTGGGGGCCTGAGAACTGACAATGGTAGGCTGAAAATGGCCCCCCAAAAGATAACTATGTCCTAGTCCCTGGAGTTTGTGAATGCTACTTTATATGGCAAAAAGAGGGGAGGGATCTTTGCGGATGTGATTAAATTAGGGATTCCGAAATGAGGAGATTATTCTGGATTATCTGGGTGGGCCCTAAATGCAATCATATGTCCTTATAAGAGGGAGGCAGAGAGAGATTTGACAGAGGAGAAAGAGGTGTGCAGAGAGAGACGTGAAGATTGAAGTGATGCTGCCACAAGCCAAGGAATGCCAGTAGTCACCAGAAGCTGGAAGAGGTATCAAACAGCCTCTCCCCTAAAGCCTCTGGAAGGAATACAGACCTGCTGACACCTTGATTTTGGCTCAGTGAAACATATTTTCGATGTCTGACCTCCAGAACTGTAAGAGAATAAATGTGTTGTTTCAAGCCACCAAGTTTGTAGTGATTTATTACAGCAGGCACAGGAAACTAAACTAATACAGATGGCTTGCACAGGGTTATTGTCATGGAGGTGGTGAGAAATGATCAGACTATGAGCATATCTTGAAGACAGAGCTAACAGGATTTGCTGATGGACTAGATTCTATGAAGAAAGAGAAAATGACTCCAGTTCTTACCTGAGTAACTAGAAGAGTTGTCATTTTAATTAGCTAGGGTAAACTCATTGCCTCAACAACATGCAAGTCAGTAGTGATCACAATGAAAACTGTTTTAGTAGAATTGGCAGCTGGATACCAGATTAGAAAGTCCAGGGTACTATGTTCTTTTAATTTACTTTAAATATTGTTCTGTTCACTTTCTGGTTATATTATTCATCTATTCATTGCCTTCTGCTTTATCTACCTCCAATCTTCAAAAGATCAAAGTTCAGTAATAAATTGATTAATTCTCAAGGAGGCTGAAGGAAATATGTTCAGGATATTGCCCTTTAAGCAAAAGGAGGATAGGATCAGAAAAGAGGGTTTCATTCATTCAACAAGTATTTATTGAGCATCTACTACATGCCATGCCAGATACTATGCTAGATGCTGGAAATATGGCAGTGAAAAGACAGACATGGTCCCTGGCTTCATGAAGCTTATAAGAAAAACATAAAATAGCCAGACACAGTGGCTCGCACCTGTGATCCCAGCTACTCTTTGAGCCCAGGAGTTTAAGGCTGCAGCAAGCTATGATCGTGTAATCATGCCACTGCACTCCAGTCTGGGCAACAGAGTGAGACCCTGTCTTGAAAGAAAGACAGAAAGAAAGAATTATACAATTATTTAATTATAATTGTGGCTAGTGCTACAAAAGAAAATTTGGGGATGCTATGAAAATTTACATGTATTGAATGCCTATTATGTTCTAAATGCTTTACATGTAACTTTATTAATATCTCTCACAACTATCCTATGAGGAAATGGAGATTCAAAAGATTAATTCCCTTGCCCAAGATCACCAAGCCAGCAAGTGGTAGAGCCAGACTTAAAAACAGGTGCATTCAATTCCAAAACCCATCACTACTATCTCTAAACAGTCGGGAAACCTACTATTCTTTTTTTAAAAACAAAATAAAGACAGGGCCAGAAGAGATAGAGAGGGTTACGCAGGTAAAGTTTTAAGAATCCCTGCTCTAGAAAGAGCTTTCTAAGCTTTCTAAGCTCACTTGATGAAGGTGAATTTTGGAGGGTATTCAAAAATCCCTTAACACTCTCCAAATAGAACAAAAGGTTACACTATAATTAACTCAGTTTTATTTAGGCACCCAACAGGTTATTAGACATGTTGAAAATAAAATGTCATGAGTAGCTTGTCCAAATTGTACGAGTCATGCCCAGTTTTCACATATACCAATTCTGCCAGATTCACCTTCAGAATCAGCTTTCAGGTAAAGGTCAGAAAGGAGGAAAAGAAAGGTCAATCATGCTACAGAGTGTCCTAGGAAAATGATTAAATAAACATCTGACTCATGGTATACAAAGTCTCGTAACAGATATCACACAAATGAACCATACCATCTTATAAATTTCTACTGGGTAAAGGAAATCTTTCAATTTATTTCATTTCAAATCATTAGCATATGATTTCATTATGTTCTTCGTTCCCTGTTATCATTCCAGGACCTCCACCTCTCTCAAAAAAATCTGAGCACAAAGAAAATATCAACAAGATAATGTGAAATGGTTCGCTGAATTTATAAAATGGAATAAAATACCACATCTTTGCCTTCAATGCCATGACCTTAGGGCATGAACCTGAACTATTAGTTACACTTAAAGAGTGAAAAGGCTCCTGAATAGAAGCTTTACTTTAAGTGATTTCTTTTCATAAAACATGATTATCACATATACAAAGAACAAGAAAGAAAACAGCCCTTACTTTTTTGTTTTTTGGGGTTTTTTAAATTTTTTTTAAGCTGTTTTTTTCTATTTTTAGTAGAGAGCAGTCTCACGCTTGCTCAGGCTGGTCTTGAACTCCTGACTTCAAGTGATCCTCCCGCCTCAGCCTCCCAGAGTGCTAGGATTAAGGCGTGAGCCACTGCGCCTGGCCACTTACTTTTAATTTCTAAATTCTGTTTCCCCATCTCTTCCTCCTAAAGGAAAGACAACATACACACACACACACACACACACACACACACACACACACATATATGGCAATCCCAAAAAGACTAATTTTTGGTTTTTGGCTTTTGTTTTTTTGGTTTTTGTTTTTTGAGGTAGGGTCTCACTCTATCACCTGGGCTAGAGTGCAGTGGCATCATCACAGCTCACTACAACCTGGAACCCCTGGGCTCAAGCGATCCTCCTGCCTCAGCCTCCTGAGCAGCTAGGACTACAAGTGTGTGCTATCACACCTGACTAATTTTTTTTTTTTTTTTTTGTAGAGACAGGGTCTTGCTTGTGCTCAGGCTGGTCTCAAACTGCTGGCCTCAAGTGATCCTCTTGCCTCAGCCTCCCAAAGTGCTAGGATTAAGGTGAAAGCCACCATGCCCCGCCAAAAAAAAGAAAAGATTACTTTAAATATATCCATCACATAACTATTATAAATATAAAATCAACAATAAAGCAAAAGTTTCAAACATGACACCACCACTCTAAAACCAAAATGCAACATGGTGTATCCTAAAGTATGAGGAAAGAACAACTTTCCAAGTTCCTATAAATTTTGTGGTAGTGAAAATATGTACAAATTAACCACAGTTAAGAGAACTTGGAATCACTTATACCATTTACAATTTAAAAGATATGAAACACTCACAAAATATTCTAAAAATTTGGACATTATAGTATGCCCTTACTTGGTAAGTATTTATTGAGCAATTTAAGTCACTATTAGAGTTTTCCATTTCAGGAATGGTAACAAGACACATATAACGAATATTACAAAGAATATTTTGAAAGGTATAACACCTTCACTACGACCACAAAGAATTCTTGACATTTTCACTAACTATGGAAAGAAAATACATTGAACAGGAACAGACATTTCCTAGAGGTAAAGTCAGGCACTTCATACACACCATGGTAGGGAGCCAGAATCATTTAATTCAAAGACAGATCTGAGTTCAAATCCTGACTGTGATCTTCCTAAATTAGTTCCTCTCCAAGCTTCTTTCCTCATCTACAAAATGTTACTACTACCGCTTATTTCACAGAGTTGGTATGAAGATTAATGAGGCAGCACAATGACTATCATAAAGTAGATGCCTCTCTTACTTCCTTTTACATTTCTCCATAATCCTTACAACCTCATGTTGTAAGAATTATTAACCCCATTTTACGGATGAAGAAACTGAATTACAAGAAGGTTAAACAGTAAGCCTATGGTTACACATCTGGTAACTGTCAGAAGCCAGATCTGCTCATGCCCTTTAACTTGACATGTTACCTCACTGGTTATTTTACTCTCTCATACTACAGAGTTTAGAATTATTTTCAAATTATACCCAATATACTTGAAATTTTAACATAAGAACAAAGATTTTTCAGAAAACCAAAATCACTCATAATTTCCACTCATAATTTCACAGGACAAGGACCTGTAAGTTGCCCACCTAGCTTCAAATTCAGTAATGAATAGAGGATACCCTTCAGATCTCAAACTGAACTACCAATTACTCAAAGAGACAAGAGGGTAAGAGAAACCCTTAACCGCAATTGCGTACCTCCTTGGGTCTTGTTTTAACTGTGGAGTTCAGCTATATAAGTGTTCAGCTAAACAAAGCCACTGGTGAAATAAAAATTATCTAGATACAGGTCCTTGAACTGGAAAAACTGATACTGAAGCAGCAATGGTTGTGACATTAAATGCCTCTTTTTGAATGCTCACATCATTCTATATTCATTCATCTCTCTGACTTCAACCTCAGCCTCCTATGCTCAGTTCTATGCTACTGCCAAAAACCAATAATGACAATCATGATAATTATGTGCACGTAAAGCTGTTCCAAGAACTTTACAGATTTTTAATTTATCTAATCCTCACAGCAGCAATATAAAGCAGGCATCATTATTATTCCCACTCCATAGCTGGTAAGTCACATGAGCCACAGAGAAGACAAAATAGCAAGAGTATCAGTGTCACACAGCACAAGGTCACATACACAGCTAGCAAGTGGAACCAGGATTCCAACCTAGGCAGTCTGACTCTAGTATCTATGCTCTTAACTACTTACACTCTGTAACTGCTTGTCTATTACTCTGATAAGTTACTGCTTTCTTCAATATCAGAAAAATGACTCCACCCTCACCTTACTCATAGATATTTGTCCTTAAGTCAATACCGGCCTAGATTACCTAAAAGCGAAGCTTCATCTGTATTTACAGTTGCCCCCCATCACTCGCATACTGCCTGAGCTGTGCCTCCCTCCACGGGAAAAATTGTCTTCCATGAAACCAGTCCTTGGTGCCAAAAAGGTTGGGGACAGCTGACTTAAAAACATTTCATGTGGCCCTAATTCAGTGTCTACTTCCACATATTAGCCTACCATGGGGAAGGCACACAGTAAGCACACAATAAATATTTATAAATATCTGTGAAAAGAATTACATCTTGGCCAGGTGTGGTGCCTCAGGTCTGTAATCCCAGCACTTCGGAAGGCCTCACCAGGAGGATCCCTTGAGGCCAGGAGTTCAAGATCAGCCTAAGCAACAACATAATGAGACCCTCTCTCTACAAAAAATTTAAAAATCAGCCAGACATGGTGGCATGTCCCTGTAGTCCCAGCTACTTGGGAGGCTGAAGCTGGAGAATCACTTGGGCCCAGGGTTCCACAGTACAGTGAGCTATGATCATGCCACATACCCCAGCCTGAGCAACAGAACAAGAATCTATCTCAAAAAAAAAAAGAATTAAATCTTTCCCAATTCCCTCATCCTCCCAAAAGTAATCCTTCCCTACTCTGAAGTGCTCCCTCCTTCTCTCAACTTCAGCACTTTCTACCTCCTTCCAACACTTATTTTCTACTTTACCACTGTGGTAGCCAGTGTCCAAGATGGTCCCCAATGATCCTGACCTCCTGCCATTCACATCCTTGTGTAGTCCCTTCCCACAATGTGTGGCCCATAGAATACTGTAGAAATGACAGTATGTGACTTCTGAAGCTAGGTCATAAAAAGCAATGCAGCTTGGTCCTTGGATTACTTGCTCTGGGGGAAGCCAGCTGCCATGCCATGAGGGCATTCATGTAGCTCTGTGGAGAGGCCCACATGGAGAGGAACTGAAACCTCCCACCAACAGCCCACACACACTTGCTGGCCATTAGTAGCCATGTTGGAAGAGGATCCAACAGCCTCAGTCAAGCCCCTCAGATGACTGCTACCTCAGCTGCCATATTCCTACAGTCCTGTGAGAGACCTGAGCCTGAGCCACTCCACCAAGTTGTTCCCAAATTCCTCATTCACAGAAACCGTGAGAGATAATAATGCTTATTGTGGTCTTAAACGCCAACTTTTGAGGTAATCTGTTACACAGCAATAGATAGCTAACACACCCACTCTCCAAAACTCTTAAGTTCCTTGACTATTGCCTTGATTCTCAAAACTCTATTAAGGCCTTAGACACAAACAGTGCCCATATTTGTTGAATTGTGTTAATAGGCCATTTTCTTTGTTCAATGTTCCTTTTCTTCCAAAATGTACCCATTTATAAACTACTCCCTATGCCTATACTACCTTCATCTACAACCCAATGTCTTCCCTTTTCTCTTTCAAAGACCTTCTGAAATATAACCTCCTGATCAAAGTTTTTGCTCAGAAGATGAAAAAATCCTAGCATTTATATATATATATACACACATGCAGAGTAAATATATATTTGTTCATGTTCGTCCTATATTCAAGAAATATTTACTGAGCACCTACTATGTCCCAAGAACTGCTCTTGAAGCTAAGAACAAAAGAAACAAATATTCTTGCTCTTGGGGAGCTTATCATCTAGTCTATACTCCTGCCATAGCATTTTCTCTAAATTACTACAACATTCTTTACTAATATGACTTCAAAATTCTTCGTAAATTAATTGGCCATATATCTACAAATCTTTTTTTAGCCCATACACCTAAATATTTAAGCTGCAGTCTCAAAAAAAAGTCTACACCTGTTTAACAAACTTTGTAAAGAACCCCATTTAGAATCTATATGTATCAATGTCCTCCACTTTTACTGAATGCTCCCTCAGGCCACACTTTTTAGGAAATACCGTCACATTTACTAGTATAAAATAAACAAAATTTGATAGAGATAATCTTTATTATATAGTCTTAGTGACTCTAAATCAAATATGAAATATTAAATTTCACAGAAAGTAATTTGTAGTAGTAAAATGATATTACAGCATGGTTAGAACTTTCTAACCTCCTTTATATTTACTTCTACAAAGCAGAGTTAAAAGGAAAAGAGCATACTACATTTTTTTTTTTTTTGAGACAGAGTCTTGCTCTGTTGCCCAGGCTAGAGTGCCATGGCGTCAGCCTAGCTCACAGCAACCTCAAACTCCTGGGCTCAAGCAATACTTCTGTCTCAGCCTCCCGAGAAGCTGGGACTACAGGCATGCGCCACCGTGCCCAGCTAATTTTTTTTATATATATATATTTTTAGTTGTCCAGATCATTTCTTTCTATTTTTTTAGTGGAGACGGGGTCTCACTCTTGCTCAGCCTGGTCTCGAACTCCTGACCTTGAGCGATCCACCCGCCTCGGCCTCCCAGAGTGCTAGGATTACAGGCATGAGCCACCGCGCCCGGCCCATACTACGCTTTTAAGTCAGAGATTCAAGTCCTGGCTCTATCACTAACACTGTACCCCTAGATTAGTTATTTATAATAACTACTCTGAGCCTCAGTTTCCCTATTCTAAAGCTTGGCACAGTGGTACATGGCTGTAATCCCAGCTACTTGGAAGGCTAAGGCAGAGGATCACTTGAGCCTAGGAGTTTGAGATCAGCCTGGGCAACACAGTGAGACCGGGTCTTAAAAATAAATAAATAAAGGTAAAATTGACCCAGTATGGTTTGTGTGAGAATTAAATAATACATTAAAAGCCTAGCTTAATGCTTGTTACATAGGGAGCATCAAGGAATGTTTCTTCCCCTTTCCTGGGGCATATAACTGCTATGTCAGATTTGTCAGGAAACCTTTCTAAACTCAGTTACTTCTCTCTGGAATGGTCTTCCTCTTCTTCAGCTAAGATTCAGCTCAAATGTCGTCTTCTCTTTGAAACTTTCCCACACATCCAAAGGAAAAGCCCCCTTCACTCTCCCATACAATTCTGGGTTTGCACTTAAGAGTTTTTTTCAGCGTATTACAATCATCTGTCACTTTCTGCCACTACACTGTGAGCACCTCAAGAGTAGGGATCATATCTCACTTATCTTGATAACCCCAGCTCTTTAGAAAAACACTTGGCACATTAAAGGCATGGAACAAAAGTTTGCTGAATGAATAAATGAAGTTATTCCTTAAATAGTATCTGTAATTACTACTGGGTGACCCAAACTTTATGGTTTTGCCCTTTATGGGCTGAGTTCCTTTTTCATATTTTTTGAATCCCTCCACAATAGCACTTGGCAGAGTACTAAGGACATGGAAAGTCCACAATAAATACTTTTGGATGATGGGATACTTATTACCCTGCCATCTCTCATGATTTGACTCTAAATAAAAAACTTATCATAGTGGATGTGACTTTTGGAAGCCTTTTAAAAAAGGGGCTGTTCTTAACAGTTATTGGCAAAGAACTAAAGCAAGTGCCAGAGCTAGATTATAGACACTTTTTCTTTGCACGTGCTTTTCTTTTTTTTTTTTTTTTTTTTTTTTTTGAGACAGAGTCTCACTCTGTTGCCCTGGCTAGAGTGCCACGGCATCATCATAGCAAACTCCTGGGCTCAAGTGATCCTACTGCCCGAGCCTCCCGAGTAGCTGGGACTACAGGCATGCGCCACCATGCCCGGCTAATTTTTTCTACATATTTTTAGTTGTCCGATTAATTTCTTTCTAATTTTAGTAGAGGCGGGGTCTCGCTCTTGCTCAGGCTGGTCTTGAACTCCTGAGCTCAAACAATCCGCCCGTCTCGGCCTCCCAGAGAGCTAGGATTACAGGCGTGAGCCACGGCGCCCGGCCTCTTTGCATGTGTTTTTGAAGAAAGTAGTAATGGACTGCTTCTTTCTAAATCATTTCATTAAGAAACTGAATAACATAAAATCTTTTGATTTGCTATGAAAAATGCAAATGGCATTAGGCAAAACTTAGTTTAGCAACTTTCAGCCAAAGGTTCCCCACCCTGCAGTCATGGGGCTATGGGCCAGCTGGCTGTACCACCTCACCCCTGGGAAGTGGCTGCTTTTCAACAATAAAACTGCTTAAGAGAAATTTGGAGTTTTTTGGGGTCTTCTAAAGTAAAACACATAAGTTTAACTTATTGAAAATAAAGCTTACGTTACAGGCTTTGGCTTCACGTAGAAAAGATGCTGAAAAGATCTCAAAAACTTGCAACTTGGGGACATTCCAGACATCTTATAAGTTTAAAATTATGTAAAAACACATGAAGCGTAGGTGTAATTTCATTACTACATTTAAGTGATGTATTTCACATTCCTGTGTACACACAATTCATGCCAAGTATAGGCTGGGCCTGGCACAGTGGCTCATGTCTGTAATCCTAGCACTTTGGGAGGCCGAGGCAGGAGGATCACTTGAGGCCAAGAGCTGAAGACCAGCCCGGGCAACAGTGAGACTCCATCTCTACAAAAAATTTTTTAAAAAATTATCTGTGCGTGGTTGCCCACGCCTATAGTCCCAGCTACTTTGGAGGCAGAGGCAGGAGGACAGCTTGAGCCCAGGAGTTGGAGACTCTGGTGTGCTATGATGATGCCACTGCACTCTAGCCCTAGCAACAGAGCAAGACCTTGTCTCAGGGAGGAAAAAAGAAAAAAACTATAGGCTGACAAGCAGTTAACTGTCCACCAAACCGCCCTTTAGTTATGCTACAGAACAGGGAGAAAACAAAGAGAAATCCTGACAAAGCTAAGTTGTGCTGGTGATTAAATACACACTGGTCTCCCAGTGGTTCTCAACAACACACGAGCAAGCATCTCTTGGACCCTTACTATGTGCCAAGCACTGAGTCAAACATTTTGTGTGAAATATTTAATACTTACAACAACCTTATGTCGTTAGTACTATTATTATCCCCATTTTTCAGGTGAGGAAACTGAGGCCTAAGATTACACATCTAGCAAGTGACAGGTCTGGGAATCTGACCTGAAAGCTCCAGCCATCGTTAGGTATCAACGCTTTCTAATGGTACCCGCAGTGGGGTTTGGGGGATGGTAATCAAGGTGTCCAGGCAAACACTTTAACGGGTAAAGTTCTTAGCCGTCAAGTTTCAAATCCGCAGAGAACTCTGTACACCTGGAAGCATTCAGGTTACCACACAGGCATCAACAAGTCCAGGTGAGCCTAACTGCCTGGGAATCCTGAGGATTGCACTCGGATCCTGAAGGTTTGCACGAGATCTCAGAGAAAGCGGCCGACACCCCGTCCCCGCAGTCAAAAACACACCCAGAGCGCAGCGAGGGCGGGGTCCTCCGTGTCTCCCCACCCAGCAAGGCCCGGCCGGCCCGGCCAGGCGGTGCACAGGTGCACTGCCGCGCCCGAGTGCCCCGGCCCCGGCTCAGTGACCGTGGCTCTGCCACTCCGGCCCCGAGAGGAGGGGCGGGGCGGGAGAGCAGCGGGGATGGGGCCGGAGGCTTGAGGCCTGCCCCGCCGGACCCCCCGAGGGCGCGCGCGGCGGGGTCGCGAGGAGAAAGGATGCTCCGGGCGAGGCGGGGCCGCGGTGGGGGAGGGGTCTCCTGCCCGAACTCTCACTCACCGCCTCGCTCTCCTGCCGGCCCCGGCTCCGCGGCTTGCCCCGCTCCGGCTCTAGCCGCTCGCGTCTCCTCCCAAGGCTCAACGTCCAGTCAAGGCGCGCGGAGCTGAGAAGAAGTCGGCGCAAGCGGACGGCGTGTGGTGAGCGGAGCCGAGGGGGTGGGGAGGATGGGACGGTCGCTCTCGCCTCCGCGGCCGCCACAGACACTGCCGCCGCCGGCTCCTCTCAGCCGCGGAAGCTGCGGGCCCGCCCACCACGCCTGCCTCCCGCCCTCTACATTGCTCGCCAAAGGAGTGACAGCGGTACTGGCCAATCAGAAGCCTTGTCGAGGCCAGGGCTCGGCGGACTGGGGTGGACAGAGAAGGAAGGGGAATGCAGGAGACTAGGACGGCGGCGCGACTTCCTGTGACTGACGGCACGGCGCAGCCAATGGGCAGCGGGGAGATGACCTCATCGCCGAGGGAAGTCTGGAACTGGAGGAGCAACGGCGAGGAGGTGGGAGGAGGTCGGCGACGAGCCGAGGGGCGGGGCGCTGGGCCCTTAAAGAGGCCGTAGTCCGTTGGTCACCCTGTCAAGGGAAGGGCGGTGGACCCGGCTGGATCTTGCCAACTTGCAGAGGAGTCAGTGCCCAGCCGCGAGCAGTGAGTGCGTTAGTCCTCCAGACCCCATCCTCATTCTTCTCGGGGGCTGAAGAGTCTCTGCCTGAGCCGCCCAAGTCCATTATTTCACATCCACGCTTCCCAAAAGGAGACATAAATTCCGCTCTGGCTTGGAGCCCTGAATTCCCGTTACAGTCCCCGCCCCACCGAGGCCCGTCGCCTTGTTTCTCTGAGTCAGTTTCCCCAACGGTAAAAGGGAGGATACTGACACCTACCTACCCTTCCCTACCTGCCGAGGATGTTGAGATCAGCCGCAGCGAAAGTGCTTTGGGCTTGGAGAAGGAAAAGGGCTGAATGAACCAAAGAGCTTGTATCAGGAGACTCCAGGAAGAGCATCTGTAAAAGGGAGGACTCCACGAGATGACTCCCGACGACTCTTGCAGTTCTAAAATTTTAAAAGCTAATGTCCTACTATTTCCGGCATCCACTCGTATAGAAGGCGTGTGTGTGCCTGTGTCTGTGTGTGTGTCTGTGGGCGCGAGCATTAGGCGCAGAGGCCACACAGCAAGAAGGTGTGAAGTCCGTGACTTCAACAAGGAGAAAGCACACAGGCTCAAGGGGACACACAAGTTAAGCACGGCCCGCTGCGGTGAGAGCCATGGTCACGCAGGCCCTTAGCGCCTCTCCCCCACAACAGTGGGAGGGAGCCCAGAAAAGGAGAAATAACTCCAACCTGGTGGGTTGGGAAAGAAGGGGAAGCACTTTCCCCAAGGCTTCCTGGGGCTAGGTCAGCAGGCAGAGTTAGAGGAAGGAGTAACAGTAGCTAGAGGGAGGAGGGAACTGGGTATCCTTCTAGATTTGGGGAGGATCAGGACCGTGTGAATGCGCCAAGACTGAAAAGTGGCGACTCACTTCACATTCCAGAGTAAATTCTTCTCAAAGGCCTCCAGGACTGCCCCTTGCTGTGAGGCTCGGAGGTCCGGAGAGGGTGCTGCTCTATCCAACAGCTGCAAAAGCCATGGTGGCCCTAGGTATTCCCAAGTATTCATCTATAAGTCAGCTTCCAGTTCAATATCGCGTGCTGGTCACAGAATCTTCGAGTTAGGTGGGATCCTTGTGGTCCCTTAGTCACACACTTTCCTTAAAGGCAAAAATCCTTCAACAAAAGCCTTGATAAAATTATTTATTCAATAAATATTTGTCGTATAAGACAGATGAGATACAGTCACTGCCCTGGGGATGCTTACCAAACTGGGAAAGCAAAGGCACATCCCACAGAGACTTCAGTGCTAGGCTGTGTGTCTGTCCCAGGTGTTGCCTCAGA
>NW_012136747.1:2708461-2708996 GCF_000956105.1 Propithecus coquereli | reverse complement strand
GACTTTAAGCCTAAGTCTGCTAATAATCAGCAGCCAGTTGTCATTTAGTTCATTTCTATCCTTTGCTGCAACTTGCTGAAAATGTGTGCTGATGCCATTCTGTCACCTATCCAACTGGCCACCACTTCTAATTTTGTTGCAATTGCTGAAACGGGCAAACCCAGTGACCTTCAGCAAACCTTTAGCAAACCACTAGGGACTGGTTTCCCCTCCTTCCAACCTGCTAATCCATACTCTGGGAAAACTTACTCCCCCTATCCTTTACCTCTGTCCCTCCTCCTGGGGACTCTCCAAAGGCGTTTCCAAGGAGGACTTGACCAGCTCTAGCCTGCGCACGTCCTGCTCTTTCCTGTTTCTTCTTAAGTCTTTGTTCAGGTTAGTCCTTCTGCCTGGAATATCCTCTCTTCTATCTCTTTTTTTTTTTGAGACAGAGTCTCACTCTTTTGCCTGGGCTAGAGTGCTGTGGCGTCAGCCTAGCTCACAGCAACCTCAAATTCCTGAGCTCAAGCAATCCTTCTGCCTCAGCCTCCCGAGT
>NW_012136747.1:2707212-2708411 GCF_000956105.1 Propithecus coquereli | reverse complement strand
AGAAAAAGCCAAGGTAAGGAGGCAGCGCAAATGTTTTATTAATCGTGGAAAGAGAGAGGCACCCATTCGCAGCAGAGATTACAGGCAAGCTCACCCCCTCACAAATAGGCCTATTCTTTTTTGGGACAACTTCAATTGTATATATTTTATGTACTGTATATATACACACATATATTGTATATAAAGTGTTTATATAATTTTTTGTGGATGATCTGCCTCCTTCTAATCTCTGACCCTAGATCCTAATGTTATCCTCTAAAGCTTCACAGAATATGTGTAATTCCACTTCACCCCCTTTCCCGTACCCACTACCCATCCCCCCAAAACAAGGATAAAGTCCTTTTTTCTTGCCATCATGCCTCAGATGAAGGTTTCCATACTCCTCATTATCCTAATGACTTCATGTGGACATCCTTCAGTTTGGGGGTGTGTAACATGTGTTATTTTTGTCCTTCCAGCATACATTTTCTTCTGGTAAGGGAACCCCAGTTTCCTGTGGGGAACCCCTCCTCCCCACTCTCTGTCCATATGGCAGCCATGGGAATGACTTCACTTTCTAGGGGTAAACAGATGGCCCAGTCCTGACCAATGAAAGCACTCCCCCATCCCCACCATTTGTAGTGATTGATTTAGGATAAGTCATGTGGCCCAAGACAGGCCTATCAGAATGAGTCCTGGGTCCTTGTTAGAACTACTGTGATGGAGAAGTTCTCTTTGCACGAGGGCTGCTGAGTTATCTGGCTATACACCTGGAGTTAACAAGGAGGCCCACAGGAGAATTAAGCCACCACAAAAACAATCAGAGCTGAGAAACAAATATCACAATGGGTGATGACTTCGTTTGAGAATCTGGATCCAGTTGTTTTCTGGTGATTCAATTTCATAGGAGTCCTGGGTCAGGGTCCTTAGAAATAGTCTGTAAGAGAGAGCCCATGAACAGGACTTACTGAGGGAGGAAGATTCTGTAAGGGAGGAAGATGAGCAAGACAGGGAAAGGGAAAGAACTGAGCAAGGCTCAGCCTGATCTTGCCTTGGCCGGATGCACGGTAGGAGAGCTCTGGAGCATAAAGCACACCAGAGCATCCCCCCTTAGGCCGGGCGGGGGTGGCTCACGCCTGTAATCCTAGCACTCTGGGAGGCCGAGGCGGGCGGATTGTTTGAGCTCAGGAGTTTGAGACCAGCCTGAGCAAGAATGAGAC
>NW_012136747.1:2701355-2705822 GCF_000956105.1 Propithecus coquereli | reverse complement strand
GCTGGTTTCAAACTCCTGAGCTCAAACAATCCGCCCACCTCGGCCTCCCAGAGTGCTAGGATTACAGGCCTTTCTCCTCTATCTTTATCTATTCAAATACCAGCTCACAAGCCACCTCTTCCAGGAAGCCCTCCACTATTCCTCCAACCTATGTGGATCTTTTTTTCCTCTGGCAATTTGTAGCTCTTATTGTACCAAGCACAATGCTAAGTACTCTAAGGGCATTATCTTGTTTCAGCCTCATGGTAACCCTGAGGTGGGTGCTGTTATGATCCCCATTCTCCAGGAGAGGAAACTGAGGCTTAGAGAGGTTAATTAAGTAACTTGCCCAATATCACATACTTAATATCACAGGCTAAAGCCAGGGTACAGATACTAAAATTAGGATTCTGGGTGCAATTCAATAAGCATTTGTTGGCTACATACAAGAAACTAAAGAAAATATTAAAAAGTGAAATAGACCACCCTTGCTCACAATCAAGAACAGAGTCCATAAAATGATGCTAATATGAACTCTCCTAAGGACAGTAGAAATGAGATCAGAGAAGGGAGAGTTAGCGTCTGGTGGGGGACCCAGGAAGGCTACACGGAAGAGTTTATGTTTGACAGGCAGGAATGAGGTGGGACATTCCAACTTAGGGAACACTGTGAATGATAATGTGGAGGAAGGAAAACATAGGACATATTGGAGCAAGGGAGTTGTCTGGTTTATTTGAGAGATAAGGCTTGAAAGTTTGTTGAAGTCCTGTTGTAAAAAGTAAAGAATGCCCTGATGAAGGAAGCATTGTGCTTTTGAAAGTAGGATCCAAACTGTGTCTTAAGATTTACCTGGTAGTTTGTCAATTGGATTGGAAGGACACTGAAATGAGGCTGGGAAGAAAAGTTAGACCACTACTGTTATCCCGCCAGGAGGAAATAAGGACCCAGAAGGGTGGGAACAGTGGGCAGGGATTTTTTTTTCCCTATATTCTATACCCACTTTCTATGTCTCTCTGTCCCCCTAGATATCTGAGCATCCTTGAGAAGCAGCAATTATTTTTCAAAATATACCCATACCCTCTAAACTGCTAACTTCTTGATATGTAATAAGCACTCAGCAGATAATTTCAGAATTGAATTGAATGCATGAGCAGGGTGTTAAAAATGCTAGGGCTCCATTTAAATGGTTTTATAAGAACTCAGACCATGCCTGGAACTGCAACCACCTATGATATTAATAACAAAACTAAGCTAGCTTTTATTCAGCACCTACTGTACACGTCATCATCTTGTTCAATTCTCCCATCAACACTTCATGGTAGGTACTAGCGTTATGTCCATTTTGCAGAAGAGAAAAACTGAGGGTCAAGCGAGTAGGGTGACCAACTGTCCCAATTTGCAGGAACTGAGGGGTTAAGGTGCAGGACTTCCCCCTCCCAACCCCCCACCGGGGGAAACCGAGAAGGTTGGTCACCATACCAAGATACCTTGCCCCCACATCACACAAGCCACAGTTTAAACACAAGTCTGACCAACTCAAACACCCGTGGGATTTTACTTTGGTTTTCTGATCGTTGCAGGCAATATAAATGTCTTCTTTCGGTGCTTTTGGGATAGAATCCAAACATAATTTTATATTGAATGTGGCTCATATATTTAGGGCTTGCTTGAGACTGGAGCAACTAGAGAGGCAGACAATCACAAAACGAATGTTTTTTTTTTTCCAAAGAAAAGGAATCCGGGCTGAGGAATGTCATTCCTGGAGGACAGCCTTACTGAACAATTCTGCTTTATAAGCTGTTATTTGGCGCTCTCTAGTGGTCAAAAGCTGTAACGCCTTCTTCCCCAGCTAGGCTAGAGAAGAGGCAACACTGTTTCAACAGCGAGAGAAGGAACTGAACTGAAAGTTCTTACTGCTTGTGGAACAAAAAGATTTTGTTTTAAAAATAAAAACTAGCAGAAATTTTCTTTCTTAAATGAAAGCTTTCCATGATGTTATATTCTGGGGTAAGGAGAATCAGACACAAAATGTAAGTGGGTGCCAAAAAAAACTCAGTAATTAAGATAAATAATACAGTATTTCAATGCACTATTTCAAAAAGTCAAAATTAATGCTTAAAGGCTGGGCGCGTGGCTCACGCCTGTAATCCTAGCTCTCTGGGAGGCCGAGGCGGGCGGATTGTTTGAGCTCAGGAGTTCGAAACCAGCCTGAGCAAGAGCGAGACCCCATCTCTACTAAAAATAGAAAGAAATTAGCTGGACAACTAAAAATATATAGAAAAAATTAGCTGGGCATGGTGGCACGTGCCTGTAGTCCCAGCTACTTGGGAGGCTGAGGCAAGAGGATCGCTTGAGCCCAGGAGTTTGAGGTTGCTGTGAGCTAGGCTGATGCCACGGCACTCTAGTCCGGGCAACACAGTGAGACTCTTGTCTCAAAAAAAAAAAAAAAAATTAATGCTTAAAAAAACCCATGATGAACGAAACATCAAAAATTTAAATACAGAACAGGCAGGATCTGATCCTGTACTCCTTGCCTCACTCGCCTCACCCTGAATCCAGGGAGCCAGGAAAGCTAACCTATTAACTCTGGTTGAGAACTCTTGGAGGTGCCTGCTCAAACCCTCACTACAGGAAAATAGAAGTGATCCTTTTCATACTTTCCCCCCAAAGAACCTTCATAGAAGAAAGCAGCTCATATTCCTGCCCAGAGTAGCCAGAAGGCCAGCAGCAAGTTGGAAATTTCTTTAAGGCTCTTGTTCAGGCACGTTTTGAATTTGAGATTTCATAATATAACCATTTTTGGTTTTGTTTTGTTACCTTTTATTAAAGCATATATACTACTTCAGAAGTGTTTAGAAAAATGCATATATCCTAACTGTCCCGCTCAAAGAGTTTTCACGAATGGAGCACACACGTGTAACCAGCACACAGATCGACAGTGAGAACATCAGCAGGACCCTGGAAGTCCCTCTCACGCCCCTTCCAGTCACTGCCACCTTCAGGTACCTCCATCTTGATGTCTGACGGCACAAATCAGTTTCGCCTACTTTTATCCCTTATATAAACGGGATGATACAGTCTAATGTATGTTGAGTTTGGCCTATTTTGCTCAACATTATGTTTGTGAGATTCAGCCATATTGTTGTGTGTGATTGTAGTTGGTTCATTCTGAGTGCCCTGTGTGGATATATCACAGGAAAAGTATCCATTTTACTGTGTATTTGGATTATCTTCAGTGTGGGGCTGTAACAAATAGTGCTGGTATGAATATTCTCATGCGTGTCTTTGGTTACCACACATGCGTTCATTTCTGTTGAGAGTGGAGTTCCTGGGTCATAGGGAAGGCGTATTTTCAGCTTTAGCATCTGAAGTAGTTGTACTAATTTATAACTCTAGTGAGAGTCCCCGTGGCTTCACATCCTTATCTGGACTTGATTTTCAGGCCTTTTTCTCTTATCCAATAAAGTGGTAAGTGGAGCATATCGTATTGTAGTTTAATTTGCATTTCCTGGGTGAGTGATGAAGTTAAGAACCTTTTCGTATGTTTATTTGGCATGTGAACAGCTTCTTTAGGGAAGTGTCTGTTCAAGTCTTTTGCCCATTTCTCTGTTAGGTTGTCTATTTTTTCCTTACTGACTTGTAGAGTTCTTTTTAAATTCTGGATTTGTGACCTTTGTCAGACACACACATTGAGAATATCTTATCCTGTTCCGAGGTTGCCTTTTTCCTCCCTTAATGGTATCTTTTGATGAATAGGGATGCTTAGTTTTAATGCAGTTCATCTAATAATTGTTTCCATTTATGATTAGCACTTTTTGTTTCCTGTTTGTAAAAGCTTTGCCTATTCCCAGGTCACAAAGATGTTTTGCTGTGTTTTGTTCTTAAAGCTTTGTTTATTTATTCATTTATTTTAGCTTCAAATCTGCGATCTTCTGGAAATCATTCTGGAAATGGTTTTTGATATGGTGTGAGGTAAGAGTCAAAATACATTTTTTTCCATATGTCAGGTGACTCATGTGTGGTATCTTTGTTTTCTTATAAAAGTAATAATTAAATTAGTTTCCTGTTAAATTTTATGACTTGCCCCTAATTCTTCAAATGGAATTGATTCTTCGGAGGTGGCTGTGCCCCGGCAGGGCTGCCCACTATTCCTCTTCCTGACACTGTTGCGCCGGCAAGCAGAGACCCTTTCCCTGTTGCTGACCCTCAGAGCCCAGGTTCCTTGGACTCTGCAAGCTCAGTCTTGGCTCTCTGGGTTGAGGCCTCCTCCGCTGGCTTCTTCAGGCCCCATCCCTCTACCCGAGGCCCCTGCCCTTTGTTTTCTGCATTCTCTTCCCTCCTCATACAGGGGCCCAAAGTAACAGCAAACTGGATCAGGCAGAGCCTTAATGAGCCCTGATTAAGAACCTGGACTTAGCTTAAGTGACATAGTGAGACCCTGTCTCTACAAAAAATTTAAAAATTAGCCAGATGTGGTGGAGCACACCT
>NW_012136747.1:2697074-2700890 GCF_000956105.1 Propithecus coquereli | reverse complement strand
ACCAGCCTGGGCAACATAATGAGACTCCATCTCTAAAAAGAATGAAGAAAAAGAAACGGTGCTTTGGCAGCCTCCCAGCAGCCCTTCCATGTGCCCCAATTCTGGTGACAGTCTCCTTCCTCTCCCTAAAAGTAACCACTAACCTCACTTTTATCAAAATCACTCCCATGTTCCCCAACACTGAAGATGTTGAAAAAAAAAAAATCACTCCCATGTGTTTCTTTATAATTTTATCACTCAAATGTGTATATCTAGACACTATAGTCTTGTCCATTTTTAAAAGTGT
This sequence comes from Propithecus coquereli, assembly GCF_000956105.1. Classification (NCBI taxonomy): domain Eukaryota; kingdom Metazoa; phylum Chordata; class Mammalia; order Primates; family Indriidae; genus Propithecus; species Propithecus coquereli. The sequence goes on along the minus strand of NW_012136747.1, from coordinate 2,700,604 downwards.
GCCTGTTAAATCCTTTAATCTACAGGTTCTCCCTCCATGGAGCAGGATGAGGTAGACTTCATGGTTGATTCCAGTCTTCCATTTTCCCCTGAAAAGTTGTTCTAAGCCAATCACCATAATATCCCAGGCACTCCTGGCAGTTAACTGTCTTAGGAATGGGGAAGTTACCCAATCCTGATCAATAGGACACAACAGACCTCTGTTGGGTGGCTTATGGGAAAGGTTTTCTTGCTCCTAAGAAAAGGACAGAGAAGGTTATTTGGATGTGAAATCCAGAACCGCTGCAGCAATTTTGTGAACAGGAGGAAAACTAAACTTAAAATGAAGCTCACAGTGATAAAGACAGACGGGAGAGATGGAAAAAAACCTGGCACTTCTATGGCATTATTGAGCAGCTGATTGTACCACCCCTGGAGGGCACTGGGTTTTCACTTGTGTGGTATAATACATTTTCTCATTGTTTAGGCTCATTTGAACTTGTTACTTGCAGCTAGAAGTAGCCTAACTAAAACAGATCAATTGGTCAAAAGTATTCATGTTGCCAGGAGGTGGCAAATGTAAGGTGAGGTGGACATACTTTGTCAGCCCAGAAAACCTTCTAGGGAATAACCAGCTCCTATTCCTCTGAAATGCTTCTCAGTGCATGTGATCTGAGTGGGTTTGAGCCCTCTTCCACGCCCCAAGGAGGCCACACAATCAAATTCTGACCAAGTACCCCTTCGCCCTAGCATGGGGATGTAACCAGACCAGGCCAATCAGAGTGCTCCCTGGGACTTTTGCCAGTCATTCAGAAAAGATGCTCTCTTTTCTCCTCCAACTTCATAAGCTATAAAGATAAATGTAGGCTTGAAGCTGCCAGCAGCCACATTGCTGTCAGGTGGCAAGATTTGAGATTGCCAATAATGAAAAACACCACCACAAGATAGAGGCGGGGTCCTCATGACATGATTCAAACTCCTGGATAGAGCCATGCCCGAAGTCCTCAGCATTTGGGGCAAATCACAAATTTGAGGGAGATAAGGACACCAGAAATTAGGCGGAACTCTGTACTCGGAGCTGATGGAGCAGGTTACGCTGGTTTCTCTCCCTGCCAAAGTTCTACCTGATTAGCACAGCATTCTCGAGTACTTTTTTACCTGCCTGCTTGTGCTGTCTTCCTACCCACTCATTCTGAAGTGATTATTTTTTCTTGTCTGAATGGACAGAGATACTCAATGCCCCACTGCACCCGAGCCTTAGAAAACTAGAGTGTGAAAAAGCGGCAGCAGCAAAAACGCTGATGAGCGTCAAGCTAAATGATTATATTACACTAAGGTACCAGCTCCCCACAGGTGAACAAAATGCGCCTTGTGATAGCAGCAATAAAACAAGCACTTCACAAGAAACAGTGAAGAGGGTCGGGGCTACTTGGTGGAAAGACGGGTGTGGTTTCAAAGCCTGGCTCTGCCCTGTGCAGATGACCTTAGGCAGCAGACCAAGAGTCCCTGACTTTCCGTCTTGTCATCTATAAATTAGGACTAACCACACCTGCTGCAAGTGAGGGACAGCCCGCGGGGCTCAGGCTGCTCTGACACACAGCGAGGAAGGGGACGTTCTCTCTCAGGCCTCTCCTGGGTCTTCTCTCACTCCCGGCTGTGCTGGGTGCCACGCTGCACTTTGGTGTGGGTCAGGACCTGGACTCCTACTCTGTCCCCTCCCTCCCACGGGCGCTGGCCAGAGGGTCTTGCTTCCTTTTCTCACCAGGGGTCTCTGTTTCCTCACAGCATGGTGTGGTCCACACTTTACGGAAGGGTTAGGTGATTACCGAGAATTTCAACAGAGGACTTAAAGCCATGGCATAAACCTGACGGTAACGAGATGGAGAAAATCATATTCACTGGAATTCTTTTCAGGGAAAGCGCTATTTATTCAGAAAAAAAGTTCCAGAGTTTTCATTCTGTAGGCTCCCGTGTATGCACGTTAAATAAATTAGGATGCCTTTTTCTCCTCCCCCCCAAAAAATTCCTTGATAAACCCAAGTTGAGGAGTTCAGCCACCCCCTCCCCACAAGGCATGAGATGGCTGGAATTGTGCTAAGTGATTGGGGAAAAGAATTTTCTGGTTACTCTGGAACACAGTGGGGAGTGGGAAGAGTGAAGGTCCTAGGATGTGACCCCTTGAATTGCCAGCGATCTGACCATGTTTGTGGGAAGCTGGGGTGAGTGGTTGCTTTGCAGAGCCAGGGCAGGGCTCTGGCCTTGTCTCCTGAATGTTTACCTCAACCCCTCAGGCAGAGAGAGACCCCAGCTGACCCCTGGGTTAGGTGGCTTTGTTCCAGAGTCGGGGGGGAAAGCGCCTAAGCTTTGGAATCTTCCCAAGAGGGATCCCAGTGCACCTCCAGCTGCTAATCTGACTCCCCGGCCTCAGGGTCTGGTCTCCCCTCAAAAGGCCTGCTTTTCCCAGCTGCCTGAAGCAAATCTCCACCCACCTTTCAGGAAACCCCTCTTTCAGGGGATCCATAGCTCTCCCTCCAGAAACACACTTCTCCAAGTCTGTCTTGGTACATAGTAGGTGCTCAGTAAATATTTGTTACTGACTGTCCAAGTCAATAATAATGCGCATTTGTAGTTGGTACCCTGCAGAATAGTCTGGGGATAAAATGGGGTAGGGGCTCTAAGTATGGCCCAGAGCAGCAGAGACCTTCAGGTCAGCTCTCCTGACCCACCTGTGTGAGTTTCAAGTACACTTCGCCTAGGCAACTTCTGGAGCAAACACAGACATACACACACCCATCCCAAGATTAAACTTTAACCCTTCAAGAGAGTTTGGTCTAAACCCATAAGAAGAAAGAAAACTATTCTCTTACAATCCTCAAATTTTTCAAAGTGTCTCTCTCTCCCCCAAAGTGTTAGTATAAGTTCCCTTGCTCTTTGTCTCCTGACCCCAAATAGAGCCATTCAGACTTAAAAAAAAAAAAAGAGAGAGAGAGAGAGACCCAAAGCTGGGCCCCATACCCATAAAAGCTTTGAGATTAGCTCCTATAAGAAGGATGGGAAGGGAGCAGTTACAGAATCTTCTAGGTATACTGCTTTATAGGGAATTTACTGGGTAAGATAAAGTACAGGGCAGAGTTCCCAGCCCCATAGCAAGAGCCCAGCTATGTCAGTTCTTTGCACACGTCTCCCAGTGCTGAACAGTGTCTAGCACATAATCAACACTTACCAGATGAGTGAATGAAGTATTACGTTTGCCCCTTCCTGAAACAGAGAAAACATTTTCTGACCAAGTATGCATTAGGAAGGGAAATAAGGATTTCTCAGGGGCCAATGCTTCTGTGACATCTGCTATCCCTCATCCTCACAATGGCAAGTGCTTGCATATCACATGCCACATGCTGGCCACTGTTCTAACCCTTTACATGTTAACTCATTAGTCCCCACATGAGCTGATGGAAACTGAGGCACAATAGGGTTAAGTAATTTAGCTGATATCACACAGGCAGTCACAGTAGAGCTGTGATGGGAACTCGGACCATCTGGTGCCACGGTCCA
>NW_012136747.1:2689249-2695189 GCF_000956105.1 Propithecus coquereli | reverse complement strand
TGTTTCTTCACCTTTCATTTGCAGATATCAGGACCTTACTGTAGAAAATATACAATATTATATATGTCTTGCCTAGAATATAATGGAGTTTCAGAAACTATAAAAGATGTCAAGATCCATAGTTTGCTTCATCAAATGCTTTTCTAGCTTGTTTTGATTTTTCATTCATAGTAAGCAAGTCTTTAACCCTAGCAAACTTCCTTTCAAATCAAAAAGACCGTATCTTCAACTTGTACTCGACCTTGTCTTCCAATTGACATTGCCTTGTGAGTCATTTCAGTGATGAACTCTATGACAAGGTCTTCAAGAATATTTACTGATTCAGTGTAAGGATTCTGGTCATCTCCAAGGCCATACATCATGCATTTCAATTCTTTGGAAAAAAAGTCTCTTTCTTTTACCCTGTCCACTTTCTGCACCTCCTCCAATTTCTTAATTTTCTTCCTCAACTGTGGGATCTTGTCCTTATCTGCCATCCCACCAGCCTGCCAGCATACAGCACCCAACAAGTATTTATTAAACACCTGTTATATGCTGAGCACCTAGGGTTCATCAATGAACAATTACAAAAATCCTTCAAGGAGCTTACATTTTATCTGGGGCAAGGTAGGCGACAGGGATAGATAATAAATAATATTATACTTCTGGTCATGGTGGACTGGAAATTGTATCAATGTGCCCAATAAAGACAGCTTAAAAATTGGACAAAATATATAAAGTTTTTTTTTTTTTTTTTTTAAGACAAAGTGTTACTCTGTTGCCAGGGCTAGAGTGCAGTGGCATCATCATAGCTCACTGCAACCTCCACTTCAAACTCCTGGGCTCAAGCGATCCTCTTGCCTCAGGATCTAAAGTAGCTAGGACTACAGGGGCGCGCAACCACACCCAGCTAATTTTTCTATTTTTCTGTAGAGATGAGGTCTCACCATGTTGCTCAGACTGGTCTCAAACTCCTGGCCTCAAGTGATCCTCCCACCTCAGCCTCCCAAAGTGCTAGGATTACAGGTGTGAGTGACCACACCCAGCCCAAAGTATCTTTTTAAAATCATAAAAGAATTAAGAAGGAAGTGAGGAGTTACTGGGCCATGGCTATGTCCAGGAGTAGTAGTTCATTACTTGACAAATATTGACTTATTTAGTCCTCATAACTATCCTCTGAATTGTTCTATGGAAACAATAGGCTGTGTGTGGTGACTCGTGCCTGTAATCCCAGCACTTTGGGAGGCCAGCCTGGGTAATATGACAAGACCCCATCTCTACAAAAAAATAAAAACATTAGCTGGGCGTGGTGGCATGTGCCCATAGTCCAAGCTACTCAGGAGGCTGACTGGGGAGGATCGCTTTAGTTCCGAAGTTCGAGGCTGCAATGAGCTGTGATCACACCATTACATGCCAGCTTGGGCAACAGAGTAAAACCCTGTCTCTAAAAACAAACAACAACAAAAAGCAATGATGCCTGGCACATAGTCAGTGCTGTGTAAGGTTTGTTAAATTGTGTGCCAGGCTCTAGGGGGCTTTGTATATAGTATCTCATTTGAGCCTCACAATATCTCTATGAAGTAGGTCCTATACTGTTATTACCATAATTTTACAGATGAGGAAACAGAGAGTTTAAGTGACTTGCCCAGAGTCACAGCTAGTAGGTGGCAGAACCGGGCTTTGAACTCAAGCAGTCTGAGTCCAGAGTCTGTATGTTAAACCACTTTCCGTGCTACCTCTTGGTCGATAGCATGATTGTTTTTCTATTAGCTTTAATAGAAAGACAACTCTAGTAGGAATGTTATTGATGTTTTGTGTATGGAGAAATTGTAAGAATCCTGGGTTTCAGCACCAAAGATGTCAGGGTGGGAGTCTGCCCTCAGTTCTTGGTGTGCTCTCAGCCGAAGAATGACCAGACACACCAAAGTGTCAAATGCAGACTATTATTCCAGTCCTCTGACTCCTTTCTTGGAAAAATCACCAGCAAGGCCAATACAGCGGAGTAACCTCAGGGAGGGAACAGTTTCACAACAGCAGCTCTTTATTATAGAATAAAACGGGTCTGTTTCCGCAAGTGGAGAGCGACAGACAAACTCACTAACCCACTCACTCACTATTCCTGACTTCTCGGATTGTTTCCTTTTATTAGCCCAGACTGGGAGGAGGGTTCTTGGGAGGTGTAGGATGGTATCAGATGATCAACAGGTGTCCTTAAAATTCCATCTGCCTATATGAGCTCCCTCTAAGAAAGCCTATGGGGGGGTGGAGGCGGGGTGGTGAACTGCAATGCAGATTCAAGCTAATGGCATATTAATATCCTTAGGTTACTCTAGGTCACTTTCTAAATCTTACTATGCCTGGGCTGAGGAATTCCTAGTTTGATAAAGCGTTCCCTTCTTCCCCAGGTGATAGGGCAGCAGTTGCTTGGGATAGGATTAAGGGTGGGGCGGTGCCAAAGTAGAGTGCCCGCCCTTAACCTTGCCAGGTGGAGCAATTGCTCTGAAACAGCATCAAAACAGGGAACCCTTGTCCCGAGAAGAGCCGGAGGAGATCTTAACTAACAAAATGACTACATAATCTCCACAGAAATCCTATATTATGCAAAGATGTTTAAAAATACTTAGAGGAGGAAAAACTACAACCTGAGGCACAACCTACTGGCACTACTCAAATTGTAGACATAAAAATTATTGGTGGCGGGGATCTCTCTTTAGGACCAAGCTAGTGAACTGAAACAGTATGACAGCAAATATCACTGAAGGCCAGGCCACTGTAACCACTTGGTTCCACCTCTGCTCAGCCAGTGTAGGCCAGAGTGCCCAGACAGCAGGGCTGGGATGGGCAGAAGATGTTCCCAGTTCTCCACCCGCCCCTTGACCAATAGGAATCCAGGGTGGAGGGTGGACGGGATATAATAGTTAGGTCCATGGTTTTCAGACTCAGCCTGTGACCTTGAGCAAGTGCCTTTCACAGCACTTTTGCAAACCGGGAGTGTTATCGCTCCCCCTAGGTGATAACATTCTAATGGTTATAGATGCACCACTAAGAAAGAGAACACACAAGCTATAGCGTTCTGACAGTGCACAGTGTCTCCACAATAGTCCTACACAAATCATAAGCCAGTCACAGGGACTCTTGTGGTTTTGAAATTCCTCTCATCCCTTCTGTGAGATTCCACAATTTCTCCTGCCTTCAGCAGTCAATCTTTTCACCCATATCTCAGAGACAAAGTGTAACACAACTTCCACTTGTGGCTATCTTCCTATCTTGGGTTTTACAAAGCACTTGCTTGTTTTGTAAGAAAAGAGCAGTCATTTCTCCAAAAAGAAAAGTTGTTTCACTAATATTAACTTCACTCCCTGTTGCTCAGTATTCCCGCCTTTCTCACTACATAATCACTTTTTATCCAAATGCTGAACCACTATATAATCTTTTGAAGACATTTTAAACAGCAGCAGTAAATTCAGTACATTCAGTACCAACAGTGTACCTAACACAGTTTAAATAACGACAATATGAACAGCTATCCTCAATTTCTCAAATTTGCAAACAAAGATGGTTCCATTAAAACAACAAAAATAGTATGCCTTAGGATTGGTTAAATGTGGTAGTAAATACCTGTATTGATCAGGATTCTTTCAACTGCAAGTGACAGAAAACTCAAGACAGACTTATGCAAAAGGAGCACACTGAGCCATGGAAATCCAAAAGTCCCTGTATCATTCCAGCTTCAAGTATGGCTGGATTCAGGACTCCAGGATATAATCAGGACTCAGTTTCCACCATTTCTCTCTCTTCTGCAGGGTTAGCTTCAGTCTCGGGTTTCACAAAGTGGCCAGCTGGAGCCAGCGGCTCTAGTCCCTGTCTCCTCTGGGGATTCAAGTTCAGCTAAAAGAAATGAAATACCTTTGTCCCAGAATTTCTAGCCTGAGTCTCACTACCTACCATTGGCTCTGATCGGTCACATGCCCAGGTCTAGGCCAATCAATCAACGTGGTTACATCCGGGTCAGTTACTCCTGCCCCCGAGCCCTGCTGAGAAGCCTCCCGGAGGCCCAGGGGCTGCTGGGTGTCCCGCAGGGAGATGAGGAGAATGGAAAAGTTAGATGTGCCTTACAGGTGGGCTGTGGGGATGAGGTGGGATTAGCCCCCCGGCCTGGGCCGGCCTCTGCGGGGTGGAGTTGCCCCTGCTGCCCTGACTGCTCTGCTCTCCCTAGGGGCCTCCGGGACCGCCCGCTCTGCCTGAGTCAGCGGCTGGTGACACCGGCTGACTCAGCGCCTGCGCGAGGTGGATGCTGCCAGGAAAGCTAATAAGCCTCCGAGGCAAGTCATGCCTCCTGTGACGTGGGTTTGTGCCGTGAGTGGGCGGGAATGAATGAAAAGGAGTGGGCGCACCATGGTTCCTAGAGCGTTTATGCAGCTAAGAGAGAGGGGGGAAAAGTCAAGAGCAGTGATTGCAAAAGGCCGCGCTCCCACCGAGGCTGTGGTGCTTCTGCAAATGCTCTCGTGCTGCGCAGTCCCGGGGTGCGCTCCTGGCTGCCACCACCCACCCCCAGCCCCTGGAAGCTCCCTAGCGGCTGCGCCAACAACCAACAACTCGGCCTGCCCTGTGCCTAGCCCTGGCCTTTCAGGCCTTCCCCAGTCTGCCGCCTGTTTCTTTCAAACCTAAGTGTTGAGAAGCATGATGGGGGAATTGGAAGGTTGGCCAACCCCACCTCCTGCCCTCCCCACCCCACCCCAAACTCAGCCTGGACAAACGGACCTCTGGCAGAGGCCAGATCATGAAGAGTCCTGTGTGCTGTTCTAAAAGGAACTGGATTCTCCTTTCACTCCACCTCAGTCCTTTCTGTAAACATTCACCCAGTGTCACGGGGCACGCCAGCCCAGCCCTGTCCAGTTGGATGAAATCGGGCCCCCGGTGCTGCGGAACTGAAGTTGGAAGTGGCCACCAGTGGGCAAATGGCTGAACAGGGAAGGCCAGAGAGGGGCTGTCTCCGAGGGCTGAAAGCACAGCCTTGATACCAACTGAAAGTTAAGTTGATTTCCTTAACATTGGCATTCTGTACGTAGAGAGAAAAGTCTCATCACGAGGCAGCCCCGTGGAAAGGAATGAGAGCGGAATAGGCAGTCAGAAAAACAGAAGGCCTGGCTCCACCATGCCAGCTGGAGTCACCCAGCTCTCTGCTCCGCAGCCCCCACATCTGTCACTAGGAATCATATCATCCCCACAGGGTCAGTTGAGATAAAGCATGTGTATAGAGACTGTACAAATGTTAGTTACTATAAACTTGCTTCAAAAAAATAAAACTCACAGCAGGGAGAATCCCCAGGCAGACTCATTTTACTCCAGTTACCATTTGGCACCGGGCAGGTCAGTGACTTACAGGATGACACAGCAAGTCAGTGGCAGAGCCAAGGTATGAACTCATCCAAGTTACTGACTCCGATGTTGTCAGCAGAACCAGTTGAAACCTGACTTCATGCTGCAGTTCAGAGGTTGGTGTGTTCCTAGGAAGTTCCTTTCACCAAAGAGTGTTCAAGGTGGTTCCCAGTGGGCTGCCACAAGGTCCTCCATATGGTTGGCAAGATGTAGCAGGAATGAGGTTCCCAGGAGGCAGGGTGAAAATGGAGACAAGGAGTAGGAGACTAACGTCCAGAGTTGCCCATTTGCCCTGAGGACTGGAGAGGAGACTGCATTTCTAAGTGCTTCCTCTATCCACAGCCTCCCTCCCCAACACCTTAAAAAAATAGATTTTGAGATATAATTTACATACCATAAAATATATCCTTTTAAAATGTACAATTCAGTGGTTTTTAGCATATTCACAGAGTGATACAACTATCACCACAAAACATTTTCATCACCTCATAAAAAACTCCTGTCTATTAGCAGTCACTCTCTTTCCCCATCCCCTACTTTCCTCCTAGCCCTAGGAAACCACTAATCTACTCTCTATCTGTA
>NW_012136747.1:2684232-2687264 GCF_000956105.1 Propithecus coquereli | reverse complement strand
TTTTTTTTTTTTTTTTTTGGCATGTGCATATCCAGTCGTTCCAGCATTATTTGTTGAAAAGGCTATTCTTTTCCCCACTGAATTGTCTTGGCATTTATGTCAAAAATCACACAGCTCCTTTTTAAAGAAAGTAGACTGGAAGCAGTCTGTGCAACTCTTACGATTTCTGACAAGTGAAACCAAGCTCTGCTTCCCTAGTCACAGGCACCTCAGCCCAGTGCCTACGGCCTGAGGTGACTGGTGTCCAACATGGATTCCTGATACCTGATGGAGGCAAAAAAATAAGGTTCTCTCTCAGAAAACACAGGGCTGGGTATCCACAGGGAAGGCAGATGGCCTAGCTCAATCTGGTCCTTTTCTTCTGCTGCAGAAACCCAGAACCTCATTGGATCTACAAGGTCATTAGGGTCAAGTGGCAGAGCCTTTTCTTGCTCAGGCTCCATTCAAAGTTGGTAGATTTTAGGTCACCTAGTAAATGAGTTGGGACAGCGAATAGCGTAAATCCAAAATCCAAAGAGACCCACAAAGCGTCATGCCTCTTTTTTTTTTATGGATGGGGTCTCGCTATGTGCCCAGGTTGGAGCGCAGTGTGATTCACAGGCATGATCACAGCGCACTGCGGCCTCGAACTCCTGGGCTCAAGCGATCCTTTTTTCTCAGCTTCCTGAGTAGATGCGACTACAGGCACACGCCACCATGCTTGGTTCATCACACCTCTTTCGTGGTAGGGGGTGTAAGGTAAATTGTTCTTTATTTTGTAAGGAAAATCATGACATGTTGAAAACAACGGACCCCAAAGCCTTTACTGAGAAATCAGGCTTTGGTGCTTTTGTGGCATTTCTATCACATCTGGGGCACCTATTCCTTTCTACTGTCCAGGCCCTAGCAGCATGATGTCCTCAATGTAATGGAACAGCATTATGTCTTGTGTAATGACAAGTGTTCAAAGTCTGAGAACTGGAGAGCTGTCAAAATAGTTCATGGAGTCCTGAGGCAAGACGGTGAGGGTGCACTGATGGCCCTGGGCAATGAAAGCAGGGATTCTGACCTCTTCTGCTTCTTGGAATAGAGAAAAAGCATTTGTCAGCTCAATAACTGCACACCAGGTGTCCGGGACTGTATGTATTTTCTTCAGCAATGAGACCACATCTGAAATAGCAGCTGCAATCACAGTTACTACATAATCCGCTGTCATTCTCTGAGGCCCATCTGCCATCCTCACTGACCAGACTGAAGAATGGAATGGGCGTGTGATTCAGTCACCACCGAGAATCTCTCAAGGCCAGTGATATCATCCATCTCTTCAGTTCCCCAAGGAACGCAGCATTGCTTTTGGTTTGTCACTTTGGTGAGAAGGGATTTCCATTTGACTGTTCTCATCATCACATCTCTTATGCTGCCAATCCAAGAGCCAATACAGTAATTCTCCTAGCGACTGGGGATTTCTAGTCCAGGGATATAATTAGGGACATGGAAATAAATAGGTTTGCAGGACTGTAGGGCCTCCTCCATTTATTACTTTATCCGTCTTCACCCCTACTCCGACCTGATCCCAGTGGAGTTCTGGATCCCCAGGAATTAATATTAGCCCAGAGCCGTTGCCCAATTATCACCAAAAGGTCCAGCATTAATATTTCACTGTGTACAGTTGCCCTGGACAAGGCCATCATTGCCTGCAAACTCCTCCTGAGAACAGAACTTTCAACCTCCTCTCCTCCAAACCATCTGGCCCTTGTCCTATTGCTCCACCCTGCCCAGCAATATCTGAAGGAGATCAAGCCTAATTAGAGCAGTAAGCCCTTTCTCCTGCCATCTGTGTGCCCCCTGCTCACCATGCCCTACCCAGGACATCCCAAGGGTTGGGTGTGTCTCTTCCTCCCCCAGTTGGTAGATGGCCTCATATCTCCCTAGGGAAGGCAGATTCAGAACACATACTTTCGGAACACAACGTTCGGAACACAACACTGCGTTATTGCAGTGTCCTTTCTAGGAGGTACCCAGGGGTTCTAGAATAGTGACTGACTCAGGCTTGAGAATTGGGTGAGAGACTGTGCTCCCAATCAGGGTTCCTAAAGTCAGATCTCTGTTTACTAGACCTGAAGTATTTTCACACACAGAACCAAGTCGAAATTTAGTGGGCAGCTGCTCACATATTGTGGTTCTAGAGACTCCATGATGAATTAGCCACACCAATCTCTGCAGGTCAGATCATCCTGGTAACTCCTGGCCCTGCCTATTATAATAACCACACTCACTTTCCTCTAGAAATTAAGTTCTGTTAATTGGGATCTGTTACTTGGTTTCCACCACCCTACGATCTATACAACCCTATTGAAATGAGGAAGCCTCTTCCCACCTGCTGCTCTTTGCACCTCTTCCCACCAACAGCTCCCACCAGGGGCCATTCAGAGGTGCTGGTACTTCCCTTCCCAGAGACTTTCTCAAGGCCTTGGTTTTCTAGGGGATCAACTCCTGGGCAACTAAAAAAACGTCATGTCTACTACATTCTGCTAGGGGGTTAACTTTATTTTGAAAGCAATTGGGAGCTACTGAAGTGTTTTCACCAGTGGACTAGTGTGGTGAGATTTGTATTTGAACAAAACTACTCCTGCTCTTTGGTGGGGAATACATTGGAAGAGGCAAGACGGGAGTGAAGGGGAACAAGTGGTTCTCCGATACGGTGACCCCAGTGAGCCTTAACTTGAGTCAACAGGCTAAGAAGGGAGCATCTGAGTCCTGGGAAATAGGAGACAGGTGGACATTAGTGCTGGGGGAGACAGACACACCCCCAGCCCTTGAGATGCCCTGGGTAGGGCGTGGTGAGTGGCGGGCACGTGGATGGCAAGAAAAGGGCTTACTGCTCTAATTAGGCTTGATCTCCTTCAGATATTGCTGGGCAGGGTGGAGCAACAGAACAAAAGCCCAATTGCTTGGAGGAGTGGAGGTTGAAAGTTCTTTTTTTTTTTTTCCTTGAGACAGAGTCTCTCTCTGTTGCCCAGGCTAGAGTGCTGTGGCATCAGCCTAGCTCACAG
>NW_012136747.1:2682879-2684182 GCF_000956105.1 Propithecus coquereli | reverse complement strand
CTATGTACCTAGGAGAGGGATTCCTGGATCATATGGTAACTCTATGTTTAACATTTTGAGGAACTGCTAAACTGTTTTCCAAAGTGGCTGCACCATTTTACAATCCCATCAACAATGTATGAAGATTCCAATTTCTCCACATCCTTGTCAACAATTGTCATTATCTGTCATTTTTCTTACAGCGTTCCACCAGGTGTGAAGTAGTACGTCATCACATTTTTCTAAATTGTGGTTAAATATACATAACATAATGTTTATCATTTTAACTATTAAAAAGTGTACAATTCAGTGGCATTAAATACTTTCCTCATTGTGGTTTTTACTTGCATTTCCTTTTTTTTTTTTTGAGACAGAGTCTCGCTCTGTCGCCCAGGCTAGGGTGCGGTGGCGTCAGCCTAGCTCACAGCAACCTCAAACTCCTGGGCTCAAGTGATCCTCCTGCCTCAGCATCCTGAGCAGCTGGGATTATAGGCGCATGCCATGACGCCAGGTTAATTTTTCTATTTTTAGTAGAGACGGGGTCTCGCTCTTGCTCAGGCTGGTCTCGAACTCCTGCTCTCAAGTGATCTTCCTGCCTGGGCCTCCCAGAGTGCTAAGATTACAGGCGTGAATCACAGCACCTGGCCTCACTTGCATTTCCTAATGGCTAATGATAGTGAGCATCTTTACATGTATTCATTGACCATTTGTATACCTTCTTTGGAGAAATGTCTATTCAGATCCTTTGCTCATTTTTAATTTTTATTTTTTTAAGAGATGGAGTCTCACGATGTTACCCAGGCTGGAGTGCAGTGGCTCTTAGCAGATGTGATCACAGTGCACTACAGCCTTGAACTCCTGAGCTCAAGTGATCCTCCTGCCTTAGTCTCCTGACTAGCTGGGACTATAGGTGCATGCCACCACACCTGGCCATCCTTTGCTCATTTTGAAACTGGATTATTTGTCTTTTTTTTAATGGAGTTGTAAAAGTTCTTTATATATTCTACACACAAGTCCTTATCAAATATATAATTTGCACACATTTTCTCCCATTCTATGGGTTGTCTTTTCACCCTCTTGATGGTATCCTTTGAAGCACAAAAGTTTGAAATTTTTATTAAGCCTAATTTATCTATTATTTTTTTCTGCTGTTGCTTGTGCTGGTGTTATATCTAAGAAGCCTTTGCCTAACGCAAGGTTCACTCCTATATTTTCTTCTAAGAGTTTTATAGTTTTAGTTCTTACATTTAGGTCTATGATCCATTTTGAGTTAATTTGTGTATATGGTACGAGGTAGGGATCCAACTGCATTTTTTTTTTTTTT
>NW_012136747.1:2661583-2679791 GCF_000956105.1 Propithecus coquereli | reverse complement strand
GATCTCACTCTTGCTCAGGCTGGTCTCGGACGCCTGACCTCAAGCGATCCTCCTGCCTCAGCCTCCCAGAGTGCTAGGATTACAGGCGTGAGCCACCATGCCCAGCCTGAAAGTTCTGTTCTCAGGAGTTTGCAGGTAACGGTGGCTTTGTCCAGGGGTTGTGTGAAATTCCAAGCACCTGGCCTGCGGAAACAGCCTGGGCTATCTTGCTTGTGCCATGCTCAGTGAGGAGGATGCTCCACGCTGTACCCCAATGGCTGTGTGCAAAGCCAGGAATATCCTGTTACCTAAAGTCTTTGCACGATCACCCAAAACTTTTAGGTGTGTCATTGGCCCTTTGTGTAGATGAAGAAAGTGGAACAAGAGCTGGCAGCCCTGGTTCCCCCACACAGTAGCAGGGACGAAGCCGGGAGGCAAGAGTGGCCTTGCAGAGCTCCTCCCTGCACACTGGCAGTATCGTGAAGCCTCCCTCTCCCATACTTGCATTCCGCCTCCAGCGCCTTCCCACTGCCTCTTATAGTCCTGTTCAAGCCTTCCAAGTGGGTGGGAAGAGCTGCTAACTTTGGAGTTAGACCAGGTTGCAAATAATTTATCCGAGCCTCCCTGCAGCTGACATGGCAACCGTGCCGCTCAGATTCCTCTTTGAGAAAGGGCTTGCTGCCCAGCTGCAAGGAGTGTGGTTAAGCTGACAATCCCAGTTCTTTCAGGGTCTGCCTCGGCTTTTTTTAAAATCAAATATCGACAAATTATAACTGTATACACTTATGGAATACAAAGCGATGTTCTATCATACCATGTGGAGTGATTTAATCAAGCTGATGAACGTATCTATCACTTCAAATACTTACCATTTATTCCTCCTGTCTAACCAAAACACTGTACCCTTTGTCCAACATTTCCCCATTCTCCCCACCCCAGCCTCTGGCAACCACCTTTCTACTCTCTGTTGCTGTAAATTTGATTGTTTTAGATCCCACATATGAGTGAGAAGATGTGGTATCTGTCTTTCTGTGCGCGCTTATCTCACGTAGCATAATGCCCTCCAGGTTCATCCAGGTTGCTGCAATTGACAAAATTTCCCTCCGTTTCAAGGCTGAATAGCATTCCCTTCTGTATATATTCCATGTTTTCTTTATTGATTCATCCGCTGATGGACACTCACATTGATTCCATAACTTGGCCATTGTGAATAATGCTGCAATACACACAGGAGTACAGATATCTCTTTGAGATACCGATTTCATTCCCTTTGGATATATGCTCAGAAGTGAGATTGCTGGATAAGATGGTGATTCTATTTTTACTTTTTGGAGGAAACTTGCCTCAGCTTTGAGCTGGGATCACACTCTTGTTGGAGTGGTTCCCAGCCACTGACTAGGCAGGGCCGTGAGACAAGGGCCCAGCCATTTCCACCTAACATTAGACTGCTTTGCTCTGGAGCTTCCCACGAGGCTGGCACTTTGCTTGGAAGGAGAAATGGCCAGACGTGCAATTATATACTGATTCATGGGCTGTCGCCAATGGTTTGACTGGATGATTAGGAACCTGGAAGTAGCAGGACTGGAAAATTGGTGACAAAGAAACTTGGGGAAGACGTATGTGGATAGGTCTCTCTGAGTGGGCAAAAGATGTGAAGATGTTTGTGTTCCACATGAATGCCCACTAAAGGGTGCCCACAGAAGAGGAGGATTTTAAAAATCAAGTGGATAGGACGACCAGCTCTATGGATACCAGCCAGCCTCTTTCCCCAGCACCCCAGCCATCCCCTGGCGAGCTCATGAACAAAGTGGCCAGGGTGGCAGGGATGGGGCTTATGCATGTGCTCAGCAACGTGGAATTCTACTCATCAAGGCTAACCTGGCTACAGCCTCCACTGAGTGCCCAATCTGCCAGCAGCAGAGACGAACACTGAGCCCTGATGTGGCCCCGTTCCCTGGGGTGATCAGACAGCTACCTTGCGACAGGTTGATTACACAGGACCACTCCAATCATGGAAGGGGCAGCGTATTGTCCTTACCATTCTGGATATGGATTTGCCTTCCCTGCACACAATGCTTCTGCCAAAAGTACCATCCTTGGACTTACAGAATGCCTTGTCCTCTGTCATGGTATTCCAGACAGCATTGCTTCTGACGAGGGAACTCACTTCACAGCCAACGAAGTGCAGCAACGGGCCCGTGCTCATGGAGTTCATTGGTCTTACCGTGTCCTCCATCACCCTGGAGCAGCTGGCTTGATAGAATGGTGGAATGGCCTTTTAAAGCTGCAGTTACTGCACCAACTAGATGACAATACTTTGCAGGACTAGGACGAAGTTCTCCAGAAGGCTACACATACTTTGACTCCGCATCCAATGTATGGTACTGTTTTTTCCCATAGCCAGGATTCACAGGTCCAGGAATCGAGGGGTAGAAATGGGAGTGGCACCATTCCCCATCACCCCTAGTGACCCACTAGCGAAATTTTTGCTTCTTGTTCCCCTGTGCATTATGTCCTGCTGGTCTTGAGGTCTTAGTTTCAGAGGGAGGAATGCATCTACCAGGAGACACGACAATGACTCCACTGAACTGGAAATTAAGACTGCCACCCAGTTACTTCGGGCTGGTCATGCCTCTGAGTCAACGGGCTAAGAAGGGCATTACTGTGCTGGCTGGGGTGATTGATCCAGACTGCCAAGGGGAAATTGGACTGCTACTCCACAATGGAGGTAAAGAAGACCATGCCTGGAATATGGGAGATTCCTCAGGGTGTCTCTTAGTTTTCCCATGCCCTGTAATTAAGGTGAGGGGGACACTACAACAACCCAATCCAGGCGGGACTACCAACAGCCTAGACCCTTCAGGAATGAAGGTTTGGGTCACACTCCCCACCCCTGCTAAAGAATCATGACCAGCTGAGGTGCATGTATACACACGTTATGCAAATACCTTTGTTTTCTTTCCTCTTTTTCTCGTTTATCTTATAACGTAAGATTTACTGACTTTGTATCAGCATTTAAGACTTGTGAAATTTACATCACATTATTTAATTTACAGAATAATCAGAAGAAGACAATAAACATCACTCAAGACCTCCACCTCCTCTCCTGGGGCTGGGATCAGCCTGTTTTCGATTGTGCTCAGGGTACTGGTATTTGTGTCATGTTAGGTGGGATTATGACCTTGTCATTGTCTTTACTCGGAGATTAAATATGGTTTAAGGAGACGTGTGTGGGTGCCAAGTTGAGAAGGGGTGGACGGGTGAGGGTTAATGTCAGGCGTCAACTTGACTGGACTGAAGATGCCTGGATGGCTGGTGTGGCATTTTTCCTGGGTGTGGCTGTGAGGTGTTCCCAGAGAAGACTGAAGTGTGAGTTAGTGGACTGAGAGAGGAAGAGCCGCCTTCACTGTGGGTGGGCACCATCCAACCTGCTGGGGGGCCCTGCGAGGGCAAAGCCGGCAGAAGAAGGGGGTACTCAGCGTTCTCTCTCTCTCTCTCCCTTCTGGAGCGGGACGCCTTTTCTCCTCCTGCCCTTGGACTCCAGACCCCAGGTTCTTTGGCTTTCGTAACCCGGGACTCGCACTAGTGGCCGCCTTCGGCCTCAGGCTGGGGCTGCACCGGCAGCTTCCCCGGTTCTGAGTCTTTCGGGCTTGGGCTGAGCCTGTCTACCGACTTCTCTGGTTCTCCAGCTCGCAGGCAGTCTACGGTGGGCTTTGCCCCTGTGCTCATGTGACCCAATTCCCCTAATAAATCCCCTTTCATCTATGTCCTAGTGGCTCCGTCCCTCTTGAGAGCTCTGACTAATACAGGCACTCGAGTCGATTCCGTCACTTGACTAGCGTGAGTAATAACGGGGAGTACAGATATTGCTTCGAGGTACCGATTTCATTCCCTTTGGTATACACTCAGAAGTGAGATTGCTGGATAAAATGGTAATTCTATTTTTAGCTTTTGGAGGAATCTTGCCTCAGCTTTTGAGCTGGGATCACACTCTTCTTGGGGCGGTTCCCAGCCGCCAACTAGGCAGGGCCGTGGGACGAGGGCCCAGCCATTTCCACCTAACATTAGCCTGCTTTGCTCCGGAGTCTCGCTGCGCGGGCAGAGGCCTTGCCGGGCCTGCATCACAGCCTGCAGCCCCCACCCCGAGGTGCTTCGCTTCCTCCTTGTCCAGGGCTCACCCCACATACACGTTTGGCACGCCTCTCTCCAGCCCAGCGTCTGCTCCTGGAAAACCCAGCCTGTGGTACTCCTTCAACCGTCAAATAGGTGAGAAAGAAAAAAACATTTTATCTGGGGAATGCGAGCCCCTTTAGACTGTCAGCGTTCACATCTCGCTCCCCTTTGAGCTGAGTAACCTAACGATGCCGTACACTGCACACCACGGTGTATAGTCAATCGGTAGTCAATGTTACTTCTTTAAACCAATGAGAATTCCTGAAAAATAACTTTTGTAATCACCCCCTCTCCTGATTCATCCTTCTTTTCCGTGTTTCACTGTGTTGCCCAGGCTGGTCTTGAACTCCTGGGCTCTGGGGATCCTCCTGCCTTAGTCTCTCGAGCTGATGGGACTAGAAGCAAAGGCCACCACGTTTTTCCTTTAAAAACTCAAGCCTCTCCTTTGCTCTCTGGAGCACTCCGGGTGTTTCCCCGGCTGCAGTCCTCATCCTTGGCCCAAATGAACTCCCTATACTAATTTGCCTCAGTTTTCCCCTTTAGGTCAACAGAGAATAATAAAATACCAAGCTGTTTCAAGGATTAATAACAAAATGGTGTCAACTCCAAAAATCAACTCACGGTAAATAACAGACTTAAACCTAAGGTGTGGAACTATAAGAATTCTAGAAGAAAATGTTGGAAAAACTCTTATAGACATTGGCCTAGGCAAAGAATTTATGAAGAAGACCCCAAAGGTAATCACAGCAAGAACAAAAATAAATAAATAGGACCTGATCAAATTAAAAAGCTTCTGCACAGCCAAGGAAACTATCACGAGAGCAAACAGATAACCTACAAAATGGGAGAAAATATTCACGTTACGTATCCGATAAAGAGCTGATAATTAGACTTTATATAGAACTCAGAAAAATCAGCAAGAAAAAATCAAACGACCCTATCAAAAAGTGGGCAAAGGAAATGAACAGAAACTTCTCAAAAGAAGATAGATTAATGGCTAACAAACATATGAAAAAATGCTCGATATCACTAATTGTCAGGGAAATGCAAATCAAAACCACAATGAGATATAGCTTATCTCCAGTGAGAATGGCCTTTATCAAAAAGTCCCAAAACAGTAAATGTTGGCGTGGATGTGGAGAGACAGGAACACTCATACACTGTTGGTGGGACTGCAAACTAGTGCAACGGAGATACCTCAAAGAGATACAAGTAGAACTACCATTTGATCCAGCAATCCCATTACTGGGCATCTACCCAAAAGAACAAAAGACATTCTATGAAAAAGACATCTGCACTAGAATTTTCATAGCAGCACAATTCACAATTGCAAAGATGTGGAAACAACCCAAGTGCCCATCAGTACATGAGTGGATTAACAAAATGTGGTATATGTATACCATGGAGTTCTACTCAGCCACAAAAAACAATGGTGATATAGCACCTCTTGTATTCTCCTGGATAGAGCTCGAACCCATTCAACTAGGTGAAGTATCCCAAGAATGGAAAAACAAGCACCACATGTACTCACCATCAAATTGGTATTAACTGATCAGCACTTAAGTGCACATGTAACAATAACATTCATCGGGTGTCGGGCAGAAGGGAGGGGGGAGGAGGGGAAGAGTATACACACACCTAATGGGTGCGGTGAGCACCGTCTGGGGGATGGACATGCTTGAAGCTCTCTGACTCAGGTGGGGCAAGGGCAATATATGTAACCTAAACATTTGTACCACTGTAATATGCTGAAATAAAAAAATAAAAAGACAAAATGGTGTCAACTTGAATGCCTCCTCCCATATCAGTGTGCTGATTTTCCATTTGCCCCTTCAAATCCACTTTCCACCCTTATCCACCCTGCTCTGGGCCCCAGGGGGCCCACCCTTAAGGACAGCATCAACAGGCAGAGATGAGAGGGTGCGAGGAGTCCTACAGGACTGCTGAGAAGCCATGTGAAATGTGTCTCAGGACCATGTGTCCTGGGAGATCAAGGGGAAAGCATCTCTCCATGGCTTTCGCCCCTCCTCCCCTCATCCATCAAAGTTTTGCCCTAAGGAGCATTAACGCTCCCTGCCTTTCTGGGTTGCTCGTGCATGGGCATTTCGCAGGTTCCCACATTCTAAGTTGGGGCAGCAACATAGAAGCTCCAGGACAGAGGGTGAAAGGCACACAGTGCAGGTCTGAGACACAGCACCGTGAGGTCATGCCTGTACGTGCACCTGTTCCTGTGCTTGGTTGGGGGCTATGCAGAGTAGGTCACCATGTGCACCCAATGAATGGAATACGGGCAAAGAGGATCTAAAGAGATACACATGGTTGTCCAGTAGATGTGCCCATCCCTAAAACAGGCACTAGCAAGGGGAATGGGATTGCTGTTAACTGACTGGTTTAAATTAATCTTTTGTAGTGGAATATACATTGAAGATGCTATCTGAACACCTCTTTGAAGAGGACATCCTAACTCCCCTCTCTAAAGGACCCTTTCACCCTGAGTCACTCCTATCACCCCATTCATTTCTTTGGTGGCATTGTAGATTGACTTGCTCAGTATTCACTCCTCTCCAGCCCCCTCCTAGCATGCAAAGGCCAGAAGGCTAAAGCCTACCCTTCCTTGCTATCCTTGCTGCTCGGTCCTGGCTTAAGTTCCTCCAACTGGGCTTAGTCATTTTGCTAGTGCAGATGAAGGCAGGGTGGCCTAATTCCAGAACCATGATTTTGTAAGCACCTAAACCCTTTTGCGATTAAGTTACATGGACTTGTCTGGATTCGAACCCCAAATAGGATACCTTGTCTACTTATTAGCTTGCTTATTATTATCTGTCTCTCCCCACCTTAGTTTAAGCTCCTTAATACTGGGCACTTGCTTGTTTTTCTTCACTGTATCCACGAAGCCTAGCATAGCGCCTGGTACATAGTAAGTGCTCCACGGCTCCATGATGATTTGTCCAATGGATGAATGGATGGAGATGGGAGGAGACTACGGCACGTGGAAGAGGAGGAGATAGTGGACAGTGAGGCTCATTTTCTCAAACTGTAAACTTTGGAATGCCCAAGAGCTCAGTCCTCACAACTCATCTCCATTCACACTCACTTCCTAGGTAAACTCATCCAGTCTCGTCAATTTAAATTTATATCTCCAAGCACCTCCCTTGAACTTCTCCCCCCACCCCACCCCCACCTCCTTTGAACTTCTGACTCTTTTTTTTTTTTTTTTTTGAGACAGAGTCTCACTTTGTTGCCCTGGCTAGAGTGAGTGCTGTGGCGTCAGCCTAGCTCACAGCAACCTCAAACTCCTGGGCTCAAGCAATCCTTCTGCCTCAGCCTTCCAAGTAGCTGGGACTACAGGCATGCGCCACCATGCCCGCCTAATTTTTTCTATATATTTTTAGCTGTCCAATTAATTTCTTTCTATTTTTGGTAGAGATGGGGTCTCGCTCTTGCTCAGGCTGGTCTCAAACTCCTGAGCTCAAACAATCCACCCGCCTTGGCCTCCCAGAGAGCTAGGATTACAGGCGTGAGCCACCGCGCCTGGCCCTCTTTTTTTTTTTTTGAGACCGAGCCTTGCTCTGTCATCCTGGGTAGGGTGCAGTGGCGCATCATCATTGCTCAGAGCAACCTCAAATTCCTGGGCTCAAGGATCCTCCTGCCTCAGCCCCCCAAGTAGCTGGGACAACAGGCACTCTTCATAACACCCAGCTAATTTTTCTATTTTTAGTAGAGACAGGGTCTCCCTCTTGCTCAGGCTGGTCTCAAACTCCTGAGCTCAAGGGATCCTCCTGCCTTGGCCTCCCAGAGTGCTAGGATTACAGGAGTGAGCCACCATACCTGGCTGAACTTCTGACGCTAACATCCAACACCCACCACTTCTACTCAGATATTAATAGGCATCTCAAATGTACCATGTCCAAAACATAACTCCTAATTTCTCCTCCATGTCTGCTCCTCCCACAGACTTCCCTAAGTAAATGACAACTCCATTCTTCCAGTTACCCGGGCCAAAAACCTGGGAGCCATTGAACCCCCAGATTCTTCTGAACCCTATGAACATTCTAAACCAGGAGAAGCAACCCTCTCCCCCTGGCTAGAGGAGAGCAGCCTGCCCTTGGCTGGAAATCAAGCTAGGATTCGGCTGAGATGTACACCTCGCCAGAGGATATTTGTCCTCATCTCCTCTCATTGCTTCTGACCCAATAACTGGGGTCAGGTCTCTGTGTAGCCTGAGGTGGGAAATACAGTCCCCGCTTTTGGAGAAAATAGTTCACTCAGCAGGACCCGGCTAATACAGACTGGAAGGAATAAAAGGGACATGTGTGAGAGTGGATCTTGAGGGTGCTAGACCATGGTGCAAATACAGGGTCGAAAGGGGGTAGTTTCTCGACAGGGGAGCACTCTCCCGGAACATGGGACACAACATCCTGGCCAGGAGACCTGGAGCCAGTCAGAACATGCTTCTGGGAGAGCTCCACAAAATGGTCTGCAAAAATAAGATGGGGATGCCGGGACCACCTTAGCAGAGTTTGGGGTTTTTTTTTGGCGGTAAATACACATAAAATTTACCACTTCGTTTTATACATTCTGGTAAAATGAACATGACATCAAATTTACTATTCTAACTACTTTTAAGTGTCCAATTCAGTGTCATTAAGTACATTCACAATGTTGTGCAACCGTCACCACTGTCCATTTCTAGAACTTCTCTGTCATCCCAAACAGAAACTCGGTACCCATTAAACAATACATTCCCATGCCCCACTTCTAGAAAGACGTTAGAAGACTCAGGGAAGTGGGGATGTTAGAATGGGATTTATTATGTGAGACTGGAGAACCCACAGCTAAGTTCTCCAGGGAAGACCAGAGGGCACCCCCTTCACTAATGCAGTAAGGAACGCAGTGCTCCGGGGCCCTCAGGGAGGACGGGGCTCCTCCAGGAGGCTCAGTAAGGATTCCACTGAACCTGGAGCTAAACTCTTACCTGGTTTTGTTTTGGGCTTGTCATGCTAGTGGTCCAAGAGGCCAAGCATGGAGTAACGATACTGTAGGGATGATCAGCTGTGATCAGCATGAAGAGCTGGGGATGCCACTACACATGGGAGCAAGGAGGAATACGTCTGGGGAGTTCAGGGATGTCTCTTGGTGCTTCCATGCCCAGTGATGGAGGTTGACAGGCAATTGTGGCAACTGAGAACTCAGACCCCTCAGGTTTGGATTATTGCACTAAGCAATCACCCCAGACCAGCTAAAGCACCATCTGAAGGTAAGAGAAATCTAGAATGCAATGGAGGAAAAGGGAGATGATGGATATCAATGATGGCCTTGGAACCGGCTGCAGCTTGTTCCACTACTGTTCATGCATTTCAGTCTTGTAGAGACTGCAGCCAGCTACCCTAGAACACTCAGCGACAGATTGGAGACGGAGTGAGGCACGAGTGAATCTGAGCAGTGAGAGGGGTGGTCTGTATGAGACACTTCCGGAGCCTTGCACCGCATTCCCTCCACCCACCTCTGATTCTAGCCTCAGCCATGGTGAGTGGTTCCAGGTGAGCTCAGATCCACCTTGTGCTGACCGTCTCTTGCCTTAAGTACGAGCTGCACATGTTTTTGCTTTCTGCCCCACAGAAGCTGGACGCTACAGAAGCCTGCTCTGCTCACATGCCCAGAAGTGCAACGTTAACACCCCAGGGCCAACCCTCAACCAGTACAGGACAGGGGCAGTGGACAACCGTTCCTACCTTTCATCCTTCAGGCAACAGTCCGGGAAGACAGTCCGTGCACTTTTCAAGGCCCCGGTGAACTCAAGGCCCTACTGCCCACAGTAACAACACTGACCACACACCCTGAAATTGGCTTTTTCTCCTTTCCCGTCCCACTGTTTCCCCTCCCTCACGCCTGTTCCTCTGATCTTCTCTTAAACCATGTGCACGTGAGTCCTCTCAGGCTCTGCCTTCAAGGGAATTCAAGCTAAAACACCTTCTCAGCTTGCTTCCCTTGGTACCTGGCAGCAGGCTCATCTTTTTGAAACATGCCTGATCATGTCTCTTTTCAGCTGAAATCCCTCTGGTGACCACCATTGCCCCTAAAGGAAAAGCCAAAGTCCTCACAATGGCTGACAAGCCCTGACAGAACCCGCCTTCCCGCTGTTGCCTCTCTGATGTCATCTGCGATAGACGCCCCGCACATGCCTGCCTCAGGGCCTTTGCGCTGCTAATTCCACGGCCTGGAATGCTTTCCTCACTGGAAGCATGCTTCCTCACTCTCTTCAGGACTTTTCTCCAAGACTTTCCAAAGTGGCCTTCCTTGATGACCCATCCTGTGTAAAATAACCACCTCCACCTCACCCGCTATTCTCTGTCCCCGCCCTTGTCCTGCTTTAAGTTTTTCACAGCAATCACCAAGATCATAAATCATCCTTTTTTGGTATATTTTCCGTGTCTTCCTAACTTGGATATAATTTCCATGAGGACAGGGACTCTATTGTTTTTTTCACCGCAGAACCTAGAACAGTGCTTGGCAAGTAGTAAGTAAGCGACAAGTATTTGCTGGATGAAGCAAGCAAGAAGACAAGACAAGAGCTATGTGGGGATCAGACTGTGAACCCCCTGGGCCCCTGACTCCTGAGTCTGGCTAGGGGATGGTGGCAGCTCTTGGCGGCAGCAGGACGCCTCTGCGGAGAATTAGCTCAATGCCTTTGCACTCTGAGGCTGTTTCTCTGCAATGATCTCTTTGGGAGCTCGTGCTCCGATATTTGTCTCAAAGAGTCCCAGGTAAAACCTCAAGGACCTCAGAGCATCTAGAAAAATAAACTTTTGTAAGCCTTGTCCAGGCTGATCTTGAGCAGATGGGAATTTGTCCCCTTCTGGTCCCTGAGGTCCTGGCCATTGCCAGCATGAGTGACCTGGGTCACCTCTGAGCGCCAGACAAGGGCTCAGCTTCTGAAGGATGCTGGCGGTCTGGCCAGGGAGATGATTGGGATCCATCAGGGGACAGGAAAGGGGCTGAGGGTGGCCTCGAGCGTGGATTGGGGGCAGGCAGGCTGCAGTCCAAGCCTTTGATTCCCAAGCTCTGTGAACGGTCCCCCGCCCCACCCCTGCCACATGGCCCAGCCACCCATACCTGGGGTTAGGAGATAGGCCAGCCTTGTTGTCTCCTCCAAAGGGAGGCGACCCATTTGCTTTACCCTTTTGCCTTTGCAGAGACCTTGATCCTCACGCAAGGCAAGCAGCACTCCCTGTGAGCTCATGAGACAGCCCCAAGTGCCAGTAGGAAGGAGGTCCCCTCCCATATGGGGCTGCCTGAGCTGGGCCCCTCCCACCTTCCCCAGGGTCCCTGGGCTCTGCAGGCAGTCAGAAGTGGGAGCCGTAGCCCAGCTCGGGACTGAAGAGGTTAATGTGCATCTGCCTGCGACTGTTAATGTGTCTAGGTGATGTCAGTGGGAGCCGGGAAGGAGGGAGTGGGGAGGGCACTTGGGCTTGGAGGCGGCAGAGGCTGTCAGGCTGCCGAGGAAGACCCCCTTCCGGACTGCAGGACTGCAGCTCGTGCTCCGGGACAAGGCGGGTGCCAGAGGCTGCCGCAGCCTGCGTGGGTGGCCGGGAGCTCAACTCAGCAGGCGACCAGCGACCAGCACCAGCTGGATGGACCTGGAAGCCTCGTTGCTGCCCACCGGCCCCAATGCCAGCAACACCTCTGATGGCCGGGATAACCTCACCTCGGCGGGTGAGTTGAGTTGGGGGCAGTCCTCCCTCCTCTGGGCTGGGGGTGGCAAATGGGAAGCTTTCACCCCTGAGCCAAACTGCTTGGAAAACTTTATTACAGTTCTTGGGGACAAGATCTGCAGTCCGCTTTGCCCAGTGGGGAGGGGGAGAAGCAGGCAGGGGCGGCCGGGAGCAGAGGAGAGGGCAAAGGCACATTCAGAAGAGGCAAGGAATGGTGGCCAGCCGTGAGGGAGGCAGAGGAAGGCTCGCTGATGAGTTCCAAATATGCTTTGCAGAAAAAATTCCAGGCTGGAAAAGCAAGCAAGAGAAGCTGGGGGGTGGTGTGTGGGAGACGGTGAGGCTCACTCGCTGCTGCCCTTGGCTTCTTACTCCCGCTTCAGCGATGGGGTCTGAGACATCCCCGCCGCCCCCTGGGAGAAGCTGTGGGAAGGGAAGGCTTCACTGAGCCATGAGGGGATTAACTTTTCTGGTGAATTAAGCTTCCTGACATTTCCAGGGCTGCGAAGCTCTGGGATTCTAGCTTTGAAGGCGAAGGGAAGGAAGGCAAAGAGGAAAGGTTTGTGTGAGAAAATTCTCAGGCTGCCGAGCTGCCACACACTCATCCCTGCTCCACTCAGGAAGCCCAGGCTCAGAAGACACCGACCAAGGAAATCCCTGGGCGAAGGAAGCCTGGAGCGGGGAGGGGGCTGTCGTGACCCAGGCACAGCCGGTTTTGCGTCTGTAAGACAGTCGCCCACAGAGAGGCCCAGGACTCAGTATACAGTGTCCAGCCAGCGATCTCTAAAATGAAATGAGCAGGGCTGTGAATAGGAAGAGGACACACACATACACACACACACACACACACACACACACACACACTTTCATGTCCTCCTGACTATTTAGACGAGGTTTCCTGGTGAAGCCCAGGGATGCACAGAGTAATTCTCTGGCAGCTGTGGCTCTTGGCTCCCCGGCAGGAGGCAAGGGGTTGGGTCCTTCAACCACAGGTGGCTGCACAGAATCTGGTAGAATTCCCCAGGAAACCAGTGGGGCAGGGCAAGGGGACAGGATTAGCAACAGTGTGGGGAGGGAGAATGGCAGGAGAGGATTCAGATGAACGGTGGGCCCTGAGCTGAAACTGGGGGCTGAAAGGTAAGCAAGAGGGTAGCCAGAGGCTGAGCACGACAGCAGGACGTCAGCCCTAAGAGCGGAGCTCATGTCAAATGGTCGGCATGTGCTCCCTCTGTCCCCAGGGTCGCCTCCTCGCACAGGGAGTGTCTCCTACATCAACATCATCATGCCCTCGGTGTTCGGTACCATCTGCCTTCTGGGCATCATCGGGAACTCCACGGTCATCTTCGCGGTGGTGAAGAAGTCCAAGCTGCGCTGGTGCAGCAACGTCCCCGACATCTTCATCATCAACCTCTCGGTGGTGGATCTCCTCTTTCTCCTGGGCATGCCCTTCATGATCCACCAGCTCATGGGCAATGGTGTCTGGCACTTTGGGGAGACCATGTGCACCCTCATCACTGCCATGGATGCCAACAGTCAGTTCACCAGCACCTACATCCTCACCGCCATGGCCATCGACCGCTACCTGGCCACAGTCCACCCCATCTCCTCCACCAAGTTCCGGAAGCCCTCTGTGGCCACCCTGGTGATCTGCCTCCTGTGGGCCCTCTCCTTCATCAGCATCACTCCCGTGTGGCTCTATGCCAGGCTCATCCCCTTCCCCGGGGGTAAGGTGGGCTGCGGCATCCGCCTGCCCAACCCGGACACTGATCTCTACTGGTTCACCTTGTACCAGTTTTTCCTGGCCTTTGCCCTGCCCTTCGTGGTCATCACGGCCGCCTACGTGAGGATCCTGCAGCGCATGACATCCTCGGTGGCCCCTGCCTCCCAACGCAGCATCCGGCTGCGGACAAAGAAGGTGACCCGCACGGCCATCGCCATCTGCCTGGTCTTCTTCGTGTGCTGGGCACCCTACTACGTGCTCCAGCTGACCCAGCTGTCCATCAGCCGCCCAACCCTCACCTTCGTCTACCTGTACAATGCGGCCATCAGCCTGGGCTACGCCAACAGCTGCCTCAACCCTTTCGTGTATATCGTGCTCTGCGAGACGTTCCGCAAACGCTTGGTCTTGTCAGTGAAGCCTGCAGCCCAGGGGCAGCTTTGCACTGTCAGCAACGCTCAGACAGCTGAGGAGGAGAGGACAGAAAGCAAAGGCACCTGACACTTCCCCTGCCACCCTGGACACCTCGAAGTCAGGACACCCCAGCAAACCACGGGGAGAGATGCTGAGAAAAACCCCAAGACTGCTCTGGGGGGATGTGGGGAGACTGGGTAGTGAGGGGTTGTTGCAACCAAATAAATACATTTCATGGGGCCCACGAATTGCTGGGGAGGCTTGGAGCCAGGTTTGGGAGCTTCAGACTTCAGAAATCCCCTTGGAGAAGCAGGATGAGGCCTTTGGTGAGAACAGAAACTGAGTAAGAAGAACATTTTGGCTTGAATGTTCAGTTGAGTCCTGTGTCTGTTAGCTCCCAAATGGCTTTTTCCAAGGGAAGAGATGGAAGGCTCCTGGCTGGGTTCGTTTAAATCAGGCAGGGCCACATTGCACAAGGCCCGGGGAGGTGGGAGAAGTGGCGAGGCTCCTTCCTGTCTCATTGGTATGATGGAAGGCAGTCTCTCTCCCAAGCCGGTGGATGATGAAAAACGAAGCGTCTCTCTGTGTTCCGGCATCACGTGTCGCTTTCCCTTCATCTCTGGGGGTGGGGACACATATTTATTTCGGCAGGTAGGGCTCTGAGCCCCCAGGAGTAGAAGCCCAATTTGCTTAGGAGATGCACTTACTGAGAATGACAAGGCGACCCTGGGGGGAGTGTGGGTGTGGGTCTTGAAACTACTAAAAATGGGGGAGGGGGTTGCAGCTGCAGGGACTTTCTCTCCACGGGGCACGTTCACTTGTCAGTCACTAGTCCAGAGTGAGCATCCACGTGTCTGCACGTGCAGGGGTCATTCCAGTGCCTGGGCTGTTGGCATCATCTTTTTGCTCTAGTCCCCTCTCTCCAAAATAAAAATGAATAAAGGAAAATCTCCACCCACGTCACTATGGATGTTCCTGCGTAATTGCTGGGGCTTCGGGCGGGAGTGGGTAGCAGGAAAGGAAAAGAGGGTCACTCGGCTATGGAATTGAGAACTTGGTTCAGGCTGCACGTTTAGGGAGCATGAAGCAGGGGATTTATTTTTCTAAACGTGCAGGAGGATTCAGTGACATAAATGGAATTACTATAAGTTCATTAGGTCGCAGTTCTGCTGCTGGGCTTGTTCTCGGGACTCAGCTTCCTGTCTTCTGCACAAAAGCTCCTGGAATCTGTTGTCACCAGCGGTGGCCCCCAGGCCCCCTAGTCCCACCCTAACCTCCTCCGCTGAGTCACCAGCCTTGGGGAAGCCTGAGCCTGTCTCTGTTGCTGCCGCTGAGACCCGCTGTGGGCACCTCGGGCGGAGGTTTTAGCCGGGGCCACTGGGAGGCAGCCACGGCTGCTGCTTCTCAGCTTCTTCCCTGGAGAAGATAGAGCCGGGAGTCCCCAGTGTGATGCACAACAGACCTTGGTGAAGTAGCGGGAGCAAACCACAAGCACCCCGGCTTGTCCAGGGGCGTCCTTAGAGCAGGCACCTCAGCACAGCCCGTTCCTCTTCCTGCAGGGTGTTCTCCACTGCAGAGCTGCACAGGCGGCCTGTTTAGGAAACTTCTGGGCAGCTTCCTTGGGTCCTGGGGAGCTCTTTGCATCATCCTCATTAGTAGCAGTAGTTCCTGGCCGAGCGCTGGCAGAGTAAAAAAGCTGATGGTTAATTTTCCTTACTCGCTAACAGTGCAGTCTCCAGCTGCCATAGGTAAGCTCGAAACCTACTTTAGAAGATCGTCGGATAAGAAAAGAGATTCTTAGGGGAGCATTCAGGCAAATCCAAGAGGCCCCACTTCCCAGCCACCGGTAAAAGAGGTTTTCCTGCACCTGGTTTGTGTACTGGAAGGCTTCCCTGGGTGTTGGCCACCCCCCATCCTCAGCCTCTCACCCCCAGCCCCCAAGGAGGAATCCGGGAGAGGAAATAGATGAGACAGCCTCTCCCAGCAAACACACGAGACTGAGTCAACAGCTCAGGGGCTGGTGGGCACACACCCAGCCAAGGCCCAGCAGCTCCGGGGAAGGGAGCATCCTGTCCTCTCATCCCCGCATTGAAGCAACTGAAATGGAAGCAAAGTGGGTGGAGACGTGGAAGTGAGTGGGTCGTAATGTAAACCAAGGTGGCTGAGGGGAGAGACGTAGTCAGAGAGAACAGGGGTGCAGGAGAGAAGGGGACAGGGAGGCTCAAAGAGGTGGGGACATTATGATGGAGGGGTACTGTCACCAACACATCTGTCCCCAGCCTGAGCGGCAGTAACCTGAACACTTGAGATGTTCAGGGTCAGATACGCACATGCAGAGGTGAGCAGTAGGTTGCTGGTGAGACTGTCCTCCTGACATCCTTGGTAGGACTGGGGGACCGGGGGTAGGGCTGGGGTCTGAGGAATGAATGGAACTTTCCTTTCCTCCTCTTTCAACCTGGGGTGTGGCTACCCAGAACTGGGGAGCCAAGGAGAGACGCAGAGTCCGAGGAGGTGTGAAGACCATGGGTGAAGCGATCTCTCTGCTCCCTTTTCCCTCCCACGTCTAACAAACAGTTTCTCCCAGTGGGCGCCATCAAAGCACCTCCCCAAACCCAGTCAGTGCTCCCCTTGTCTTCCCTCCAGAAAATATTTCCTCTCCAACTGTGAGGATTATGTTCCCGCAATCCCCCGTGGTAGAAGAATTCTGCAGCTGGGGGATTTTGACCTGGAAGACCAGCTAAACCAAAGTCGCAAGCCAATGCGAGGAAGCGCTTCCACACGCTGACGTTCGAGAAAGAAAAGAGCAGGATGAGTGACTAGCGATGAGTTCCTGCATCATCAGTTTTAATTTTATTTTTTTGTGTGGTAAAATATATATAACATGAAATCTATTTTAACCATTTCAAGTGTACCGTTCAGTGGCATTAAGTGCATTCACGTATTTTTCTATTTTTTTTAGTTGCCTGGTTAATTTTTTCTATTTTGTTTTTTTTAAGTAGAGATGGGGTCTTGCTCTTGCGCAGGCTCCTCTTGAACTCCTGAGCTTAATCAATCCTCCCGCCTCGGCCTCCCAGAGTGCTAGGATTACAGGTGTGAGCCCCCGCCCTTGCCTCATTCGTGTTATTGTGCAACCATCACCACCATCCATCTCCAGAACTTTCTCATCCTCCCAAACTGAAACTCCACACCCAGTAAGTACTAACTCCCCCTCCCCCTCGGGCAGCCCCTGGCACCCCCTGCTCTACTTTCTGTCTTTATGAATTTGACGACTCTAAGTTCTTCATGTAAGTGGAATCATACAACATTTGTCCTTTTGTGACTGCCTTATTTTACTTAGCATAATGTCCTCAAGGTTTATCCATATTGTAATATGTGCCAGAATTTCCTTCTTTTTAAAGGCTGGATGATTGCCAGGATGTATCAGGAAAAAAAAAAGTAAAAAATAAAGGCCAGATGATATTCCATTGTATGCATATTACTACATTTTGCTTACATATTCATCTGCTGTTTGCACCATTTGGCTACCGTGAATATTGCTATCATGAACTTGAGTGTACAAATATCTGTTAGAGTTCCTTCCTGCTTTCAATTCTTTTGGGTATATACCCAGAAGTAGAATTGCTGGATCATATGGGAATTTGATTGTCAAGTTTTTGAGAAACTGCCATACTGTTTTTCACAGTGGCTGCACCATTTTGCATTCCTGCCAGCAATGCACAAGGGTTCCAATTTCTCCACATCCTCACCAACACTTCTTATTTTCTTTTCTTTCTTTTTCTTTTTATTTATTTTAAATAAAAGCCATTCTAATGGGTCTGAAGTGGTTTTGATTTGCATTTCCCTAATGATTAGTGATGTTGAGCATCTTTTCATGTGCTTATTGGCCATTTGTATCTTCTTTGGAGAAAATGTCTATTTAAGTCCTGTGTCCATTTCTTAACTGGGTTATTCTTTTGTTATTGTTAACAATGATATTTTATTCAACTCAGACTAGTAATAATTGGTTTTGCTTGCCTTGTTGCTAGGAAAAAATAAAAATAAAATTAAAAAAACTAGATTGTTTTTCCCTTGCAGTTCAATAAATGACTTGCCTTTTTTATTTAAACTGAGCATTCAGATGGAGAACCACATGTTCCCCCAAACCTCTTCTTCCTTCCAGGCCTATGGTCTGCAATAAGTCAAACTGACTCAGTAGCTTGAGTTGAGAGTGATGGGC
>NW_012136747.1:2652474-2653294 GCF_000956105.1 Propithecus coquereli | reverse complement strand
AAAAAAAAAATGA
The DNA here is from genome assembly GCF_000956105.1 of Propithecus coquereli. Taxonomy (NCBI): domain Eukaryota; kingdom Metazoa; phylum Chordata; class Mammalia; order Primates; family Indriidae; genus Propithecus; species Propithecus coquereli. Next base: position 2,653,281 of record NW_012136747.1, on the reverse strand, counting down.
AAACCCAAATGTCCATGAAATAGAGAAAAAAAAAAAAAAAAAGTGGTAAATTTATACAATGGAATGTTATTCAGCCATAAAATGGAATGAAGTACTGACACACGCTACAACATGGATGAAGCTTGAAAATATTAGTTAAATAAAAGAAGCCAGTCACAAAAGATCTCATATTGCACGATCTCATACAGATTAAATGTCCAGAATAGGCAAATCCATAGAGACATCAAGTAGATTAGTAGTCGCCAGGGGCTGAGGGGAGGGAGAGAGCGGGAGGGACTGCTGACAGGTGCAGGGTTTCTTTGGGAGTGATAAAAATGTTCTGGAATTAGATAGTGGTAATGCTTGCACAACTTTGTGAATTATACCATAGAAACCACCTAACGGTACACTTTAAAAGGATGACATTTCTGGCATGCGAATTATATCTCAATTTAAAAAAAGGCGTCAGAGTATGCAAAGCTGAGGGAGGCAGAGCTTGTGGGGGTGACGGGGAGGGCAGGGCAGTAATAACATCGACGGCCCACGGGCATCTAGTGCCGGCTGTGCGTCAGGCACGGGCTGAATGGTTCACACGAATTATCCTATGTAAGCCTCCCAACAACTCTATGAGGCAGATTCTAATATTACTCCCATTTTATAGATAAGGAAATTGAGACCTCAGAGAAGTCAAGTGACCCGTCAAAGGCACACTTGGGGCTGGGCGCGGTGGCTCACGCCTGTAATCCTAGCACTCTGGGAGGCCAAGGCGGGCGGATCCTTTGAGCTCAGGAGTTCGGGACCAGCCTGAGCAAGAGTGAGACCCCCCCC
>NW_012136747.1:2641511-2652150 GCF_000956105.1 Propithecus coquereli | reverse complement strand
AACACTCTCCTCCCCACTGGTCACACCCCAGACCCCATACTGCCTGCTTTTGTCCTGGCCTGAAGACCCCCTTCTCTCCCCTCCTGGGTCAAATTTGCCCTTGCCCCTTGCTACGGGTTGAGCTGTGTCCTCTAAAAGAAGATATGTTGAAGTTCTAACCCCCAGTAGCTCAGAGTGCGACCTCATTTGGAAATAGGATCTCTGCCGTTTTAACCAAGTCCAGATAAGGTCACGAGGATGGGCCTTACTCACACAGGACTGGTGTCCTTATGAAAAGGGGCAATGTGGACACAGGGACAGACGTGCACAGAGGGAAGCTGACGTGAAAACACGGAGAACACCATGGAGGCAAGAGTGAGAGTGACGCACCCTCAGCCAGGGGACGCCTGAGTGCTAGAACCCAGGCGAGAGTCAGAGAACAGATCCTTCGCTAGCGCCCTCAGACAGAGCATGGCCCTGCTGACACCCTGAGCTCCGACTTCTGGCCGCCAGAACTGAGAGCCGGTCACGCCGTTGTTTTAAGCCATGCAGTTTGTGGCACTTCGTTAGGGCAGCCTGGGAAGATGATTCACCGTCCAGGGCTCACCTCGGATGCTGTCTTATCTGGAAGGACCTGGGCCTCCCCCAGAGGTTAACCACTGCCTCTCCAGGGTGCCCAGAGCTCCTGCACGAGCCTCCCTTCGCTCAGTCACCCCATTGCCCACCCGCTGTTAGTGCTTCTGCCTCCTCCCCCAAGTCCGAGCCCCCAGGGAAGTGTCCTCTGCATTCTTGGTTTCTCAGCCTCTCTCACAGGCCCCTGCAGCGCAAGGGCTCAAGGGATGTCTCAATAAATGCACCATCCATGACAACTACAGAATCACGAGTTGGAAGGCCTGGCAGTGGTCCTCTAGTCCGACCCAGTGTTAACAGATTGCTCAGGAGGCTCTGGCTAGGGACGGCCACCCACTCACAGATCTGCCAAAGCAGAGCCGGCTCCCAAGCCTCGGCAGCCTCTCTGTGCAGCTGTCCTGCTCCCAGCGCTCTCGTTCCTCAGAGCTACTGCACCCTCTTCTCTCCCTGGAGGCTCAGTGCAGCTAAATCCCTGGCCCTGTGGGCTCGGCAAGTGACTCTCTTGAGCCTGTTTTCCCGTCTGTAAAACGGGGACAATAACATCTGCCTCGTGGGGTTCTCAGGATGATGAATGAGATGTTGCACATGCAACCTGAGCGATCCCTGGGGTCACCTTAACCTGAAATATTCATATAAACCAACTTAAGCCACCGGCCAGCCCGGGGCCTTCTTAAATATCTCTGTGGGTGGTCACAGGCAGGTCCTATGTGCCTCCTGCTGCCTCTGGCTCGGGTCCCTCTCCTGGACTGCCACCACCTCTCTAAGCTGTACTACTTAGTTCTCTGCAGGTGGCTTTACCCCAAGGCAGCCAGCACCAGCTCAAGCCTGAGGGTGGGGCTCCAGGATTGTGAAAGCAAGGAAGGAGAAGGGGTGAGAAACCAGAATCGGAAAGGACAGGAGTTGGCTGGCAGTTGTCCCGATGCGATGCCCGGGGTGAGGAGATGGGGGAGGAGGCCTTCCTGACCTCTCTTTCCAGGCTTGGCCTGCTGCCCCCGTCCAAGCCATGGACACTGGACGAGAGCCCTTTTCCTATTTCCCATTCCCTCTGTCCTCCCAATTCCAGGGCCTCCAAATCTCCTCTCTTTTGGCCAACATGGAAGAAATCCACAATTTGATGTAAAAGGCAAAATTGTTCATGCCAAGGAAGACACCCTTTTACTCTATTTATTACACGGAGCAATGTATTCCTCTGTGTCTTAATCTCTCTTACTGGGGAAAAGGAGAAGACATGCTTTATCTTTGCATCCCCCCAAAAAACCTGTTAAATGCTCGTCAAACAAAAGTATTAGTAGCTTTTCTAACGTAAGTTCTATCCATGACCCTTAGAGAAGAGGCCAACAAGTGGCTATTGAGGGGCTGCATCTGATCCACAGGTATAATTTTTCGTTTTTTCTCTTGCTTTGTATAAAAAAGTTTGACACTTAGTTGCCACTTTTTGAATTTGTAGCTTTCCTTACAAATCTGTGTGACCAGCTTCTGTGGAAATATCAGAAGATCTGGCCAGCGTCTGCCTTCTGCATGCCAGTGACCTGCTGGATGCAAGAGACCACACCCTGAGGCAGGCACCCCAGTCTGCCATGGTCCCCACTCCTCCCTGACTCGGCCGCCTCCATGTATTTAAGTCCCTTGCCTGCACCCTTACAGACATTGAATTTCATATCCCTGGGCCCAGCTCATACAGGGCTTTGTGAGCCACATCAGTGATTTTGGATTTTATACCAAATCCAAGGGAAACCATTAAAAGGTTTCAAACATATGAAAGATATGATTAGATTTGCATCTTTAAATCATAGCTATAGATTCTGTGTAAAGGATGGGTTGGAAGGGGCTATAAAATGAAAGCAAGGAGTTCAGGTGACTATCTACAGCAGCAGTGGTAGTGTCCTGGATTAGGCTGGTGGCAGCAGAGACGGAGAGAGGTGGACACATACAGGATGCATTTGTAAAGTAGAAGCCAAGCCACAGGCCCTGGGACAAGTTGGGCGTGGAGGGTGAAGGGGAAAGAGTTGAAATAGGGAAACTGAAGGGGCAGCAGACTTGTTGGGGGGACATAAAAAGTCCATATGGGGTTTGTTTATGTGTGAGAGGCCCAAGTATCCCCTTGATTCCAGAAGACCCAGGCTGGAAGTACAACCACTGGCCTGCTGGTGGATGAGTCAGCCCTAGGGAGAGAAGGGACCTGGGCCTGAGTCCTGGGAAATTCCACCAAGCAGAGGCTGAGCAGAGGAAGAACAGCTAGCACAGGAGCCTGCAAAGGAATGGCCAGAGGGGTAGAAGGAAAACCAAGAAACAGTGGCATCCTGGGAGCATGAAGAGAGGGTTCCAAGGAGGGGTCGGCTGGGCTAAAGCTGCCTGTAGGAGGCAGGTAGATGAGACAGGGAAGGGTCTGCTGGATTTAAGATCATGGTGGGGCCGGGTGCGGTGGCTCACGCCTGTAATCCTAGCACTCTGGGAGGCCGAGGCAGGTGGATTGCTCAAGGTCAGGAGTTCAAGACCAGCTCTGAGCAAGAGCGAGACCCTGTCTCTACTAAAAATAGAAAGAAATTAGCTGGACAACTAAAAAACTGGACAACTAAAAATATATACATATAAAAAAATTAGCCGGGCATGGTGGCACATACCTGTAGTCCCAGCTACTCAGGAGGCTGAGGCAGAAGGATTGCTTGAGCCCAGGAGTTTGAGGTTGCTGTGAGCTCGGCTGATGCCACGGCACTCTAGCCCGGGCAACAGAACAAGACTCTGTCTCAAAAAAAACAAAAAAAAAGATCACGGTGGTCAGAGGGAATGCAGCAGGTGGGGCTGAGGAGCGGCTGCCCCTCTCAGGGGAAGCAAATGCCCCCTAGTTTGCCACAATCACCACCACTCCCTACTGACCCTTGGCCTGAGTCACTCACTACTCCTCATCGTCTGGCTCCTGGAAGCATTCATATGCATGACTGTCTCAGAGCAGTAAGTACTGATTTACAGCATGATTTTAAAAGGTGATTTTCCTTCCTGCTAAACACAGAAAGCACTTAACACTATGCCTAGCACTTAATAAATGTTAGTGGCTAATTATATCCCTCTTTCCTGTCCTGTCCTCCATTAACCTCCATGGGATGCCCTGGAATCTTTTCCTTCTTCTCTGGTTGATTGTAAATAACTTAAAAGCCTCACCCCTGCCCTGCGGTTTCCTCCACCAACTTGACCTCTCTCCTGCTGGCCTCCGTGAATCCTCCCCACCCTCCAGCTCAGTCCTCTGCTTCTCCACAGAGCCCCCACAGCCACTGTAGCCCCAGATGAATCCATCATTCTCTGGACTTGCCACTTATTGGACAATTAATCTTGCTCTATCATGTGACTTGGATGGTTTTTTTTACTTTTCACACATTATTGCCTTATCTCTCCCAACTCCACCGTGAGCTGGTGGCTAAGGAGGTATATTTCTTCTCATCCCAGCAGCTATTACACATTGCCTTGGCCATAGGAGTTACTCACTACAACAGCGGTTGATTGATAACTTGTTTATGCCTCTTCCCTGGAAGTGGACACATATTGTTCTGTCTGCTGAGTCCATCTTCCTTTTCCAAGAACTGTTCGCTATCTCTCCTCCATGCCTCCTCCTCCATCCTCATGTTTACAGCATGTAAAGGAAGTGGAGAAGTAACGGCCCCTGCCCATCCACTTCTCTCTGAGTCCCAGAGAGGAACATACGGTGTCTATCACCAAGTTCTTGGATGAGAGCAGCAGTTATGGCCAACGTTGATTGAGCACGTGCCAGAGACTGTTCAAAATGGCACATAAACTTTTCATTCAAGCTCATTAAACCCCTACACGTGCCTGCAGTCTAGCTACTCGGGAAGCTGAGGTGGTGGGACCCCTTGAGCCCAGGAGTTCGAGGCCAGCCTGGGCAACAGCAAGACTCCATCTTCAAAAAAATAAAAACACCACAAAAATAAAAAATATTTTAAAGTCATACTAGATTCTACAAGGTAGTTAATATTATTATCCCCATTTTACAGATGAGGAGACCAAGGCAGCCTTCCTGTCTTTCATGTCTCCTGTGTGGTACTGAGGCTTCTCACACTCAAATCTCTCTCTTCTCACCTCACCATGAGTTTCTGCTTTATCCTCCCGGCCACCTCCACATCACAGTCCAGACTGTTTCCCACCAACACGCCTTTCCTCGTACTGTTCCCCTTGCCTGGGAACACTATCCCCCCTTTTGTGCCTGAGTAACTCCTACTCAATCTTTAAGACTTAGGTCAGGCAGCGCCTCTTCCAGGAAGCCCTCCTTGAACAACCTCTCCCCTCTTAGGTGAGGGAATTGGCACCATCTCTCCATCATGCTCCGAGAACAACTCCCCAGGCTTCCCGCTGGGATTGTACTGAGCACATTGCGAATGGATGCTCTGTCGATTTAGTTGGGCCTCCACAGACCCCGGGCTCCACGAAGACACGGACTGCAGGGCCCAACACTGGGCCTGATGCAGATTAAGTGCAGAATCCTCCTCAAATCCAGTGTCACAGTTACTGTCACCAGTGGATAAACTGTGCCTCTTATGCCAGCCTCACAGAACCAAGGGAGAGTGAGAGCCCCAGAGAGCTTCATCCAACAATCTGAAACCTACGAGGTGCAGTCACTGTGACAGAAATGGCAGCGTCCAGAAGGACAGTGATGAGTGCTGTCAGAGAAGTGGAGAAATCGGAACCCTCAGACGCTGCTTGTGGGCATATCAGATGGTGCAGCACTGTGGAAAACAGTTGGGCAGTTCTTCAAAACTTTAACTATAGGTTGACCATATAACTCAGTAGTTCCACTGCTAGGTACATACCCAAGAGAACTGAAAACAAGCCCACACAAAAACTTGTACACAGATGTTTACAGCAGCGTTAGTCATAATAACCAAAAGATGGAAGCCCCTAAATGTCCATCAAAATGTGGTAAATTTGGCCAGGCGCGGTGGCTCACGCCTGTAATCCTAGCACTCTGGGAGGCCGGGGCGGGAGGATTGCTCAAGGTCAGGAGTTCAAGACCAGCTCTGAGCAAGAGCGAGACCCTGTCTCTACTAAAAATAGAAAGAAATTAGCTGGACAACTAAAAATATATAGAAAAAATTAGCCGAGCATGGTGGCACATGCCTGTAGTCCCAGCTACCTGGGAGGCTGAGGCAGGAGGACTGCTTGAGCCCAGGAGTTTGAGGTTGCTGTGAGCTAGGCTGACGCCACGGCACTCACTCAGGCAAGAGAGTGAGACTCTGTCTCAAAAAAAAAAAAAAAAAAAGGCACACCTGGAATGTGGCTGAACCAAGGGCTCGAAGCTGTGCCAGGATGCAATACTGTCTCATTCAGGGACAGGCACAAGGCGCTAAGAGATGCTGAAGAAGTCTTCACATCTCACTGGGGGTCCAGGACACTGGAAAAGGATTTGAAGTGTAGATAGGACTTTGACAACCTGAGAGGGAGAAAAGCAAGTTTCAGACAAGTGGAAATAACTGGAGTGAATATTAAATAGGTAAACGTGGGAAAGGATGGGTATATTTATGGAACTGTGCTGAACATTATTGGTGACCACCTTATGCATGCCCCCTTCTTCCTTGCCAACAGAACCCCCAGGCGATGGACCGTAATCAGTCTAAACCTACCAGGACAATCCTGCTCCAAGCTTTGCCAGCCTCCCTTACAGCCGGGGGTGACCAACAGGACCTAAGCAGAGGTCTACTGTGGGTACTTCTGGAAAAAGCTTTGCTTTCTTCATAAAAGGAAACAGATACGGTTGGTACCATCTGGGCTTCTCTTCCTCCCTGCCTTGAATGCAGACGCATCGTCTGCAGCTGCAGACACTATGCTGGGACTGTAAGAACACCCGCCCATGTGCTAAGGTCAGTGGAGCAAGAAGATTAAGAGGATGAGTCCCCGAGGGCATCACTGGTTGGTGGAACCAACACCATCTTCCAAGCTTCTTGGAATGTAAGGAAATAAATCCCTATTTGTTTAAGCAACTTTTCTGTTAATTTCAGGCCAAAAACAACCCCTAAGTTATACAGAATTAATAAGTACGCTAATTTGTTTGGCTGGAGCACAATAAACTTATTTCTTATTCTTCTAATTATTCCATAAGATAAATTCCTATAAGTGCAATTAAATCTAATCATATGGAATGGTGGACATTCGGTTTTGTCTTTCTAGACTCCATTACCCATTTCTGACAATATCCTGAGGTTCCAACCTTGTGGTTTAGGAAGTACTGACCCCATCTCCAGCTCCAGGAATGGGCCCTGACTGGCTTTAACCAATCACTGTCTCCCATCTCCCTGGCCACAGTGACTCATTCAGGATGCAAGAGTAACCAGTGGCAGTTAAGAAGTCGGCTAGGCCTTCTGCGAAGGAAAGGACTTATTCTTCTTGGTCTGGAGCTACTGATAGAGCCTCTCTCATTTCCTCTAGACTTGACCTTGGAAGCACAGCTCCACCAGCTGCAGGCAGTCACCGTGGCATTGCTAGGGCAAAGCCTTCCCGAGAATGGAGCCAGCTTAGAAGAGTCAGAGTGGAGAGAGAGTGAGAATCAAGTGACATTGTTCGGAGCTTGGTCCTTGCCTGAAGCTAGGACTACTCCTGAACTGTTTCATGATAGGAGCCAATGATTTTTCTTTATTTTAAAAGCCATTTGAGCTGGGTTTTCTGTTATTTGAAACAGGGAAACCCTCCCTGACCACAAAGATATGAACTTTTTTTTTTTTTTTTTTGAGACAAAGTCTCACTCTTTTGCCCGGGCTAGAGTGCTGTGGCGTCAGCCTAGCTCACAGCAACCTCAAACTCCTGGGCTCAAGTGATCCTTCTGCCTCAGCCTCCCGGGTAGCTGGGACTACAGGCATGCGCCACCATGCCCGCCTAATTTTTTCTATATATTTTTAGTTGTCTGATTAATTTCTTTCTATTTTTAGTAGAGACGGGGTCTCGCTCTTGCTCAGGCTGGTTTCGAACTCCTGAGCTCAAGCAATCCTCCCGCCCCGGCCTCTCAGAGTGCTAGGATTACAGGCGTGAGCCATCGCGCCCGGCCAAGATATGAACATTTTAAAGATGAGGTTGGTGTATTGGAGCTCTGGACTGAGTTGTGTCCTCCCAAAATTCATATGTTGAAGCTGAAGGAGGGAAGGAAGTGCCATCCCAAAATATGCCGAGTTGGTATATTGAGTTGAAAACATTGGAGAAATTGTAGTTTCAGAAAGGGCTGGCTGATCTGTCTCTCCCGCATGCAGCAAGCCATAAAGATTCCTCTGGAGGGGTACCCTGCCCGTACCGGGGGAAAAAATAGCCCTTTCACCAGAGACTAGAAATTGGGGACTGCAGCAGATCGAAATAAATATATTTCCTGAAGTAACTGTTACCTTCCACTACATCCAACTCCCCCACATCTCTTAGCAACTCCCCTAGAAATTTATTGCCACAGCCACATTCCCTTTGACATGTTATTTCTTCCCAAATTTATGGTTATTTGTCTAAAAAGTATAAAAGCATCTTGCTTTGGCCACTTCTTGGACTTGACTTTCTTGTGAAGAGCCTCATGTACATGTAAAACTAATGCAATATTAATATGTATGCTTTCCTCTTGTTACTCTGGCTGGTGTCAATTTGGTTTCTAAATCCAGCCAAAGAGCCCACATAAGAGCTTAAGGGGGGTGCAGTCAGAGGTGATCCCTCATTTCCCTATAAAACCCTAATCCCAAATGTGATGGTATTTGGAGATGGGGCCTTTGGGATGTGATTAGGTTTAGATGAGGTCGTGATGGGATTAGTGCCTTTATAAGAAGAGACAACAGAGAGCTTGCTTCCTCTCTCTTTCCACCCACACGCATGCACACGGAGGAAAGGCCATGTGAGAACACAGTGAGAAGGCAGCTGTCTGCAAACCAGGAAGAGAGCCCTCCCCAAAAACCCTATCAGCTGACATCTTGATCTTGGACTTCCCAGTCTCCAGAATTGTGAGAAATAAATGTCTGTCATGTAAGCCACCTAGTATTTTATTAAAGCAGCCCAAGCTAAGAAATTGGTGACAGCTTTTTTAGTTGTAAATGACAGAAACCCAACTCCGACTGATTTGAACAAAAAGGGGGAATGTGTTGGCTTATTAAGTGGACAAGTTTAGGGCTGGATCTGACTTTAAGTCATAACTGGACCCAAGGGCTCATGGTCTGCCATCAGGACAGACTTTCCCTGTGTCTCTTCCTGGCAGCCTCTCCCTCTCCAGCACATGCCTTGGTTTTCCTGTCTGTTGGTTTCCTTCTCGTGGAGACATTCTCCCATGTGGTAGTGAGATGGCCACCAACAGGTGTGTAAAGTTGCATTGTTCTTACAGGCAGCAACTCCAGGAATTAGCCAGGACTTCCTTCCTGCCACATGACACTCCTTGCCGACTTTCTCACCAACATCTGCTTCAAACCCTGAAAAAGTCTCTGCTTGGTCCTGTGTGAATTACATGTCTTCCCACTTCCACCCAACCAAGCACAAGAACCAGGGACATGGAACACTCTTATTGGCTAGTATAGGTCACATGTTCACCCTAGTAGGGCCATTTCACTGGGGTGGGGATAGTTCCTAATAGGAAAAGAAAACTTGTATCACGTAAGGACAGAGAAGGATGATGGGCAGACAAAACAATAGATATCCTACCAGGTGGGGTCTCAATACTTAGAGATGGGGGGGAGACGGGGGGATGCAGGGAAAGGGTGGCCAAGAAAATAGAAAGGGAAAAGGAGCAGGCAGGAAGGATCAAGGAAGATTTAGAAGACAACAGTGAAGCCAGTTGATTGATGTTGAAGATTTTGCACAGGAAAAAACCTTTAACCTTTTTTGTTGTGAGAATCTGATGAAACCTCTAGACTCTGGCCCCATCCCAAATGCACATTTGTATGTGCATATCAAATATTGCAAGTAGGTTTGGAGGGTTTATAACTTCCCCAGAGGCCCTGGTCATGAAGCAATACCTAGGATGGAGTCTGGACACCTGACAGCAGTCAGGCAGAAGACCGAGACAAAGGTGTGGCCAGGTGAGCCCTGCAAAAGCCGGGCCCAATACCCACCCTTGGAGCAAAAGTGGCAGGATCAGTGCTCTCCTGGAGCTTCCAACCTTGGAGGAGCAAAACATTCATCAGATAAGCCCACACATCAGTGTCAAATTACACTCAACCAAGGAGAGGAATGAGAGAGAGAAGTGCTGTGAGAGAGAATAGACCTGCTCGGCCAGGTCGGAGAAGGCTTGGCTACAGAAGAGACAGTCACTGAGATCTGAAGGATTAGGAGGGGCAGAGGGAGTGACACGTGCAAGGCCGTGTGCGGGAGCGAGTTCCCGGGAATGCTGCTGTTGCCCTGACATGGATGAACTCAGGGGATGTCTCGGCAGTGATACATTCTGTGTTCTCAGGTCCTCCTGGGTCTGTTTTGTAACAAGAAAGTAATCTGGTTGCAATTACAGGGTGCTAACAGCAGCCTGAGGGCAAACCAATTCATTGCAGAAGGGAAAAACAAGAAAGGTCAGTTCACAGATACTCTGCAGTCTCCCCATCCTGGTCTCCCCTGAATCTCATTGGAAAAAAAAAAAGGCTGAAAAGCTAAATGCCAGCAATGTTACTAACACTGGACAAAGCTCTGACTCACCTGACAAACAGACTTGAGCACACACTACCGCCTTGCTTGGCGTTCCCTTGGGTCGGCTCACCCTCCCAGCTACTGACCATCTGAGACTACTGCTGGGTTGGTGCTGCAAGCCCTCCTGAAGCTGGCGAGTGGCTGTCCCAGCCTGGCCTGGCTGCTGCCAACATGAGTTTTGCCTGAGAGATTCAACATCTCTGGTGGCCTCCCCAACTCTCTGACCTTCCTTCCTCGGGAAATGGAGTAAACAGCAAGAAATCAGAAATTAAGAAATATTAATAGCTAGGCACAGTAGACCAAGCCTGTAGTTCTAGCTCCATGGGAGGCTGAGGTGGAAGGATCACTTGAGCCCCAGGAGTTCAAGGACAGCCTGAGCAACACAGCCAGACCTTGTCTCTATAAA
>NW_012136747.1:2636069-2637746 GCF_000956105.1 Propithecus coquereli | reverse complement strand
ATGGTGGCGCATGCCTGTAGTCCCAGCTACTCGGGAGGCTGAGGCAGGAGGATCTCTTGAGCCCAGGAGTTTGAGGTTGCTGTGAGCTAAGATGACGCCACAGCACTCTAGCCCGGGCAAAACAGTGAGAATGTCTCAAAAAAAAAAAACTACTGGCCAGGCATGGTGGCTCACGTGTGTAATCCTAGCACTTTGAGAGGCCAAGGAAGAGGATTGCTTGAGGCCCTAAGAGTTTGAGACCAGCAACATAGCAAGACTCTGTCTCTAAAAAAATTTTTTTTAAAAATTAGCCAGACATGGTGAGGAGCACTTGTAGTCCCAGCTACTTGGGAGGCTGAGGCAGAAGGATCATGTGAGCCCTCCTGGGGTTTAGGGTTGCAATGAGCTATGATGATGACACCACTCTCTATCCTGGGCAATGGAGCAAGACCCTGTCTCAAAACAAACAAACACTGCATCCACTGATAGACCTTGAACAATTTGCTGTTGTTCTTTGGTTTGCACTAGGATGCGAAAGAAAAAAATCCCTGCGCTTTCTGTCTGTCTTTGTGACGGCCCAGATTGAATTGTGGAATACATCTGAAAAACAAACAAACGAACAAAAAAACTGCTAATGAAAAAAGAGCTCCTATGTCAATAGGCTTGAAAGGACAGGATACATAGCTGGAAGGAACCTTAAACACTGCCAAGTCATAAGCACATAGACTGGGGAGAATTATCTGTTGCATGATATTAATGTGCTTTCCTCTTTTGTACTCCCTCCTCTTGTGCCAGAGGCATCTGTTTGCCTCAGACAGGATTAGGAATGCAAAGGGGAATGAGAAAGTCAGTGTTCAGCTGTGGACATCCAAAAAATATTCCTCAGTGTAAAGCAAAGTAATAACTTTGAAAGCCAGTCTGTGCCACGAGAGAAAAGGATTTTCTAAATAATTTAAGCATGCTTTAATATATCAAAGCCAGGCCTGGTGGACTAGGCCACTGAGTTTTGTTATGTATGACTGGATGTGAAGCCATGGATGGTGGCCCCAGGAGGACCGTGAAGAGAGGCAGAAGCAAGAGACACAGGGAGTCCCATTCCTGCGGCTTGAGCTCCTCCTCCAGGTCAAAGCCAGGGGTTGAGGGAGGGGCCAGTTTGAGGGTGGAGGGGACAGCTGAAAGCACAGGTCCTTGGCCCTCTTTCCTATTTGGAACTCTTTGGAATTATCTCATGGTGGGGGGTGAGAGTGGAGGGGCCTGTCCCGAGCTAGACACTGCGTCCAGCAAGCAGAGGGCAGAAGGGCAACACTGAGCTAGGGAAACAGTGGCATAGGTGAGCCAGGACAGGGACCCTGGCTCTCCACAGCTGCAGGGGATGCTAAAATCCATCTGGGATCCAAGTGAAGGGCCTGAGAGTCTCAGGGTGGGAAAAAGAGACCAGTATATGCGGGGACCTCCTGACTGGGACTGAGCCACGAGGACCCACTTGGCAGGGAGTGTCAGCAGGGCAATGCAAAAAGCCCACAGGTGACCACTCAGTGGACTCAGCCACTACCATCATGGAAAGTGACAGCAGGAAGAAGAGGAAAATTTTAAAACTGAGCATTGGCCAGGCACGGTGGCTCACGCCTGTAATCCTAGCACTCTGGGAGGCCGAGGCGGGTGGATCGCTCAAGGTCAGGAGTTCGAGACCAGCCTGAG
>NW_012136747.1:2632691-2636019 GCF_000956105.1 Propithecus coquereli | reverse complement strand
GAAGAAATACCTTCTGAAGGAAACAGAAAGGAACCTTAAATGTTATAGCACCTTTTTAGGTCAAGCACTCCCAAAAGTAACAGGTCGCCGCCTCTGTCCTCTGCTGTTTCCATCTCCTTGTTCATTCAGTCAACCATTGCCCCTATTCTTTTCCCCCTCCTCCCCACTATCCTTCCTAGCCTCTGTTATTCTACTTTCTGTCTTCATGAGATCAATTGTTTTAATATTTAGCTCCCACATATGAGTGAGAACATGCGAGATTTGTCTTTCTGTGCTTGGCTTATTTCACTTAACATAATGTTCTCCAGTTCCATCCATGTTGTTACAAATGACAGGATTTCATTCTTTTTTGTGGCTATATAATATTCTATTGTGCATATATGCCACGATTTCTTTATCCATTCATCCATTGATGGACACTTAGGTTCCACATCTTGGCTATTGTGAATAGTGCTGCAATAAACATCGGAGTGCAGATATCTTTTCGATATACTGAATTCCCCTTCTTTGGATATATACCCAGCAGTGGGATTGCTGGGTCATATTTTTAGTTTTTTGTTTTTAGTTTTTTGAGGAACCTCCATATTGTCCTCCATCTGGCTGCACTAAGTTATGTTCCCACCAACAGTATACAAGTGTTCCCTTTTTTCCACATCCTTGCCAGCATTTTTTATTGCCTTTTTAATAAAAGCCATTTTAACTGGGTTGAGATGATATCTCATTGTAGTTTCAATTAGCATTTCTCTGAAGACTAATGATGTTGAGCATTTTTCATATGCCTGTTGGCCATTTATATGTCTTCTTTTGAGAAATGTCTATTCAGATCCTTTGCCCATTTTTTAATCAGATTATTTGATTTTTTTTCTATTGAGTTGGAGTTCTGTATATATTTTAGTTATGAATCTCGTCAGATGGGTAGTCAGCAAGTATTTTCTCACATTCTGTGAGTTGTCTCTTCATTTTGTTGATTGTTTCCTTCGCTGTGCAGAAGCTTTTTAGCTTGATGTGATCTCATTTGTCCAATTTTGCTTTGGCTGCCTGTGCTTTGAGGGTATTACTCAAGAAGTCCTTGCCTAGACCAATGTCATGAAGTGTTCCCAGGTGTTTTCTTTTAGCGGTTTCATAGTTTTAGGTCTTAGATATAAGTCTTTAATTCATTTTCATTTTGTATATGGCAAACAATAGGGTCTAGTTTCATTATTCTGCATGTGGATATCCAGTTTTCCCAGCACCATTTATTGAAGAGGCTGTCCTTTCCCCGTTGTATGTTCTTGGCAACTTTGTTGAAGATAAGTTCACTATAGATGTGTGAATTTATTTCTAGGTTCTTAATTTTGTTCCACTGGTCTACGTGTCTATTTTTATGCCAGTACCATACCGTTTTGATTACTACAGCTCTGTAGTATAATTTGAAGTCAGGTAATGTGATTCCTCCAGTTTTGTTCTTTTTGCTCAGGAGGGCTTTGGCTATTCTAGGTCTTTTGTGGTTCCATATAAATATTAGGATTATTTTTTCTGTTCCTGTGAAGAATGGCATTGGTATTTTGATGGGGATTGCATTGAATCTGTAGAGTATTTTCTGTAGTATGGACATTTTAACAATATTGATTCTTCGAATCCATAAGCATGGAATATCTTTCCATTTTTTTGTGTCCTCTTCAATTTCTTTCATCAATGTTTTATAGTTTTCATTATAGAGATCTTTCACATCTTTGGTTAAGTTTGTTCCTAGGTATTTTATTTGTAGCTATTGTAAATGAGATTACTTTTTTGGTTTCCTTTTCAGGTTGTTTCCTATTAGCACGTAGAAATGCTACTGATTTTTGAATGTTGATTTTGTACCCTGCAACTTTACTCAATTTGTTTATCGGTTCTAATAGTTTTTTGTGGAGTCTTTAGGTTTCTCTAGATATAAGAGTATATCATCTGCAAACAAGGCTTATTATTTTCCAATTTGAATGCCCTTTATTTCTTTTTCTTGTCTGATTGCTGTACCTAGAACTTCCAGTACTATGTTGAATAACAGTGGTGAAATTGGGCATCCTTGTCTTGTTACAGATCTTAGAAGAAATGCTTTCAGTTTTTCCCCATTCAGTATGATACTAGCTGTGGGTCTGTCATATATGGTTTTTATTATGTTGAGGTAAGTTCCTTCTATACTCAGTTTTTGAGATTTTTATCCTGAAGGGATGTTGAATTTTATCAAATGCTTTTTCAACATCAACTGAAATGATCATATGGTTTTTTTCCTTTGTTCTGTGGATATGATGTAACACATGGATTGATTTGTGTATGTCGAACCATCCCTTGCATCCCTGGGATGAATACCACTTGATCATGATGATAATCTTTTCAATGTGTTGCTGAATTTTATGTGCTAGTATTTTGTTGAAGATTTTTGTATCTACGTTCATCAGAGATATTGGCCTACAGTTTTTGTTGTTGTGTCTTTGTCTGGTTTTGTTATCAGGGTGATACAGGCCTCCTAGAATGAGTTTGGGAATATTCCTTCCTCCTCAATTTTTTGGAATAGTTTAAGTGGGGTTGGTATTAGTTCTTTGAATGCTTGGTAGAATTCAGCAGTGAAGACACTGTGTCTTCAGCTTTTCTTTGATGGGAGACTTTTCATCACTGCTTCTATCTCATTACTTGTTATTGGTTTATTCAGGTTTTGGATTTCTTCCTGGTTCACTCTTGATAGGTCGTATGTGTCTAGGAATTTATCCATTTCTTCTAGGTTTTCCAATTCATTGGCATATAGTCGCTCATAGTAGTCTCTAATGATCCTTTGAATTTCTAAAGTAGGTGCTCCATCAGTTTCCCTGTTTTTTTTTGTTGTTGTTGTTGAGACAGAGTGTCACTCAGTGTGCCTGGGTAGAGTGCAGTGATTATAGTCACCTCAAGCTCCAGGTCCTGGGCTGTAAGTGATCCTTCTGCCTCAGCCTCCCGGGTAGCTGGGACTACAGGCACGTACCACAATGCCCAGCTGAGTTTTGTGGTTTTGTGTATTTTTTTTTTTTTTTGTCTTTTTTTGTTTCTTGTCTCTAGAGACGGGGTCTCACTATGCTCAGGCTGGTGTTGAACCCTTGAGCTGTAGCTATCCTCCTGCCTGGGCCTCCCAGAAAGCTAGGATTACAGGTGTGAGCCACCATGCCTGGCCAATCCTTTGAATTTCTGTAGCATCTGTTGTAATGTCTCCTTTTTCATCTCTGATTTTATTTATTTGGGCCTTTTCTCTTCTTTTTCTTAGTCTGGCTAGAGGTGTGTCAGTTTGGTTTATCTTTTCAAAAAGCCAACTTTTCATTTCGTTGATCTTTTGTATTTTTTT
>NW_012136747.1:2588770-2630701 GCF_000956105.1 Propithecus coquereli | reverse complement strand
CCTGTAATCCTAGCACTCTGGGAGGCCGAGGCGGGTGGATCGCTCAAGGTCAGGAGTTCGAGACCAGCCTGAGCAAGAGCGAGACCCCCGTCTCTACCAAAAATAGAAAGAAATTAATCGGACAGCTAAACATATATAGAAAAATATTAGCTGGGCATGGTGGCGTGTGCCTGTAGTCCCAGCTACTCGGGAGGCTGAGGCAGGAGGATCGTTTGAGCCCAGGAGTTTGAGGTTGCTGTGAGCTATGATGAGCCACGGCACTCTAGCCTGGGCAAGACAGTGAGACTCTGTCTCAAAAAAAAAAAAAAAACAAAAACCTGAGCATTTACCCTACAGAGACTGAGTCATCCAAGAGAGACTATTTAAACTGAAATATGCGATAGTGCCACAAGTTGGCAAACGAGGCTTTCTTTCCACTTCCCCCAGAGGGGCAGGGGCTCAGAGCTCACCAGATCAGCTATGGAAACAGAGAAGCAACATCTCTGCTACATTTTTCTTTGTATTTTAATCTGCGATCCTGCTACAAAGGCCACTGTCACCCAGGCAGTGCTACAAAGCCTGGGGAGCGCAGAGCAAGATTCCTGAGGCCTGGCTGGAGGGGACAGGCATATAGAAAAGGGTTACTAGGACTCGGAATGTGGAGTGTAAATGTGTGTGAGTGGGACAAGATTCTCCTGGGAATGACTCCAGGCCTGGTTGCCTCTGGGATGGCATGTAGAAAAATCCAATTCAAGGGTACAAATCAATACTGTCATATACCCTGGAGGCTAGGGAAAGAACCTCTCTGCAGGAGAGCCCAGGAAACAGAGCTCAGCAAGGAGAAAAGCTCCCAACAGCCACTGGGTAGGGACTGGGGCTGTTTGAGTTTAATAGAAAAGTCAGGTCACTGGCCGGGCAGGTGGCTCACACCTGTAATCCTAGCACTCTGGAAAGCAGAGGCAGGAGGATCGCTTGAGCCCAGGAATTGGAGACCAGCCTGAGCAAGAGTGAGACCCTGTCTCTACCAAAAATAGAAAAAATTAGCTGGGTGTGGTGACGCACTCCTGTAGTCCCAGCTACTCAGGAGGCTGAGGCAGGAGGATTGCTTGAGCCCAGGAGGTAGAGGTTGCTGTGAGCTAGGCTGACGCCGCAGCACGCTAGCCCAAGTCAGGTCACAGGTTCCTTCTTCTCAGTTCACGTAATCCTCCTGGGTATGCTTAAAACAAAACAACAGAGTCGCCGTTTTCCTGTGTTTCTGTGGCGAGGCTGGGGTTCAGACAAGATTAAGGAGTCCCCAGCATGAATGGGCTTGAACCTGCCTATGTGGTTCCACGCCATGTTTCCCCTCTGTAGCTCACTGCCTGATTCGAGAAGGGAGGGGCGAGTTCCAAGGACACAGGGACCTTCAGGTGAAGGGACCAGGTGAAGCTGGTGAGTCAAGTCTCTGCAGTCCTTGATGCTCAGAGGGAGACAATGACTGGCTGCCATCACGTCCAAGAGAAGGGGCTGTCCCCCACAACCCCTGCCTGGTTTGCTTGTCCAAATTATCTCACGGTGGGGGTTGGCGGTGGAGGGGCCTGACCTAGAGATCAGGCGGACCCAGGTTCATGTTCCTGCCGGAGACCCTGGGCAAGTCACTTCAGTGTGCAGAGCCAGAACCTTGGGTTTCATTTTTATAAAAATGGAGAAATAATTTCCACCCTACTGAGCATTAGATGAGAGAATGTAAATGATGTGCCTAGTACAGAGCCTGACACAGGGAAGAGGTGAAAAGAATTTAATTTAATTCTGTCCACTTGATAATGGCAGGGACCACCACCCGCACTGGTGGAGAGTGCTCTTGCCCTCTGCACAGGAAGGAATTCAAGCGCAGTGGCGCCAGTGAGAGGAAAGAGTCCTGGCAGGAGACATGAGCAAAAGCAGAGAGGTTTACTGAAAGCAAAGTCAACTCTTTCAGAAGAGAAGAGAGTGGACTGATGCAGAGAGGAACAAATAGTGCCACCCCAGGTTAGGGTCCATCCTTTTATGCTAATTCCTAATAATATGCTAAGCTGGGGGTAGAATATTCATGGTTTTCTAGGAAAAGGGTGGAGACTTCCTAGAAACGGGAACCCTCCCCTTTCTTGACCTTATAGGGCAGCAGTCCCCAACCTTTTTGGCACCAGGGACTAGTTTCATGAAAGACAATTTTCGGGGTGGGGGGTGGGAGGGTTGGATTCAGGATGATTCAAGCGCATTACATTTACTGTGCAGTCAGACCTCTCTGCTAACGATGATCTGTATTTGCAGCCGCTCCCCAGGCTCGCATCACCGCCTCAGCTCCACCTCAGATCATCAGGCATTAGATTCTCATAAGGAGCTGCAACCTAGATCCCTCCAATGCATGCCGCGCGGCCCAGTTCCTAACAGGCCAGGGACTGGTACCCTCCTGGCCTGGGTGTCGGGGACTGCAGTTACAGGGTAACTTCCAGAAGTTTCCATGGCATTTGTAAACTGTCATGGGGCTGGTGGGTGTGATTTTTACAATGTTAATGTTTCTTTAGGGACACTGTGCACATGCCCCAGTTAAAGGAATCCCCCCTTTCACCTTAGATAAAGATGTTATGGCTAAAGTAAAATAACTAAAGGGTCCCTATCGGTTACATTTATCTTACCTAATCACATTCAGATTCTTGGGACTTTCTTGTCCTGTCCTTCTGACCCCTGCCCTAACTGCCTGCGGGGTATCTGACTCCTGTCTCACACCCATCTGTTGTCCCCTCCCTCAGCTCTATTCCAAGCAGCATTTTCAGAGTTAAATGCCCTGGAAGAGTAGAGCAAAGTGACCTGGAACAGGGAAACTGGTTTAAGAGGTCTGCTGCAGCAAGCTCACCAGGCCCTTGACCTTTGGTGCTCCTAAACAAAAATCTAGGAAAGCTTTTCTTGTGAAGGGAACAGAACAGTCTCCTGAGGGCTTGGCCCACCTGGCACCTCTGGGGAGTATGACAAAAGGTAGCCCACCTAGAGCCCCAGGTACTTCTGAGGCTGAGGCAGGAGGATCACTAGAGCCCAGGAGTTTGAGACCAGTGCAGATAAATAAATAAATTTTTATTTTTTTTATTTTTTTATTTTTTGAGACAGAGTCTCACTCTGTTGCCTGGACTAGAGTGCCGTGGCGTCAGCCTAGCTCACAGCAACCTCAAACTCCTGGGCTCAAGCAATCCTTGTACCTCAGCCTCCCAAGTAGCTGGGACTACAGGCATGCGCCACCATGCCCGGCTAATTTTTTCTATATATTTTTTAGTTGTCCAGGTAATTTTCTTTCTATTTTTAGTAGAGACGGGGTCTCACTCTTGCTCAGGCTGGTCTTGAACTCCTGAGCTCAAAGGATCCACCCGCCTCAGCCTCCCAGAGTGCTAGGATTACAGGCGTGAGCCACTGCGCCCAGCCGATAAATACAATTTTAAAAAAAGAAAAGACAGCCCAGGTCGTGCGGCCCATGACATCAGTGTTTTGATCCAGACACCCGGGCGCATTCTGTCCACCCACAGCTGGGCAGGGCTCAGCCAGCTCCATGCCTGGTGGAGGGCACACTCTCTCCCAGTGACCGCTGGCTACTGACATCAACCTCAATAAAACAACGCCAAACTTTGTCTCTCTTTCTCAAGTAATGTGGAGGGAAAGGAGCTCCTGGCAGGTGCAGAAGAAAGAAGAAAACCGGCTCTTGGCAGCAGGGGAATCAGGTTGCCACAGCAACGAGCTTCTTCCCAAGTCCACTTATTGCATGGCTTTTGAATTAGACTTCCTCCTTGCGTGCATTTCGAAGCTTTCATTCCCTCCTCTTGCCACCAGCTCATCTCCCGGGGAAATCACCACAGAAAGGAGTTGCTGACCCTCCTTTCAAGACTTGGTCCTGCTTGTCCCTGAGTGGCACAATATTTACTTGTTGGTTTATGTGGGGAAGAACTGATCGGTGCGAGGGGTAAAGAGCCCTCTCATCCTCTGTGGGCGAGAATCGCTGGTGCAACGTCTTTGAGCAGCAATTTGGCAAATAGAAGTGCATACCCTTTGGTTCTAGGAGTTTAAACCTGGCATTACAGTATTGTTTGGAACAGCAAAAAAAAACTGGAAACAACCTTCACACCACTGATGGGAGACTGGTTAAATATCAGCTGGGGCCACTGTGGAACACCAGACAGCTGAAGGAATAATGAGCTAGATCTTATGTACCCATATGGACAGCTGTACTGTTAAGTTAAAAAAAGCAAGTTGTGGCCGGGCACGGTGGCTCACGCCTGTAATCCTAGCACTCTGGGAGGCCGAGGTGGGCGGATCGCTCAAGGTCAGGAGTTCTAGACCAGCCTGAGCAAGAGTGAGACCCCGTCTCTACCAAAAAATAGAAAGAAATAATCTGGACAACTAAAAAAATATATATATATATAGAAAAAATTAGCCGGGCATGGTGGCACATGCCTGTAGTCTCAGCTATTTGGGAGGCTGAGGCAGAAGGATTGCTTGAGCCCAGGAGTTTGACGTTGCTGTGAGCTAGGCTGACGCCATGGCACTCACTCTAGCCAGGGCAACAAAGCGAGACTCTGTCTCAAAAAAAAAAAAAAAAGCAAGTTGTTCAAACTCATAGAAACAGAAAGTAGAATGGTGGTTGCCAGAGGCTGGGGGGAGGGAGAAATGGGGAGCTGTTTAATGGGTATAGAGTTTCCGTTTTGCAAGATGAAAAAGTTCTGGAGACTGGTTGTACAACAGTGTGACTATAACACTACTGAACTCTACACTTAAAGATTAGCCGGCCGTGGTGGCGTGTACCTGTAGTCCCAACTACTCGGGAGGCTGAGACAGGAAGATCACTTGAGCCCAGGAGTTCGAGGCTGCTGCAAGCTGTGATGGTGTCGATGAATAGCCACTGCACTCCAGCTGTGACATAGAGAGACCTGGTCTTTAAAAAAAAAAAACATGGTTAATATGGTAAACTTATGCATTCTTTATCACAGTTTAAAAAAAAAGAAGTTGCAGAATAGAATTAATACAGCATGATCTGATTTGTGGGTGTTTTTTAAAAGGGCTATACAATTTTGGAGGGAGACAAAATAAGCTGTTATCAGTGGTCACCTTTGACATTGAGGGGAACTGAGGGCGGAAAGATGTTACTTTTCATTTTATTCCCTTTTGAAGAGCTTTTTAAAAAATATAATTTCAACAAGCCAATAAATACAGGGAGATGAAATTAATATGCCCAATGTACAGAAAG
Source organism: Propithecus coquereli (assembly GCF_000956105.1). Lineage (NCBI taxonomy): Eukaryota > Metazoa > Chordata > Mammalia > Primates > Indriidae > Propithecus > Propithecus coquereli. The sequence continues at coordinate 2,625,480 of NW_012136747.1, read as the reverse complement.
CAGTCATGAATCCCACAGCTATTTATTGAGCAGTAGCCCACTACGTACAAGGCACGGTGCTAAGTGCTGCGGATACAAGGGCGAGCGGGGCAGGATGGTCCCTGCCCTCATGCTTACATTCTTATGGCAACGTAACAGGTAGACAAACAAGTGAGCAATAACTACAGCTGGTGATAAGAGCCCAGGACAGACACGGTCTGTGACAGAGAACCCTGGCAGGTAAGGGCAACCTTTGCCCAGGTGGGCCGTCGCCTTTCCCCTCCGAGGCAACATGCTTAAGGGGAGAAACAGGATGCAAAGGAAGCAGCTGGGGAAGAAAGAGGGAAGGGGAGTCCCAGGCCCAGGAGCAGAGATTCCAAAGACCCAGAGGTGGGGCGAGAGCTCGATCTGCTGTGGACAAGAGAGAAGGTCAACGTGGCAGGAGGGAGTACGGGCGTAAGAACGAGCAATGGGCTGGGGTGGAGGAGGCTGCTGTGTGTTCCCAGGGCGATGGATTGCACCGCAGGGCTCCAGCGGGAGAGTGACATGATCTGATCTGTGTTTTCAAGAGATCATCACGACTGCTGTGGGAGAAGAGGTCGGAGAGGGGGCAAGAGGAGAAGCAAAGGGACAAGATCATGCTGTCTTTATCAGCTTCCTGCTGAATGACATTGATGAGGATTTTGGTTTTAGAGAGGTTAGAAAATTGCAAGTAATTACTGGAAAAGATTAGGAGAGTGTGCTCCCAAAAAAGCATTCAAATGCACACGAAACAGGTGACATTATCGCCTTAGCTGGGGGTGAGGGAGGAAAGAGTAGTAATGGCCAGCGATTTTAAATTAAGGTGCCCCCAAGTCAGCGTGATCTTGTTAAATGAAAAGAGATTCTGAGGCAGCAGGTCTGGATAGGGCCTGAGATTCCACATTTGTAACAAGTTTCCAGGAGATGCCAAAAAGCTGCTGGGCCGCAAACCACACTTAGAATAGCAGGATTATGAAGGACTTTCATTTTCAAAATTTCTGTAATGTACCGATTCCTTTTTTAAAAGCATGATTTGCTCTTGTGCTGGAAAAAAAACAATTTAAAAGATATTTTTTCCAGCTTCATTGAGGTATAATTGACATAAAAATTGTATATAATTATAAATATTTATAAAAATGGTTTATATATACATTGTAAATGTTTTAATATACATTGGAAATCATTACCACAATCGAACTAATCAACATATTCTTTTTTTTAATAGCACCGTCTTCCAGTCTGATAACTAATATATTCATCACCTCACAGTTACTATTTTTTGTGTGTGTACGATGACAACACTTATGATCTATTAGCAGATTTCAAGTATATCATACGATAGTATTATTTTTTTTTCTTACCATGGACTGTGACCGTGAAAATATAATATGATATTATTAACTATAGTCATTGTAAAAGAAAATAAAATTTCAAGACCCTATAAATTTATTATGCCAAGGAGGAAGTTAAGCCCTGGAGACTGAGTCATGTAGCTTGTGTGCAATTCTGCTTCTTAGATTGTAGATTAACTCTCTTCCTCATTGTTCTCGTTCTGTAAATGACTAGGAGAGAACAGAGACTAGATCTCCTCCCTTCCAGTCACTGATCTGTTATAGATGACCTGCCTCCTTCATTGTCCTGTACCTAACTCAGAGCAGATGGTGCAAAAGACTCCATGATCATTATTAATACATTTTCAGTGTGGAATGTTAAATATACGTTTCCTGAAAGAAAAAGAACTTGACTAATCATATCGTTGTAACTGTGCCTTAAGCCTTATATAGAAAGCTATTGAAATTCTGTTAAGCTTCCCTAAATTTTATCTATATAAACCATCCCAAACTTTTATAGTTCAGAACACTGACTTCCATTCTTTGGAACCTGTGCTTCCTGGACAGCTATCTGTAAACTTTGCACTCGAATAAAATCTCCTGAAACTAGATTCTGACCCTTTTGACTATTTTAGGTTGACAGTCACTATGCTGTACATCAGATCTCCAGAACGTATTCATCCTGTATGACTGAAACTTTTTACCCTTTGCCCAACATCCCCCTCCCTCAGCGCCTGGCAGCCACCAATGTACTGCCTGTTTCTATGAATTCAGCTTTTTTAGATTCCCCACATAAGTGACATCGTGCAGTATTTGTCTTTCTCTGCCTGGCTTATTTCACATAGGAGCATGTCCTCCAGGTTTATCCACGTTGCAATAAATGACAGGATTTCCTTCTTTTTTAAGGTTGAATAATATTCCATTGGTTATATACGTTTTCTTTATCCATGCATCCATTGATATATGATTAGGTTGATTCTATATCTTAGCTACTGTGAGTAATACTGCAATTAATATGGGAGTGCAGATATCTCTTTGAGGTACTGATTTCATTTCCTTCGGATATATACCCAGAAGTGGGATTCCTGGATCATACAGTAGTTCTATTCAAAATTTTTTGAGGAACCGCCATACTGTTTTCCATAATGGCCATACTAATTTAAATTCCCTCCAAATGTGTGCAGGGTCTCCCCCGTCTCCACATCCTTACCAACACTTGTTATCTTTCGGTTTTTTTGATTCTTACAGGTGTGAGATGGTAGCTCATTGTGGTTCTGATTTGCATTTTCCTGATTCCTGATGATCAATAATACTGAGCATGTTTTTCATATACTCGTTAGCCATTTGTACATCTTCTTTTCAGAAATGTCTATTCAAGTTTTTTGCCCATGTTTTAAATCAGGTTATTTGTTTCCTTGCTATTGAGTTGTTTGAGTTCCTTATGTATTATGGATATTAACCCCTTATCAGATGTATGAGTTGCAAATATTTCCTCCCATTCCATAGGTTGTCTCTTCACTCTGTTGGTTGTTTCCTTTGCTGTGCAGAAGTTTTTTAGTTTGATGCAATCCCATTTGTCTATTTTTGCTTGTGCTTTTGGGGTCATACCCAAAAAATTATTGCCCAGAATGATGTCAAGAAGCTTTTCCCCTATATTTTTTTCTAGTAGTTTTACAGTTTGAGGTCTTCAATCTATTTTGAGTTGATTTTTGTATATGATGTGAGATAAAGGACCAGTTTCATTCTTCTTTATGTGGACATCCAGTTTTCCCAACATTACTTACTGAAGAGACTGTCCTTTCCCTATTGTGTGTTCTTGATGCCTTTGTTAAAGATCAATTGACTATAATGGACCTCAAAGAGCAGGCCCCCCTCCAGGCTGCTTGAGTCATGAAAGCAGAAAAGAGAAGATTAGAAAGTGATGTCTGTGGCTCAGGCCACCAGGAGGAGGGTGAGTCATCCAACAATAAGCTCACCACTTCTCGGAGGTAATCTCACGGCTCCAGTGCTAAAAGAAGAAACAATTTTTAAGTAAACATCAAGCACCTATTATATATCAAGAACTATGCTTAGTGCTGGGATATGGGAAGGAAGAGTCATCAGGAGAGACAAAGACATAAACATAACATTGTAAACCAAGCATACGGTGCTAGGTGCATGGATGGCAGTACACACCATGAGGGCCAAGAAGGGCTCTGACCTGGGGAAGGGGAGGGTGGGACTGCCAGACAATCAGTGTCTGAAGAGCTCACCTGCCAGGTCAAGCCAGGAGCAGGCTCGCATACCAGTAACAATGATTTACCTTTGAGTGTGTGACTCCTGGGTGTCAGGAACTGCACCAGGATCTTTGCAGACATGTCATAACTTTGGGACTGGATTACTTGGGTTCAAATCCCAGCTCTGTCACTCACCAGCTGTGTGAACTTGAGCAAATTACTTACACTTTCTGAGCCTCAGTTTCCTCCTATAAAAAATGGGGATAATAATACCTAAGGTGTTGTAAGGATTAAATGAGTTATTGTATATAAAGCATTTAGAATGGTGACTGGCATGCAATAAGAGCTATTAAAGCACTAGCTAGTACAATATTTAATCCTTACGCCAACTCTGTGAGCCCAGTAATATTAAATGCCCATTTTGCAGGTAAAGATACTGAGGATTGGGAAAGTTCCACTCAGCTCTGGAACAGAACCCTGCCGTCTGCTCTCTCAGATATGGTTCCATCCCATGGGGGAAGCCCCAGGAGAGAGCAGCGCTCCAGATGCCTTTCTGAGTCCTGAATTCCACTTCCCATGCACTGCTCAGGCCAATGGCCAAGGTGTCCCGTGCCCGCCACAGGTATTGCAAACAGAACGAGTCCCTCCCTCCCTGTGACTTTAAACAGCTGCTCCTGGCAGGAGGTTCAAGTGCATCTGGCATCTCTAAGGCAGATGAACTACAGATCTGAAACTCAGCCTGCAGCGGCCACATTAAGACAAAGCACTCCATCCGCATTCTGCACAGCGGGCCCTGTGAGGAGAGGGGTTTGGGAGATGAGAAAGCAGGCTGCCTCCATCTATCTTACTTAAGCCTGTTGGCTGGATGCAAATTGCTTTCTCACGTTGAAGCCAAGAGCGCTGGTGGGTGGGATGAAGCCAGGGGCACTCAGCTGAACGCTCACACGCAGGAGGCTGCGGGACACGGTAGCCAGAGCCGGTCTCTGGGGCAGGGATGGGGCCGTCAAGACTTCTTCCCTGGTGCCCCCAAGGTCTTACAGAGTGTGGGAGTCCCGTCAGCCATTCTCCTTAGCCTTTGTCAGGGGCAGGAGGGCCTGGAAGCATGACAATGAACTGGAGCATCTCTGGGAGTCACCGGAAGGAGGTGGTGGAGCCAAGGGTCGGGCTGTAGAGGGGGCGGGGCCCGCGCCACTGTGGGCGGCCAGGGAGAAGGGAGGTCAAGCTGGCTTCTGGGTCTTCGATCCAAATTCATATTTTATATATCAATGGATGGGCATGTTTATGTACAGTAGTGGCTGCTTGTCCCAGCTCTCACCTGCGGTGAGGACAGTACAGTGAGGTATTTTGAGAGACAGAGAGAGACCACATTCATATAACTTTTACTACAGTATATGGTGATAATTGTTCTATTTTATTATTAGTTACTGCTGTTAATCTCTTATTGTGCCTAATTTATAAACCACACTCTATCACAGGTATGTATGTATGTATAGAGAAAAACATAGTATGTATTCTTGGAACATACCCCCCACAGATAAGGGGACCACGGTGTGTGTGCATTCATTGCACAGAGAACTGGAGAAGAGCTGGCTTACGAAAATACACGCAATGTCAAGGAATAAAACAAATAGCTTTGGGACTTGAACTGAAAGGAAAATAAGACGAGGTAAAATAATAAAACCAAGAGTAAGCTTAACATCCATAAAGGTATAATAAGCAAAAGCCATGGAATCTATAAAATGAACAAACCAGAACTTCCCAGGAGAAACACGGCCTTATCTTAGCACTGAAATTTGGGAGGAATTCCTTTTCGGGTCCCCCTGAAGATGACCCTGTGATGAGTGGGCGATGGATGCCCTCAGTGGCACCCCGACAACAGATATAACAACCACCATTTCTCGTAAGGCTCCCCAGTGTGAGCCGTGGCATTGCAATGCCATTCAAGAATAATCCTGATATTCATTCCACACTGTTTATAATAGCAGAAACTGGAAACAGCCTAAATGTCCAACAAATACATTATGGTACAAACATCCAACAGAGTATTATACAGCCATTAAGAAGAAAGAAGAGCAATTTAGGAACTCACATGAAACAACTTCCAAGATATCTGGGAAAGGAAAAAAGCAAGGGGCAGAACAATGTCTACAGTGTTATTATTTGTGAAAAATGAAAAAAAGGATATATATACTTAAATGCTTATATATACCCTAGATCTGCGGTCCCCAACCCCCAGCCCGTGGACCACTACCAGTACCAGTCCGTGGCTTGTTAGGAACTGGGCTGCACAGCAAGAGGTGAGCAGCAGATGGGTGAATGAAGCTTCATCTGTATTGACAGCTGCTCCCCACCACTCGCATCACCAGCTGAGCTCCGCCTCCCATCAGATCAGCAGCAGCCTTAGAATCTCATAGGAGCTCGAACCCTGCTGTAAACTGCACATGTGAGGGGTCTGGGTTGCAAGCTCCTTATGAGAACCTAATGCCTGATGATCTGAGGTGGAGCTGAGGTGGTGGTGCTAGCACTGGGGAGCAGCTGCAAATACAGATTATCATTAGCAGAGAGGTTTGGCTGCACAGAGACCATAATAAATTGCTTGCAGACTCATATCAAAACCCTATCACTGAGTGGCAAGTGACAATGTAATAATAATAGAAATAAAGTGCACAGTAAATGTAACGTGCTTGAATCATGCTGAAACCATCCCCCCTGCCCACTGGTCTATGGAAAAATTGTCTTCCATGAAACCAGTCCCTGGTGCCGGTTGGGAACCACTGCCCTGGATCATTTCTGGAAGGAATCATAAGAAACTGCTTACTTCTGGGGAGGGGACCTGGGTGGAGGGAGATAGAAATAAGAGGCTGACTTTTCACTATACAGTCTTTTTGCCTTCTGATTTTTGTACCATGGGAGTGTATTATATCTTCAAAATAATTAAGTAATTCATTAAAAACATGAAGCAAAAATAATCTAAGAGGGGCTAAACACAAGGTGCACTTGATAGACACTCCCTACAGTCGAGCTTAAGCACAACATGAAGATTACTCCAGGCTGGGCTCAGTGGCTCACGCCTGTAATCCTAACACTCTGGGAGGCCAAAGTGGGAGGATTGCTTGAGCCCGGGAGTTTGAGGTTGCAGTGAGCTATGATGATTCCACGGCACTCTAGCCTGGGCAACAGAGCAAGATTCTGTCTCACAAAAAAAAAAAAAAAAAAAGATTACTCCAGAGAATAGAAGGCCCAGGCATCCTTCAAGTGAGCCTCCATGCCTGCCATCTGCCTCGTGTGTTCTCCATTGAGGCTCTGGTGGGCAGGAGATCTACATTGCTAATTAAGATTCATCACTTTCCTTATCAACTGGAAAATTCAAAAACTTTCCATCTCCACAAAAAACTGTTAAAAGTAACAAATTCAGGAAAGTTACAGGATAGAAAATCAACACAAAAATCAGTTGTGTTTCTAAGACAGACACACAGACTGATGGAACAGAATAGACAGCCCAGAAATAAACCCTTTAATATATGGTCAAATAATTTTTTTTTTTTGAGACAGAGTCTCACTCTGTTGCCCGGGCTACAGTGTTGTGGCGTCAGCCCAGCTCACAGCAACCTCAAACTCCTGGGCTCAAGCAATCCTCTTGCCTCAGCCTCCCAAGTAGCTGGGACTACAGGCATGCGCCACCATGCCCGGCTAATTTTTTTCTATATATTTTTAGCTGTCCAGCTAATTTCTTTCTATTTTTTTTAGTAGAAATGGGGTCTCGCTCTTGCTCAGTCCGGTCTCAAACTCCTGAGCTCAAACGATCTGCCCGCCTCAGCCTCCCAGAGTGCTAGGATTACAGGCGTGAGTGAGCCACCACGTCCCACCGGTCAAATAATTTTTGACATGGGGGCCAAGATTCTTCAATGGGGAAAGGACAATCTTTTCAACAAATGGTATTAAGAAAACTGAGTATCCACCGGATACTGGACCCTAATGAAACTGGACCCTAACCTAACACCACACACAAAAATTAACTAAAAATGGGTCAAAGACCTAAACTTAATAGCTAAAACTATGAAACTCTTAGAAGAAAATATAGGGAAAAGCTTTATAACATTGGATTTGTTAATGATTTCTTAGATATGACACCAAAAGCACAAGCAACAGAAGAAAAAAATAGATAAATTGGGCTACATCAAAATTTAAATCTTTTGTACATCAAAGAACACTATCAACAGAGCGAAAAGGCAACCAGTGGAATGGGAGAAAATATTTACAAATCATCTATCTGATAAGGGTTAATATCCAGCATATATAAAGAACTCCTGTAACTCAACAGCCACAAAAGAAACAACACAATTAAAAAATAGGCAAAAGACTTTAACAGACATTTTTCCAAAGTAGATGTAAATATGGCCAATAAGCACATGAAGAGATGCTCAACATTGCTAATCATTAGGGAAATGCAAATCTAAATTACAGTGAAATACTACTTCATGCCCACTAGGATTGCTTTTATAAAAAAGAAAGAAATGAACAAGTGTTGGTAAGAATATGGAGAAATTGGAACCCTTGTACGTTGCTGGTGGCAATGTAAAATGGTACAACTGCAATGGAAAACAGTATGGCGGGTTCTCAAACATTAAATAGAATTACCATATGATCCAGCAATTCCACTTCTTTTTTTCTATAGACACAGGGTCTCACTCTGTCACCCGGGCTGCAGTGCAGTGGTATAATCACAGGTCACTGCAACCTTCAGCTGGGCTCAAGGGATCCTCCGGCCTTGGCTTCCCAAAGTGCTGGGAGTACAGGTGTGGGCCACCTTACCCTGCCCAGCAGTTCTACTTCTGAAAGCAGGGACTTTAACAGATATTTGCACACCCACGTCCACAGCAGCGTTATTCACAACAGCTGAAAGATGGAAGCAACCCAAGAATCAGATTCCCCTGCGTGACTCTTTTTAAAGACACCTTTGATCTGAGGCAGAGATTCGATAAACATGTGCTGGGATCGTCCCCGCTTGCCCCGGTCTTCCCCACTGCTGCTTGGAAAGGCAGAGGTGGAGCCGGCCCAGCCCAGGGTATAGGCAGAAGGTGACTACTGATGCCAGCCAGAGTGCCCGGGGCGGGCGTCCCTCACACACAGCCCTGCACCCACACACGCCTCACATACCGCAAGCACACGACCTAGCACATGCACTCCTACGCACCACACACACTCCGTGCGTCCTACACACGTCACACACGTCACACACACCACAAACACACGCATATCACAGTCATACACATCACCACATACATCACACACAGATACATACCATATATACTAGACACGTATCACAGACACACACCCCACACCCCAGTTACCCCCACGTCACACTCCCTGACACCACACATCACACACAGTACCACACACTTCCCAACACACACCACGCACGCCCACACACACCTCACACCCCCGGCGTGTGCACACACTGCACATACGCCGCACATCGCGCACCCGGGGGACCCCTTCAGGCCCGGCCTGACGTGCAGATTGACAGCAGAAGAGCTCCTGCGTGTCTGTTTGAAACGTAAATAAAATTTTGCTGACTCTTCAAGGGCCCTGGCTGGATAAATATGGTGGGACGACTCGGTGATAAACGTGCGCTGCCAGGGACTCCAGGAAAGCCCGCGCCTCCCTCCCACCTCCCCGCTGCGCTCGCTGCCCGAGGCCCGAATTCTTCACCGGGAGCTCCGTGTTTCAGCTTCATGTTCTGATGGATGTAACCAGTGAACATCGCCCCACGGGAGAGGAACACCAGCCTCCTCTGAGCCACGCGGCCTTCGCCTGAATAGAGGCGGCAGGAGACCTGACTTCCCTCTGGTTCTGGCTTCCCACTGGGAGAGGAGAGAGGGGCACAGGCCTGGGGTGGGGGCGGCCGAGGAGCCGCCCCGGGAGACGCAGGGAGGGGCTCACTCTCCATCACCTGCGACCAGAGTAGAAACTGGCCGGGCTCCAGCTCCGGGATCGCAGAGTCGGCGACAAACACACGCGATCCAATGACTACGAGGGGACCCAGCGTCTGAGGCAGCCCTGAAGAAAGCTCCATGGTGGGACCGCAGGGCAACCACTAGCTGGGACGACAGCGTGGCTCCGCTAGGTCCCCGCCACCCTCTGGGATGGCAGGCTGTGGACCGCCCCTCTCACAACCTTCCCCACCCTGTGCACCCCCCTGCTGGCTTCCAGTGAAGGGCTTCAGCCCTTGAATTTATCCTCCACGGTAGAACCAAGGAAGGCTTTGTTAGGCTTAGCTTTTACGGCATAGGATGGGAAAGGAGGCGGGCCATCTCATTTCAGAGTTGACTCCAAACACCCTTGGGTCCTCATGACTTATTAAGAAAACCTGCACCCTGCATTCGTTCATTGATCCAAATATTTTTTTTAAAATGCATTTTGATTTGTAGTCAAACTTTCGTTTAAATAATGGGTTTCGGAAGAGGAAGTCGAAGGCTCTGTGCTGTTCTTGGAACACTGATCGTGAAAACATGAGGAATTCTGCCGGCACCACTTTCTCCCTGTGCTCCGTATTCCAGCAGTCACGTAAGAAGAACCCTAATAGCCATGCAGTCGGGGCCTGCTTCCACCCCTGCCGCCCCATCTCCTACCATCACTATGTGAACTCACATTCTGGGGACAAGCAACATCCTGAGTGCTGTTTGGTGACTTAGGTGGCACAGCCAGTAGGAAGCACAGCCAGCAGATTTTTATTTTTTTTAGAGACAGGCTCTCTCTCTGTCACCCAGGCTGGAGTGCAGTGGCGTGATCATAGCTCACTGGAACCTCGAATTCCTGGCCTCAAGTGATCCCAGGCCTCCCAAAGTGCCGGGATGACAAGTGAGAGCCACCACGCCGGCCAGGGTTCCTTTCACTACAACATTCCCACCGTGCGCACTTGCTGCAGGTGCCCTGCTGATGGCTTCACGGGGCTGCGCCCCCAGCCCCAGCTGCTGCAAACGGCTCACACCTGTGCCCTCGGCACACCCATGCCCTCCTCTAAAGGTATGCTCTTGGCTGAGGAGGTGCCTGGGAGGTTGTGGCCACCCCCCAGGGCCAAGGACTGCACTAACTAAGGAGGATGACAGCCCAGCCCCTTGCCTTTGGAGGAACCACCTCTTGGGGTGATTTATGCTCCAGAGCTCCGCATGGGGTCAGGCTGAGGCTGGACTTCTGCTGAAACCACATCTTTCCCCAGCATTCCCCCAACTGGGTTTTTCCTGAGAGCTCTCTCAAGAAATCCTTTGCACAGGGATCTGCAGCTCAGGTTCTGCTTCCAAGGGGCCTGACCTCAAAGCCTTCATCTGCTTTCTTTACAGAATCCTGGGATTTAAAGGGTCCCTCCAGGCAGGAGTTTGTCCTCATTTTTAGGTGTCTGCTCCACCTTGGAAGTCTTCCAAGTAGTGTCCCCCTCCCCTACCATGACTGTGGAAAACCATCTCACCGTGTGCTTGGGAGGGACCCAGAGTGGCCATGTGAGTGTAGGTGCTGTCGATCCAAGGGTCCCAAATGGCTCTGTCCATGTCGCGTCTGCAGGGTAAGGTCAATGGGAAAACCATGCTTGTTCAGGCTCAACGGGCCAAAGGCTGAATCCCACCTGTATTCATTTCCCAGGGCTGCGGAAACAAAGTAACACAAATTGGGTGACTTAAAACAACAGAAATTTATTGCCTCACAGTTCTGGAGGCTGAAAGTCCAAAATCAAGATGTCGGCAGTGCCGTGCTCCCTCTGAAACCTGCAGGGAAGAATCCTCCCTTGATACTTTTAGCTTCTAGTGTTTGCCAGTAATTCTGGCATTTCTTGGCTAGTATAACAGATGCATCGCCCCAACTCTGCCTCTGTTGTCACATAGCCATCTGCTCCTGTATGTCTCCTCTATTCTTGTGAGGACACCATTCATATTTGATTAAGGGCCCAGCCTACTCCAATATGACCTCGTCTTAACTAATCACATCTGCAACGACCCTATTTCCAAATAAGGTTATATTTTGAGGTCCTGGGTTTAGGGCTCCATATCTTTTTATGGGAGGCAGAATTCAAACCATAGCACCATCTCTGCCATTTGTGAGCTGTGGAATGCCCCAAGTGTGTAACCTCTCTCTGCTTCAGTTTTCTTTTTTTTGGCTGTAGGAATGAGAAGACCAGGGTGATATGGTTAGAATGAGGAACCCATGGGATCATGTATGTATATTTTTCATCATGGTGCCTGGCACATGGAGGTAGATGCCCATCAGTGGTGATGCTCCCCTCAGCAGCATTCTCTTGGATGCCAAAGGCTGTGATTACAGCCAGCCATGGTGGTGCGCACCTGTAGTCCCAGCTACTTGGGAGGCTGAGGTGGGAGAATCACTTGAGCCCAAGGAGCTTAAGGCTGCAGTGAGCTATCATCACACCACTGCACTCCAACTTAGGTGACTGAGGGAGACCCCATCTCTAAATTAAAAGGAAAAAAAAAGCAATATACTATGACTTACGTCTATTAAATAGAAACAATTTTTTAAAAAACCCAAAAGCCTGTTATAGCTCCCTGTCCTTCCCTACCCCACCAAGCAGCCTCCACACTGCTCCACAGGAGAGCTTAGATCTCCCCTAGAGGTCTATTTTGTGTCAATAAAAGATTACAGGAGGCTTGCAGGAAGTTAGGCTTAAGGGTCTGTTACTTAAGTGCTACTGCCTGTGACTACTCTATGAGCAATAGGAGTGCTAAGTATGTATTGAGTGGGACAACCTGGGTGAGTAGAACATGCACAAAAGCCTCAACACAACCCTTTTTCTGTCCTCGCAATGACTTTGCACTTGGTGCAAATCAATCTTCCCAAGGCAATTTCCTGTTGCCGGGACAGAGCTGTCTTCCTTCTTCTCACTCTCCTGCTGCTGTGCTCCCCCTCATGCTGGCTCCGACAAAGGGCTGAGTGTGCAGCATTTCTCTTAATTGATGCTGTGGCAGGCCCCTTTGCCGACAGATCCTGGCATCTGTCTGCTTATTCACGGCAGCACAGCATCAGCCTGAAATTGTCAGCCGTTTCCAGAATAATCGGTCCTCTTCCTGATCTAAGTCTCAAAGCTTTCATTGATTTTATTCATTCTAGGATGTGTGTAGGTCATTTCAATAGGCCCTCTCCACCCCCACCCCAAGCTCCCCAAAACAAAGGCAATGAAAAGACCAAGCTAAACTATAAAACTCTTGTCTCACCTGGCTGAAGCTTCCCATCAGTCATCAATGCTTCCCAAATTTTAAGGTGCAAACAAATCACCTGGGATCTTGTTAAATGCAAATTAAGATTCTGTACGTCTAGGTGAGGCCCGAGATTCTGCATTCCTAACAAGCCCCCATGTGCTGCTGAAGCTATTGGCCCACAGACTTCACCATGAAACGGGCAACACCTACGTGTTCCCTCTCCTCAAGTTTGATAGCTATGCCAGGGATGTGACAGGTAATACCACTGAGGTTTTCTCTGGGTGCTGGAGGAGCAGGAGGGAGAGAGCATCTACCTATCTGTATGTAGGCCATAGTGAAGGGGGGTTTCTTCTAGAAAGATCACTCTGGGCACGGCCTGCTGTATGGAGAGTGGAAAGGAGGGGGCAGACTGAATGCAGAGGGGGCATGAGGAAGCTCTTTCAATAATCAAACGTGGAGTGGGATGGAGGTGGTGCAGCTGGAGAGGAAGGGGCGGATGAGCGAGGCATGTGGGGCATGGAAGAGGGGCGTGGCCAACTGACTGTGGGAGGTGTTGGAGAAGGAAGATGCAGACCCCACCCCAGACCTCTAGTCCTGACCCGTGTGAATGAGAAACAGCCTTCCAAGAGGGCTGCTGGGGGTAGTGTCCTTAGGGAAAAACAAAGATGGGGAGGAGAATAAGATTCACCATTGAATGGCATTCCAATGAGAAGGGCTCTGCAAGAGGCTCTTGATGGGAGGGAGGTGGGAAAAGACACAGTGGGCAGCATGGGGGCCCCTGGTGGGTAGAGCCACTAGGGCTCATGTCAAGGAGTCAGTGTATCCTGGACTGGAGGCTCATCCAAGGGAGGCCCAGGCCCCCGGGGCAGCAGCTTGCAACAAACAGACTGATGGCATCCAGGTCACCATCATAGGAAGCAACGGCCTTTTGTGGATGACCCTGCCTCTGTGCTCAGGCCTGTAGTTTAGTTACCACTTTCATCTCCACTATGCCCCTCTTACTACTGTCCTTGAGTTTATTGGTTGTTTACTTCATCAACCTTTAGCCTGTCTTCTATAAGCATTTAAGGCCATAAATTTCCTTTGAAGTATGGCTTTTATGGCATCTCACAAGTTTTGATATGAGGCATGTTCATTATCATTTAATTCTAAATAATTTAAATATCCATTATTATTATTACTGTTTTAGAGATGGGTCTCACTAGTTTGCCCAGGCTGGAATTAAACTCCTGGGCTCAAGAGGTCCTCTTGCCTCAGCCTCACAAGTAGCTGGGACTACTATTGTGTGCCACCAGACCCGGCTAATTTTTAAATTTTTTGCAGAGATGGGGTCTTGCTATGTTGCCAGGCTAGTCTCAAATTCCTGGCCTCAAGTGATCCTCCTACCTCGGCCTCCTAACATGCTGGGATTACAGGCATGAGCCACCACACCTGGCCACTAGCAATCTTTTTAATTCATGCTTCAAGAATTGTCCATGAAGGCCGGGCGTGGTGGCTCACGCCTATAATCCTAGCACTCTGGGAGGCCGAGACGGGAGGATGTTTGAGCTCAGGAGTTCGAGACCAGCCTGAGCAAGAGCGAGACCCTGTCTCTACTAAAAATAGAAAGAAATTATCTGGACAACTAAAAATATATATAGAAAAAATTAGCCGGGCGTGGTGGCGCATGCCTGTAGTCCCAGCTACTCGGGAGGCTGAGACAGAAGGATCACTTGAGCCCAGGAGTGTGAGGTTGCTGTGAGCTAGGCTGACGCCACGGCACTCACTCTAGCCAGGGCAACAGAGTGAGACTCTGTCTCAAAAAAAAAAAAAAAAAAAAAAAGAATTGCCCATGAAGCTCTTAGGTGAAGGCCACGGGTAGGTCTCTCTCCTTTAGGAAATATAATATTGTATAAATTAAGGCTTCCAGCTACACAAAGGTATACACCATGAGGGACTCAATTTTGCAAACGTAGTAAAGGTATGGGAATCAGATACTTTCCCTCTTTTCCTACTTGTGTGTAGGAGGGACAGTGAAAGTGAGAGGAAAAGGAGATAGTCCAATGTCAGGACGAACAGGCCCTGTAGACATAACAGAGAGCTCGGGACATTCAGCGACTAATGCCATATGGAAGGAGAGCCCCGGAGGCCCAGCTCTAGTAGTAAGTTAAACACTCTCTGACATTGCTAGTGTCCGGATGAGGAACAATCGTTAAGTGAAAGGTTGATGTCCTGATGTGCTACTCTGAGCTAAGTGGTCTGGAAGATAAGGCCTGCTCTTAAATTCCTTTGAAGAAAGGGAGACAGATTTTAGAGAACAAATGCTGGGCAGGGTATGGTGGTTGACATCTGTAATCCCAGTGCCTTGGGAGGTTGAGGTGGGAGGATCACTTGAGGCCAGGAGACGAGCCTGGGAAACACAGTGAGACTCTGTCTCTACTAAATAACAAACAAACAAACAAACAAACAATCTCTTTGAAATTTGGAAAATAAGATAGAGGGTTCCGTTAAGCCTAGTAATCCTTCCTTCTCCCATCCCCATCAAAAAGCAAACCAACAGTCAAGCACTTGTGAAAAACAAGTCAATTATTTTGAAAATCAATTATTCATACCGTTTGAAATAAGCATTTCAAAGGAAAGTCTAGAGAAAGATAGTCCGTTGGAAGCCACAGGCATTGAACTGCTTATTAGTCAAATCAGGTTCTTTGTCTTTCTACTCTGCTAATGGCTGGACTTTTGACTTCTCTGATCATTAACCCCAGCTATCAAGTGAGATCCCACAGGGCTTGGTGTGTTCAGACTTTTCTAAGTAACATTCTTCCCATTTTAACAGCCTAAGAGCATAATGAGGTGAATGAATCATAAGAAATAATGATTGAAAAAAAATAACAAAACCTAGGCAGGAACAAAACTGAACTCATTGCCATGAAGAAGTAGCATTTTGATGAGGAAAGGAAATCACTAAAGAACATGGAGAATATTTAATAACTAACATTTATGTGTCTTGCTTACAATATGCCAGGCATTATTCTTAGCACTTACATGTTTTCACTCATTTAATACAAGTAAAAGCATTTTACAGATGAAGAAACTGAGGCACAGAGAGGTTAAGTAGTTTGCTTAAGGTCATGCAGCTAGGAAATGACGAAGGTGGTATTTAAATGAGGCAACCTGGCTCAAACCTGGACTGTGTCAGCCCTTATAAGGAAGGGGCATGGCAAAGGCATGGATGGAAGTTAAACATATATAAAGAAAAGGATAAAAACTTCTGCACAGCTTAGAAAATGATAAACAGAGCAAACAGACAACCTACAGAATGGGAGAAAATATTTGCAAACTATACATCTGATAAAGAGTCGATATCTAGAATATACAAAGAACTCAAGCAAATCAGCAAGAAAAAAACAATCCCATTAAAAAGTGGGCAAAAGACATGAACAGCAGCTTTTCAAAAGAAGATAGACAAATGGCCAACAAACATATGAAAAAATGCCCAAAACCACTTATCATCAGGGAAGTGCACATTAAAACCACAATGAGATATCACCTTATCCCTGTTAGAATGGCTTTTATTAAAAAGTCCAAAAACAATAGATGCTGGTGTGGATGCAGAAAGGAACACTTACACACTGTTGTTGGGACTGCAAATTAGTATGGAAAACAGTATGGAGATTCCTCAAAGAACTAAAAGTAGACCTACCATTCGATCCAGCAATCCCACTACTGGGTATCTACCCAAAGGAAAAGAAGTCATTCTATCAAAAAAACACCTGCACTCGAATGTTTATTGCAGCACAATTCACAATTGCAAAGATGTGGAATCAACCTAAGTGCCCATCAATTCATGAGTGGATTAACAAAAGGTGGTATGTGTATACATGGAGTTCTACTTAGCCATAAAAAGGGATGAATTAATGCCTTTTGCTTTGGATGGAACTGGAGACCATTATCCTAAGTGAAGTATCCAGAACGGAGAAACAAGCACCACATATACTTACTATTAAACTGGAACTAACTAATGGGCACACATGCACAGAGGGAAATAAAACTCATTGGAAATCAAGCAGGTGCCGGGGAGAGAAGAGAAGGGACAAAAACCTACCGAACAGGTACAATGAACTCTATTCAGTTGATGGGCACACTTATAGCTGCGACTCAAGCATTACAAAAGCAATCCATGTAAGAAAACGTTTGTACCCCCTTAATATTTTGAAATTTTAAAATATTTCAAAAAAAAGAAAAGGATGCAAATATTTCCATGTGCACATTGATTAGTGTATTCGTTTCTTAGCGCTGCTGTAACAGCCATAACCAAGTGGCATTGGTGGTTTAGTGGTGAGCATAGCCACCTTCCAAATAACTATAACCTTGGTGGTTTAAAACAACAGATATTTATTCTCTCATAGTTCTGGAAGCCAGCAGTCTGAAATCAAGGTGTCAGCAGGGCTGTGCTGTCTCTGATGGCTCTAGGAGAGGATCCTTCCTTGCCTCTCCAGCTTCTAGTGGCTCCAGGTGTGCCTTGGCTTGTGGCCGCATCACTCTAATCTCTGTCTCCATCTTCACATGGCCTTCTGCTCTGTGTATCTCTCATAAGGATGCTTGGCATTGGATTTAGGAACCACCTGGATAATCCAGGATGATCTCCTCTCAAGATCTGTAACTTAATTAGATCTGAAAAGACTCTTTTTCCAAAAAAGGTCACATTCACAGGTTCCAGGGGTTAAGATGCAGACATATCTTTTGGGCGACCACCACTTAATTGATTTTAATCAGTTAGGACTTTATGATGTTTTAAGAAACAGAAAATGGCCAGGGGTGGTGGCTCACACCCGAAATCCCAGGACTTTGGGAGGCTGAGGCAGGAGGATCACTTGAGACTGGGCATTCAAGACCAGCCTGGGCAACATAGCAAGACCCCATGTCTAAACACACACACACACACACACACACACACACACACACACACACACACACACACACACACACACACACACACAAAATTAGCTGCTGTGGTGGCTCATACCTGTAGTCCTAGCAACTTGGGAGGCTCGCTTGAGCCCAGCAGTTTGAGGCTGCAGTGAGCTATGACGACGCTACTGCACTCCAGCCTGGGTGACAGAGTGAGACCTTGTGTCTGAAAAAAAAAAGGAAAGAAAAAGAAAACTGGCTGAAATAATAGTCCTTTAACTGAACAGTCCAGGGGTAGCTCTAGCTTCAGGTCAGGCTGTGTCAAGACTCAAAAATGTGACCAGGACTTGGTGTCTCTCTCTCTTTCTTTCTCTTTTAGACCCAGTGGGAGGCAGTGAAACGTGTGCTGGGGTTGAAACTGGGGTCTAGCTAAGACACATGCCCATCAGTAGACAGATCGCATGTCTGGAGGGATAGGATATGTTGGCTGCGCTAAGCCAGTCAGCAACCACACCTGGAGGCGGAGCCAGTATTACCCCACTCAGAGTGCATGCCTAAAAGTGGGAGAACCCCCAACTTGAAACCAAGGTGCTATTGAGAGACGACGACCCGTGGGCCCTTTAGTCCATTCTCTCAGCTTTTCAGGCGGCCACAGCTGCCTTCGTTCTGCAGACGAGCACAAGGAGATTCAGCAGTATGGACTGACTTGGTCACAGTCACTCCGTAATAAAAGGAGCAGAACCAGGATTGAAGCTCGGGTCTGATTGACTGCAAGGCCCTGCTCCTGCCAGGGCCCAGAATCTGGTCTGGGCAGCTCTCCCTTCTCCTTCTGTCTCCTAGCGAGCCTCAGGTGCTCTCCTGTAGCTATGCGGCGATGGATAAGTGTGGGTCAGCTAACAATGAAGTCAAAAATATTAAGGGAAGTGACAACAACCAGATGGCTCTTCAGAGGACTCATGAAGGGTTCTGAGGTAAAATATGACCACAACACAAAAATTAAAACAATCCCACCTCATACTTGGTTTAATGGCCATTACTATTTTCATTCCAACAACTGTGAGACTCTCCTCATGTTCTGGCAAACTTGGTTGAAAAGTGATATTAAAGAGATCGGTTTCTGCTTTCCCTATTGTCTCAGTGAGAACATTCATTCTCTTCAGGACCACTGGGCCCCCACTCCCTTGTCATTTGCCCTGACACAAACAAGCCAAGAATTCTGCTACGGCTGAGCAGGACCCAGTCCTGGGGAGGGTGGCGTTTGCCCGCGAGAGGAAGTTGTGATTTGTATGAAGTCACAGAACCTATTATTAACTGAAGGAATTTAAAGGTTCATCCCTTTACTTAATATAGGGACCCTCTGCTGTTAGTCCTTCAGGGCAGGGCCTGCGTCCTATTCCTGTCTGCATTCTGAGCCCTGCACAGGGGCTGGCCCTTGCATAGGTGTTCAACCCATGTCTGTCAAGTAAACGAATAAATAAACAAGCGTACATTTTCTAGTGCATGCAAAACTAGGTCGGGTTCTTAGGGACTGAGTCACCTGATTCACACTAGTCAAACATGCACAAACAGAACTATAAAGAAATTGCTATGTAAAGCAGAATGCCAATATTTTCCTTTGCATGCGGGAAGGTGGGGAGGGGGTGTGTTGTAAAGCAGGTCTCCCGAATGATGGGATGGGGTAGCTATTGGGAAGAGGCTGGAAAAGTTATCATAATATTTTGGTTTATAAAATTCTTGTGTAAGTTCTCTCTGGGCCAAGATTGGACTGGAACATTGTGCAACTTTCTGTGCACAGTGGATTCCATAGGATCAGTTAAGAATGTTTGGACCAAATAAGCATCTGTCTTGTTCTGTTAGTCTGGATTACAGGAGTCACAATTACTTAAAAGTTAAGAGGATGGGGAGATGGGTGCAGCAGGTGTGGTCTGGTGCCTGCAGCATCTTTTTGCAATATCAAGTGACCTTTCACCTCTGACCTAGGACCTGATATGTGGTACCTGGTACACAGTAAGTACTCAATAAATGTTTGCTGAGTAAATGAGCAAATGACTGTTCCTGCCTCAGGGCAGAATGTATCGCCCGCTCTAGTGACTTGTAATATTTTTATCCACCAGATTTGGCGTCTCCCCTCCCTTAGATAGTCCTTGGTAATTACTGCTAATTTCTTTGTCTTTGCTGTCCTTTCTTTAAAGTGCAAACAGACAAGCAGTTCCTTTTAGGTACATAGTCATGCTTTAGTCTACCAATATCATTTAGTAGACCCAAGCTTGCTTTTACATTCTGTTTTGTCTTCCTGAGACGACACTTCTGTAACGGTGATAATTCCAGCAAAGTCTTACTTTGATTTAGAAGACACCAACCAGGTCCCTGAGGGAGGAGATCTAATTGCATCCCATTAAGTCATGTTTTACTAGTTTAAAACCTCACAGGGAAACTAGGTCTTCAGTTCCTGGAGTGCCCCTGCCCAAGAGGAACTGAATGTCCCCTGAGAAGGGCTGGCACGGGGAAGAACTATGAGCGAGGTGGCGTAGGAATTCTTTGCCTTCTTCCTCCCCCTTTCTGCCCCTCTCCCCTGACTCTAAGCCTGGCCAGCACAGGTCTCTTGTTGCCGTCTCTGTCCCCGTCAAGAGGAAGACCCACAACGTGATGACTATGTAACAATATATTATATTTTTGAAAAATGCTAAGAGAGTACATTTTAAGTGTTCTCACCACAAAGATGACAACCATGGGAGGTAATGTCTATGTTAATTAGCTTGATTTAGCCATTCCACAATGTATACATATTTCAAAACATCATGCTGTATGTGGCAAATATATATAATTTTATTATCAATTTTAAAAAAGGGGATGGCCTTGAGAAACTTATTCACACTGCAGTGATAAACTTAATGCATTTATTACAGCCTCTCTTAAAAAGGTATTGTCAATTTGTAAAACCTAACAAATTAATAGATCTAGGCAATTATTGTCAATGGCTGCTAACTTCACAACAAGAGAGACAATGAGGCCTGATAGAAGAACACAGTGCCACCTAGTCTTGCCAAAAATATCAACCCTGACCATGACAAGGCCTCTGCCTCCATTCTTTTATAGAAAATAGAGGGGACAGAGGAACATGTTCAGCACCATCATGGGGCTGCAATCAGCAAAATACATAATGTAGGAAACTCTACGGGATGAAGGAGAGTTTTGTTTTGTTTGTTTTTTGAGACAGGGTCTCACTCTGTCACCCTGGCTGGAGTGCAGTGGCGTCATCATAGCTCACTGCAACCTCAAACTTCTGGGCTCAAGTGATCTTCCTGCCTCAGCCTCCCAAGTAGCTGGGACTACATGCATGCACCACCACACTGGCTAATTTTTTCTATTTTTTGTAGATACAGGGTCTCGCTGTGTTGCTCAGGTTGGTCTCAAGCTCCTGGCCACTAGCGATCCTCCTTCCTCAGCCTCCCAAAGTACTAGGATTACAGGCGTGAGCCACCACGCTCAGCTGACAGTCTTAAATAATGGGGGGCTGTAGGGGGCAGAGAGAATTAGACATATCAACCTATCACATATGGATCTTATTGATTCTTATTCAAATAATTTAAAAAAAGTTTACAAGACGAGGACAGAAATTAGAACACTGACTAGATAGGTGATGATATTAAAGAATGTTTGTTAATTGAATCCTTGTCTTTTAGATATATATCCTGACATATTTGCAGATGAGATGAAGTCTGAGATTTGCTTCAAAAGGATCTGGGGTAGTGAGTGGGGGGTGGGGAGAGCCCACATCCATTTAGTCACTAAGTCCTACTAAGTATTTCTCAAATTCATCTTCGTTTCTCCTGGGGTCCCCTTCTCCCTGGGTTCCTTGCTTCTGGTCTCAAACCCCTCAATCCCTCCTCCCTCAGCTACTAGAGTGATCTATCTAAAATGACCATTTCATTCTCCTCCTTAAAACCTTCAACTGGTTCTCCGCCGTCTGCAGGATACCTTACCCGGGGCTCTCCATGGTACGCCCTTTCCTCCCCTTTCGTCTCATTCCTTGCTGCTCCGTCCTGCATGTTGCCTCTGCTGGTTTCTGTACACACCCTATCTCTGCCAGCACCGTCCCGTCCACCTTGCCTGGCTAGTACCTCCTTCCACCTTTCTTTAGGATTCAGCGTGAGCATTATCCCTCAGCAAACATTCTTTGTTTCCTTCCCCTCACCCTCCACCCTAGGCTGGCTTGGGTACCCATCCTGTGTGTATCTCCACAGTTTAACTTACTACAAAGTATTGTGTTTATTTGTTTTTGTGTCTGCCTACATTTTTTAGATGATGCACTCCTTGAGGTTAGGGACCATGTGTTATTCATCTCTTTACTCCCAATACCTACCTTAGGGCCTAGGGCACAGCGGGTTCTCAGTAAACACCTAGAACAGGACAATATTTAGCACAGATGATTCAGCTTCTGATAGGTGAACTTCAGAAATTAACAAGAATGACTGGCCGGGCGCAGTGGCTCACGCCTGTAATCCTAGCACTCTGGGAGGCCGAGGCGGATGGATCATTTGAGCTCAGGAGTTCGAGACCAGCCTGAGCAAGAGCGAGACCCTGTCTCTACTAAAAATAGAAAGAAATTAGCTGGACAACTAAAAATATATAGAAAAAATTAGCCAGGCATGGTGGTGCATGCCTGTAGTTCCAGCTACTCGGGAGGCTGAGGCAGGAGGATCGCCTAAGCCCAGAAGTTTGAGGTTGCTATGAGCTAGGCTGACACCATGGCACTCTAGCCCCAGGCAACAGAGTGAGACTCTGTCTCAAAAAACAAACAAACAAAAAAAACCCAAGAATGACTAATAGGGGTCCTGGTGTCCTTCGAATCCACAGTCTGCCGCACAGGCAAGTGTTGAATAGCAGGCAGTCACTGGGATCCGGATGTTCCACAACTGCCACAGTTCAGTAAGAGGAGTAGGAAGGCTGTTCATTCTACAGTTGGGAAAACAAATTCACCATCTATGAGAGTTTGAGGGTTTCCTTAAGTAGGTGTCATCAGGTACCAAATGGGATTGACGACCTCTTTGACTTTAGGAGCCTGCTTCCTAACTGACCTCCGTATCTCTACAAACCGCCCCCCACATTCTCTCCTCCACCTGGGAACCAGAAAGATACTTTCACATGTAATCAGATCCTGGAAGGATGTTTATTGCTTCTACCATCATAAACTCAAGGCACAGTATAAAGACATGATACAGTTCACTATTTCACTCACGTTCTTTTGATATATAAAAAGTGGGATAAGTCAGAAGATCTGGTACCAGTCTCATCTATTACAATTAATTATTTGCTGGGTAAATTATTTGCTGGGTAACTTTGGATAGGAAACTAAAGGACCCTTAGCTTCCTCAATGATAAAATGAAGCTATAATTTTGATAACCTTTTAGAATACTTCTAAGTCTAAAAATTTAAGATATGATGGCTTTGACTAATAGTCCTAAATTTCCAGAGTACTAATTCTGTGGTTCTAGCGTAATCTCCATGTTGTACCACTTGTATTAGGGTTCTCCAGAGAAACAGAACCAATGGGAGACACACACACACACACACACACACACACACACACATATAAAGAGCAATTTATTGTAAAGAATTGGCTCGTGATTATGAGGGTTGGCAAGTCTGAAATCCGCAGGGAAGGCCAGCAGGCTGGAAATGCTGACAGGAGTAGATGTGGCAGACTTGGGTCTGGAGGTAGACTGGAGGCAGAATTCCTTCCTCTTCTGGGAACTGCAGTCTTTTCTCTTAATGTCTTCAACTGATTGGACAAGGCCCATCCACATTATGGAGGACAATATGCTTTACTCGAAGTCTACTGTTTGAAATGTTAATCACATCTAAAAAATACCTTCACAGCAACATCCAGACTGGTGTTTGGCCACATACCGGGGCACCCTAGCCTAGCCACAGTGACAAAAGATTAACCCCCATGCCAATATGGCCCTGAGGCAGAACCCTTCTTCCCTTCCTTTCACCCTCATGAAGCCTCTGCACGCACAGATGGAAGCCCTGCCCTCACCTTCAGGATCTTGTAGTCCAACTGGGAGAAGATACCCACGTGCCGCTGCCACAGAACAGAGGGGTGCACCGTGGATAGTAGGGCAGCCCCAACAAGGGACACTTGGAAAGATGTAGTCTTCTCCTCTGCTCTCCCCTTTTTGTCCACCATGCCTCCCAGGAAAATGACCCTTTGGTTAATATATTAGGTTCTTATGAGTTTGGTTTGTGCAAATCAGATGAGTCAATTCTCAAGGGCCAAACTAATTTGTGTTAAGCATAGTGCTAAACGTGTACCATGCAGTCAAAAAATATTGACCTGGACAGACAAGCAAACCAACAATTTCAATACAGGGATCGGAGTTAATAAATTTGGGGGAGTCAGAGTATCAGGAAAGCTTTCCATAGAAGGTGATCTTTGAGCTGTATTTGGAAGGTTGGGTGAGGAGTTATGGAAGTGCAGAAGGTATGGAAGAGCATCTCCGTCAGGGGACCAGAGGTGCAAAAGAAGGGGTGTGGAGCACGTGCCTCACGGGCTAACACGCAGCTGTGTGTCCCTGTCGTGCTCATTATAGCTGCAGTATCCCCTTCACAGCTACGCCGTCCCTGGCTGTATCTCCCACTGAACCATGAGCACACAGGCAGAGACCATGTCTGCCATTGTTTAAATGTTTGTGTCCTCCCAAAGTAATATGTTGAAATCATAATCCCCAAGGTGATGGTATTAGGAGGTAAGGCCTTGAGGAGACAATTAGATACTGAGAGTGGAGCCCCCGTGGGTGGGATTTATACCCTTGTAAGAGGAGAACAGGGAGCTAGCTCACTCTTTTTCTAGCATGTGAGGATACAATGAGAGGTCGATAATCTGCAACCCAGAAAAGGGCCCTCACCAGAACCTGATGATGCTGGCACTCGATCTTGGATGTCCAGCCTCCAGAACTGTTAGAAATGTTAGAAATAAATGTCTGTTGTTTATAAGCCACCCAGTCCATAGTACTTTGTTATGGCAGCCCGAGCAGACTAAGACAAATCCCATTTATTTCTGTATTCCCAGAACTTAGCACATGCCTGGCACATAGAAAGGATACTTAGTAAATGCTGACCAAATGACACTGGGTTCAAGTTCAGATTTGGTCATAATGTGGGTTCGCCCCAGCGTCTGCCAGCTTTTTGGCAAATCCTTGCAGTTCACAAGGAGGACTGAGCAAGAGAGAAGGGACATCACCATAACTATTCCCTTTTTACTGTGAAAAAAAAAAGTCTGTTTTACTGTTGATGCAAAAGAAATACCAGTAAAAAAAAGAAACTGAAAACATTTTCTCCAAGTGTTGGTGTTATTAATGCTTTCACACTCATCTAAAACCTCTTTATTCAATAATTGTTTTTTGAAGAAATGAACAGCCATACCCTAATTCCCACTACCTGGAGGTACTGTCCTGAGTGCCATGCATCATTTTGGCACAAGGGTATGAAAGCATGCAATTCTTCATGCAGTATCTTGTGAGTTTTACATCTAATGCTAAAAGAGGGCAAAAGACACAGCTCAGTTATCCCACCAATGACTCTGGGTATTCTGAACCACAGTGAAGAACAGAGAAATCAACAAAGTCAGCACTACCCTTCCTTTACCTACCCACGCCGTTGGCCTGGACGAGGTTACAGTTTCTATAGCTACAAGCCTGTCCCTTAGGGAACACAACACGCCACATAGTAATCTCCCTAAAAAGGCCAGACCAGTCATATGAGATGTAGATCTCTGCCAAAATAGAGGTTTTTCCCTTGGAATTTTATCATTAATGAAGTGCTACTCAATAGTGTGAACGTGACAGAACAGGATACGACAAAAAGAATGGGTCTGCTTCCCTCAGACGGAAATAAACAGGTCTGTATGAGAGCCAACAGGAAGCAACAGCCTGACCCTGTAAATTGTCTGTTCATCGTGATATATCATCAGCTATTGGACAGGACACGCTCCCAGAAGGTGTGTGAAGGAGACATGTTGGAGAATAAAAAACAAAATCCCTTTCGGATGGCGAATCAGAGCAATGGGTGTAGGTTACACTATCTCATGATAAAAGTCACATAGCCATATCATATTTTAAAATTTCTCCTATACTTTCTTGCATATTATTGAATTTAATCAAATCCTCTAACATCTTTCTGAGGTTGTTATGTAAAACGCCCACTCTATAGCAGAGAAAACCAAGCTTCAAAGATGTGACACGATTTGCCAAAAGCCACCCAGATAATCAATTAAAGAACTAAGGAAGCAACTAGGACTTGAACCCAAGCCTCCTGCCCCTAATTTCAGTGAGCTTGCTGCTGCACCCAGTGATACTTTAGAAAATATAATAACTCATTTTCCTATTTGAATCCTTGGGAGAGCAACTTAGATGAAATGATTTTCAAGCAAGCAAAAATCATGGCAGTAATGACAGAGCTCACACAGAGAGCCGCATGAGAAGCTTTCACAAACCTCAGAGTCGTAGGAAAGTTCTACGGAGCATTTATCAAGAGGAATCAGGCTTTTGGCATTTCTGAGAAAAAAAGAAATTAACGACATGCTAAGTTTATGAGAAGATTTTCCCCCCCTGAATCTATTCTCTTTCCCTTCTGAATTAAATTAAATTCTAATATTCACATTAAAGCAACATGTTCATTCCTAAGTAAAATAAAGGACCTTATCTAAAGGCATAAAAACTTACATTATAGTAGAGGCATACAAAATAAAAATATTATAGTTCTTCCAACCTCACTGTAGGACCTCTTTGCCCATAGCTAAGAAAGATAGCCAACACTTCCCTATGAGGGATATGCCAGGCACTGGTCCATGTACATACCTTAATTCATTTAATAATCCCAAAAATCCTGTAAGGAAAGAATTATTATCATCTCAACGTTATGAATGGGAAAACTGAAGCAAAATCGCATGGCTGAGGTCACACCGCTAGTGAGCAGGGGGCTGAGACGGGAGTCTGGGCAGTCTTGGGGCCAGTCCATGCTCTTGACCACTAGATCAGGTCTGAGATGACTTTGACCCTTCTACCTGAGGGGAGAAATTCAGATGGAAGACTTCTGGATTTTCTTCCTAATCCCCCCTTCATCTCTAACAGTTCCTAATTTGTGAGATATGGAGACCCCTGGCACTCACTGGGATACATTAACAATGGGGTGGGCCATTAAAAATTATGTTTACAAAACCATGTCATTTTTTTTTTTGAGACACAGTCTTGCTCTGTTGCACAGACTAGAGTGCCGTGGCGTCAGCCTAGCTCACAGCAACCTCAAACTCCTGGGCTCAAGCGATCCTCCTGCCTCAGCCTCCCGAGTAGCTGGGACTATAGGCATGTGCCACCATGCCTGGCTAATTTTTTCTATATATATTTTTAGTTGTCCTGCTAATTTCTTTCTATTTTAGTAGAGACGGGGTCTCGCTCTTGCTCAGGCTGGTCTCAAACTCCTGAGCTCAAATGATCCACCCGCCTCGGCCTCCCAGAGTGCTAGGATTACAGGCGTGAGCCACCGCGCCCGGCCTACAAAAGTATGTCATCTTTCGAAAAAAAAAAAAACATGTCATAACACGGGAAACTAGATGTAATCTGATATAGAGTAACAAAAACAGGATGCAAAATTGCTTATACTGACTTAAATGATATATACTACAATCATAGTTTTATACATGTACCAGTACACACAGACAAATAAATGAGAAATACATCAAATATTAACAATGCTTGTTTGGAGGGGGATGAACTCTGGGTAATCTTTTTCTTCATCCATTTATCTAATTGCTCCAAGTTTTCTTCAGTGAGGAAATTTATATAACGAGGGCATACAATTTTAAATCCTGTCACGATCGAGAGTAATTTAGGCAAAACTTGCCTGGGAATAAGGAGTATGGACTGGAAAAATTTTCAAAGTTCAGGTTGCTGTAACGAGGGCTGGTTTTAGAACCTGGCATTAGATGAGCAGGGAGCTTTGGCAGAAAGCGTAAGAAAGGGATCTATGAGGACTGCACACAGCTCTGATTGTCACTTTCCACGACCCTCATCCTCTTGAATTCTGAGAGTATTCAAAACGGTGTAACCGTTCAGTGGACGATACAATTATCACAGTGGCACAGCCAGGTGGCCTGTTGTTAATAGCAATCACATGTGAGCCCATAAGCCTAGGCTTCTTTTGTGGTCAGAGCTAAACATACTGAGAGGGTGGTTCCACACAAGCCACTGATGGAGCACATTTCTGACTCTCACTGTGGAATGCCAGGCTTCCTTTTACCTTAGTGCCTCATTTGGTTCTGCCCATTTGGTTGGAGTCAAGGCAGGGGAAGAGGAAAAACAAGACATCATCTCCAGCTCTGCAACCGATCCAGTTCTGTCAATAACGCCTCCTGACAGTACACAAAAATCCTCCCCTTAAACCTCTGGCAACTGATACAATGTCTTTTCCAAATAAGCTCACAGCTCATTGCAGAGGCAGTCTTAAACTGGGGAGTATTATCTGTATAACTCAGTGTCATCTTTAACCAAAACTCAGAGCTTCCATGCTGCAATATACAGTGAAACACAGGATACAATCTCTGTTCTCATGGAGCTTACAATTTATCTGCACTTATAAGATATTTACACATTAAGAAATAACAATGTAAGAAGATTTAAAGATACTAATTTTTAAGTACGTAAAAGTAAGCAATCTTGTATTGCTGGTTATTTTACAAAATAATTATAAGCTTCTTGGGCTAGGATTGTTTCATATTTCTTCATACACTCTGCAGTTTCTCCACAATGCCTTGAATATGGTAATGCTCTATTAAATGTTTTGGACTAGAAATTATATGTCATTCCTAAATCTATAGCCCTGTTGCCTACTTAGCCAGCAGGTGCCTCTAACTGAAAGAAGGTGAGGGTCTTCTTCTCTGAAGATGACACAGCCAAGATGACCTCACTTTAACCTGGCTACCAGAGGACCAAAGAGAAAAATAAACTTTCGCCACACTTTGGGAAACAAGAACTTAAACTCAGGAGATACCTGATTGAAGTCAGAAGAATGCATTCCCCAAGAGAGCCCTCATGAATAGGATTAAGTGCCCTCCTAAAAGAGGCCCAAGACAGAACTCTTGCCCCTTCCACCATCCATGTGAAGTTATAGCACAAAGATGCCATCTATGAACCAGAGAGTGGGTCACTGAATCTGCTGGCACCTTGAACTTAGATTTCCCAGCTTCCAGAACTGTGAGAAATAAATTTCTGTCGTGTATAAGCTACACAGTTTATGGCACTTTATTATGGCAACCCAAAAGGACTAAGACAGAAATTCAGTTGTACATAGGACAGTTGTATTATGTTAGGTGGAATTACAACCTTACTACTGTCTTTATTTGGAGATTAAGTATGATTTAAGGAGATGTGTATGGATGCCAAACTGACAAGGGGTGGATGTGTGATGGTTAGTATTATAGGTCAACTTGACTGGGCTAAGGGATGCCCAGATAGCTGGTAAAGCATTATTTCTAAGTATCTGTGAGGGTGTTTCCAGAAGAGATGAGCATTATGAATCAGTAGACTGAGTAGAAAAGATCACCCTCACCAATGTGGGCGGGCATCACCCCATCCACTGGGGGCCCAAATAGAACAAAAAGGTGGAGGAAGGGCAGGTTCCCCTTCTGCTTTGCCAAACGACTTCTGCTTTGGGCCATCAACATGGACGTTGCAGAGGCCTGGTAAAGCGGCTTCTGAGCAGTTGCATAGGTGCAGCTTCTCCTCTGCAGCTGCCACCTTTAAAAAAAATGTGGAGGAAGGGCAAATTCACTGTCTCATCTTCTTTTGCCCTTCCGCACTGGTGCTCCTGGTTCTTGGGCTTTCAGGCTCACGCTGGGACTTACACCATTGTGCCTGTTTCCCAGTCTTCAGATTCAGGTTGAATTATACCACTGGCTTTTCTGGTTCTCCAGCTTGCAGATGGCAGATCTTGGGACTTGTCAGCCTCCATAACTGCATGAGCCAATTCCTATAATAAATCTCCTCTTATAATATCCTATTGGTTCTGTTTCTTTGAAGAATCCTGACTAACACATCTTTTTTTTTTTTTTTTTTTGAGACAGAGTCTTGTTCTGTTGCCCAGGCTAGAGTGCAGTGGTGTCATCATAGCTCACTGTCGCCTCCAACTCTTGGGCTCAAGTGATCCTTCTGTCTCAGCCTCCTGAGAAGCTGGGACTATAGGTGTGCACCACCACACCTGGCTGGTTTTTCTACTTTTTGTAGAGACAGGGTCTCACTATTGCCCAGGCTCATCTCAAACTCCTGGGCTCAAGTGATCCTCCCACCTTGGCCTCCCAGACCACCGGGATTACAGGCATGAGCCACTGTACCCAGTGGCTAATACATCTTTTAACCTAAAATTTCAGAGTTTTCTTTACTTAGAAAGAAACTTAATCTGCTGATGAGGGTGAAGGTGGGGGTCTTGTTTACTTAGAAAGGGATTTTTTTTTTAAATGTGCCTTGACAATCTTCAATAAAAAAGGCTAGATGGGCCGGGCAGGTGCGGTGGCTCACGCCTGTAATCCTAGCACTCTGGAAGGCCGAGGCAGGTGGATCGTTTGAGCTCAGGAGTTCAAGACCAGCCTGAGCAAGAGCGAGACCTCGTCTCTACTAAAAATAGAAAGAAATTAGCTGGACAATTAAAATATACATACAGAAAAAAAAATTAGCCGGGCATGGTGGCGCGTGCCTGTAGTCCCAGCTACTCGGGAGGCTGAGGCAGTAGGATCGCTTGAGCCCAGGAGTTTGAGGTTGCTGTGAGCTAAGCTGACGCCACAGCACTCTAGCCTGGACAACAGAGTGAGATTCTGTCTCAAAAAAAAAAAAAAAAAAAAAGGGCTAGATGAACATTATTTAGGAAATAAAGAATCAAAACATTAGGATTACTAGGTAGAAAATAAATAGATTTAAATTCATAGAAAAGGATTGGAAGATGATATACCAAACTGTTGATTGTGGTCATTTCTGGATGGAAGGCAGGTAAAAGGTGTACACTGTATTGTTCAAAGCCTGTACAACCAGAATGTGTTCATGTAGAATTTTTCCAATAAAAAAGAAGGAGGAGGAGGAAGAACAGGAGGGGAAGCCATTGTCATCTGTAAAGAAGGTTGGCAAATGTGTTATTTAACTGGGTACATAGTCATGATCCAACAATATAGGGGTTCTATTATTAATGAATATAGAGGAAATGAATGTTAGTAAGCAACTAGGAAGTCTCTGTGCCAGGGAGAAAAAATCATGTGCGGAGAAAAGGAAACATAAAACAGCACGGTGTGGCTGAAGGACTAGGTGACAAAAAAGAAGCAATGCTGGCTGGGCATGGTGGCTCACATCTGTAATCCTAGCACTTTAGAAGGCTGAGGTGGGAGGATCCCTTGAGGTCAGGAGTTCAAGGTCAGCCTGGGCAACATAGAGAGACCCTATCTCAACAAAAAATTAAAAAATGACCAGCCTGAGCAAGAGTGAGACCTTGTCTTTACAAAAAAACAGAAAAATTAGCTGGGCGTGGTGGCTTATTGCCTGTAGTCCCAGCTACTCAGGAGGCTGAGGCAGGAGGATCCCTTGAGGCTTGAGCCCAGGAGTTTGAGGCTGCAGTGAGCTATGATGATGCCACTGCACTCAAGATGGGGCAACAGAGTGAGACCTTGTCTCAAAAAAAAAAAAAAAGAAAAAAAATTAGCCAGGCATGATGACATGAGCCTGTTATCTCAGCTATTTGGGACTCTGAGGCAGGAGGAACACTTGATCCCAGTAGTCTGAAGTTGCAGTGAGCTATGATGACATCACTGTACTGTAGCTGAGGCAATGAGTGAGACTCCGTGTCAAAAAAAAAAAAAAAAAAGCAGCAATGCCAAGAGAGGAAGGGAGGACTGGATGACAAAGGACTTTGGGTTTACCCTCTACGCCAGCAAGTACCTTATAATAGTTGCCCAGCAACTAAGCCTAGGAGATTCTGAATCCATAGGTTTCTGCTAAGGTTTGGGATTTGCTTTTTGTTTTTTTTTTAAAGCTCTCCAAGTGAATCCGATTTAGGTTGGCTTGCTCTAGACCAATGGTTCTCAATTGTGGGGTTTTTTCCCTTTAGGGGATACATGTGGCAATGTATGCAGATATTTTTGATTGTTACTGGGGGAGGGGAGGAGGAGTACTACTTACATGTAGTGGATAAAAGCCAGAGATACTGCTAAATGCTCTAAAAAGCACAGGACAGGTCTCCCCATTATCCGGCCCAAAATGTCAATAGGGAACCCCTGTCCCAGAAAATGGAGAGCCAATGAAGGATTTTAAACAGTGGCACAGTATTCACTCACTTAAGTATCTATTGAGGAGTGTTTTCTACTTGGCAGGAACTGTTCTAGGCCCTAGGGATACAATGGTGAACTAAACAAAGTCTTGCCCTCAAGAAGCTAAAACTAGAGGAAACAGACAATGAACAGATAAACAAATAAATATATATTAATAATAAAATATCGAGTAGTGATAAGTGCTATGCAGAAAAATAAAGCAGGCAAGGGAATAGAGAATAACTGGTACTCTCTTAGACAGGGCGGTCAGGGAAGGCCTCTGAAGAGGTGATACCTGAGCAGCGCTGGGGAAGTGGCAGATGGAATAGCAAGAGGAGGACCCTAAGCCATGAACTTGCTTGAGTCTGACGACCACGGCTAACCTGGCCTGTACGGATGGGGGTGAGGTGAGGTTAGAGAGGAGACCAGGGGCCAGATCATGGCCTTGGGAGCCATGCAAACGACACTGGATTTTATCCTGATTATTGGAATACACTATAGGGATGACAGCAGGAGAAAGACAGGTTCTGACTTACATACAAAAAGATCATTCTGGTTCCAATGTGAAAAAGAGAATGTGTAGGGAAATTGCAGAAGCAGGGAGATAAGTTAAGAAGCTATTGTTGTGGTCTAGACAAGAGCGATGGAAGCTTGGACATGGCGGTAGAGGTGGAGAACTTGAGAAGTGGTAGGATTTGCACTATATTCTGGAAGAATTGACTCACAGTGGAGTGACGGAGAAAGGATGATTTCAAGGCTTCTGGCCTGAACAACTGAGTGAATGCAATTCCACTCACAGAGATGAGGGAAACAGGGAGAGCAGCAGATTTCTGTATAGGAATAGAGATGAGTTTTGGCATTGTTAAGTTTGAGAAGTCTACTAGACAGCCAAGGGGAGATCTTTGTTTCTTGCTCCACCACCATCACCAATGTTTTCTGTTCCAATAAATGGCACTGTAACCATGGGACTAGCCCAAACGGGGCCTACTCCATTGATAACAAAATGTTGAGTTACCTTCTAGGTATAACAGAGCCAAAAATTGCAAGTCATGTAGCCCAGGTATGTAAAATAGAAAAAGCTTTGACCTCTAATAACACCCAAAACCAACAATTCCTCCCCTTGGAACTAAGAAGACTAGGACGTGACTGGAACCTGAATGCTGGAATTCTTTCAGAAGCCAGGGGTCTGTTGGCCCAGAAGATCAGGGGCTAAAATCTGCCTCAACATACCTTTCTATAAATGGTCAAATTTGAAGTCCTCCAGTCAGACCCTGGCAAGCAAACATTCCTAAATCTTTTCCTTTTCCTCTGAGTTCATAAATTTTCCTCAGACCCCAAATCAGGGAGACAGATTTGAGCCTGCTCCTGTCTCCATGCTGGCTGACTGGTTTTGCAATAAAGCCTTTCTTTCCTCAAAGCCAGAGCCATAGTTACTGGCTTCTCCGTGCATCGGGCAATGAGGGCTTTTGCTCAGTAACAGCATCACTGTACACTCAGAGGTGGTGGTCATCCTTCAGTCCCCACATTTGGTCAATACCAGATGTGCAACAATGGGAAAGTTTCTAAGTCCAACTTTCTAGGTCTGTAAGATAAAGATATCACCAGCTGCCTCAAAAGTTTATTATAAAGATTAAATGAGGCAGTATTTACAAAGCAGCTAGCACAGTGTTAATTTCCCCTAAAATGAAAGATGGGCCCTAGATAAAGAGAGTAGTCAACTAGATATATTCAGAGCGGAATAACCTGAAGGGTGAGAGAAGGTAAATCTATCTCCTAGGAGGAACAGTAGAAGGAAAATGGAAACATTTAATAGGAAGAAGACTCACTGGGCATATAGAAGGACTGTCACTAGAAAAGCAATGTCTCTATGGCTCCAATGGACAGACCTAGGACCAGAAGATAGAAGCCTCAGAGGGTTTAGATTTCAGCTCAATATATGATGGTAAATTGTTGTAAATGTTATAAGTGTGCTTGAAATGTATTTTCTAATTTTGGGGTTAATAGAGATAGAAGGGAAAAACCAATGGGCTTTTTCTACTCTCTATTCTCACTCAATTCAATCCTTAATGCTTTACTTCTGGTCTCCAAAATGTGTTGACCTAAAGAAAGAAACCGTGGCAAAAATAATATAAGTAGAATGGGCCAAATTTGAGGACTGCAACCTGGGAGAGAAACATTCAAGTTGCCCCAAATATATGCTCCGAATGGCAGCAGTTACAAGTGGGTTTTTAAAGGGAAAAAGAAGAGAGAGTTCTTACATTGGTTAAGTAAAATAACATAAGCTATCAATTGGCTCTACATTGTTCTTTGTATCACAAATTATAGGACTATGAAGATAATGGGGGAGGTCACATTGTGCAACTTGCGATAACAGTTTAGGTAATTTATCAGCTAATCTGGAAACTACAAGGAAGGAAAGAACGAACAATATGCCTTTAAACAATTGCCTCCAGGCATAGGTGCAGGGGTGTGTGGGGGTCTGTGTGTGCCACACGTGTGCATGAGACTGAAGTCTCAATACTCATGTCTCTCTATGCCCGATGAATTTTGCATGTCACGTAAACCAAAAATAAAACGCTAAGCCCCCCACCAACTGAATGAACCCCCTCTTGGACAAGGGAGCTCCAGAAAAAACTGAAAAATTGAGTTCCTGTCCATGACAGGAAGGGAGTCAGACATGCCTTGTTATACCGTCTCCCTTTTGGCAGTTTAGACTCAAAAACTGACCAGCATTAATGCTAAAATAGAGATCATAAGACTGACAGAACAGACTCTTTGTGACAATAAGATACCTACCAAATTATAAATAAGACCTAAGATCATGCAAGGCAAAGGTTGTTATGCCTGCGAGCCACCAATCTTGCTAAAGAGGTATATTGTAGCTTACTTTCCAACCTGACTCTAGCATGGGATCACATGACAGATAACAGACTCCCTTTATTTTTTTTATTTGGAGACAGAGTCTCACTCCGTTGCCTGGGCTAGAGTGCCGTGGCGTCAGCCTAGCTCACAGCAACCTCAAACTCCTGGGCTCAAGCGATCCTTCTGCCTCAGCCTCCCGAGTAGCTGGGACTACAGGCGTGCGCCACCGTGCCCGGCTAATTTTTTCTATATATTTTTAGTTGTCCAGCTAATTTCTATTTTTAGTAGAGACGGGGTCTCACTCTTGCTGAGGCTGGTCTCAAACTCCTGACCTTGAGTGATCCTCGCCGGCCTCGGCCTCCCAGAGTGCAAGGATTACAGGTGTGAGCTACCACGCCTGGCCAGACCCCCTTTGTCTTAACTTGAACATTCCTTTCTACTGACTTCAAGTTTTTAGGCAAAGCTGAACTCTTTCAACCATTTGCCAACTAAGAAATCCCTAAATCCACCTATGACTTTGTAAACCTCCCCCAACCCCATCTTTGAGGTGTTTCACTTTTTCAGGCCAAACCATGTATTAATTTATGATTTTACCTACAATTCCTGTCTCCCCCAAAATGTAAAAAGCCAAACTGTAACCTGACCACCTTGGCTGCACTTTCTCAAGATCTCTAGAAGATAGTTGTTTCCTAGACTGAGGACACTCATTTGGCTCAGAATAAACCTCTTTAAAATATTTTACAGAGTTTGTTTTTTCCATTAACATTCAGCTCAGACTGCTCTGAGCTACTTTTCTTTATCAGTGTGTAGGGATTTCTCCCCACACAGAACCAAGCAATTCTCTGGCAGTTTCTCCAGTGGACAGGAGCTGGGTGTCCTCTAATTCAATAGCATCAGATCCCACAGGTTGAGCACTCAGTCCCACAAGACGGCCCTCAGCTTCGGATGCCAATCACAAACCCCAGGTTGTGATCTACGCTTCTGACCAATTGGCTATAAATCGGGGTTCCCATGGCCCCCTCCTTGGGTTCAATTAATTTGCTAGTGTGGCTGACAGAACTCAGGGAAACACTTTACGTACCTGTACTCATTTATCTTATTTATAAAGGATATTACAAAGGATACACATGAACAGCCTAATGGAAGAGATACACAGGGCAAGGCTGGTCTTTCTGGCGATCAGCCTCCATCCTGAAGCTATCTAGGGGCTGCCAGCTACCAGTCAGCTCAGTAGCATACCAAAGACACTCTTACTACTCTGGAGATGCCAAGGGTTTTAGGAGCTCCGTGCCAGGAACCAGAGGCAGAAACCAAATACATACAGTTATTATAAATCGCAGTATCACAGATGTAAATAATTATGAGATATTACTCAAATATTCTTTAGCCTACTTAATCTTCAGAAAGAGATATATATGCTAAGAGCTTCATGTGATTGTTGGATCTGACAATTTCTTTTAGTAATTCTGACCAACTTTGAATTGTGCATTTGGTCAAAGTGATTAGATGTGTTAAATAAAAATTATAGAGGGCCATCATTTTGGACTAATTTTCTGCCCTAAGCTCCAACAGACCAGACTAAAAATCAAAATGGAGTCACCCACGCTGAAGTTCCACTGCCCCAAACCCAAACCAAGAAATTCCGAGAAATCAGGAATAAGAAATATTAATAATAACCAATTTCCCAGACAGGCCAGTTTAAATCTTCCTCAGCTTTAATCCTTACACAAAAGAAGTAGCCTGAAGTAATCTGATGTTAACTAATAAGTTATTTTTCTATTGTTCTGTCTCCCTGTCCTCATCTTACAGGAAGAGTAGCTTTTTTTTTTTTTGATTTTTGATTTTTATTTTTATTTCAGGATATTATGAGGG
>NW_012136747.1:2582601-2584682 GCF_000956105.1 Propithecus coquereli | reverse complement strand
TTGCATCAGCCTAAGCCAGAGCTACAAGCGTGCCCATCCCCCATACAGTGTGCTGCACACCTATTAGTTGTGAGTTTATCCAACCCCACCACCCAATTTGTTGTAATTTTGTCTTTGACAGATACATGTAGGTTTAGGACTCTTTATCTTCTGGGGACTTACCCATTTTACCATTACACCTCCGTGACCTTTCCTCTCCTGAAAAATGCCCTTTCCTTTAATATCAACCAACTTTTCTTTGGCTTGACATTTGCTTGGAATATCTTTTTTTTTTTTTCTTAAGACAGAGTCTCGCTGTTACCCTGGGTAGAGTGTCACGGTGTCATCATATCTCACTGCAACCTCAAACTCCTGTGCTCAAGCGATCTTCCTGCCTCAGCTTCCCGAGTAGCTGGACTACAGGCATGAGCCACCACACCCAGCTGGAATATCTATTTTCATCTCTATATTTCCTAACTTTCTGCCTTATTTTAGTTGTGGTTTTTTGCCCCTGTGTTCCCTAAAAGTAACCACCATCTCGACTTCTAACACTGTTTTTTGTGTTTTTTTTTTTTGAGACAGAGTCTCACTCTTTTTGCCCGGGCTAGAGTGAATGCAGTGGTGTCAGCCTAGCTCACAGCAACCTCAAACTCCTGGGCTCAAGCAATCCTTCTGCCTCAGCCTCCCGAGTAGCTGGGACTACAGGCATGCGCCACCATGCCCGGCTAATTTTTTCTATATATTTTTTTAGTTGGCCGATTAATTTCTTTCTAATTTTAGTAGAGGCGGGGTCTCACTCTTGCTCAGGCTGGTCTCGAACTCCTGAGTTCAAACAATCCGCCCGCCTCGGCCTCCCAGAGAGCTAGGATTACAGGCGTGAGCCACCGCGCCCGGCCTTCATGCTGATTTTTAATAATTTTTCTGCCTATTGGCACTTCCGCCAGATGGTGAACAGAAAAGAAAGAATTAACAAACTATGGATTAGTCAGTTTTGCAAGTTTATAACAAATTTTAATTATATGAGTACATTAAAGTTGTATATATTTAATTACAAGTTTTGTTTTTGAGACATGGTCTCCCTATATCACCCAAGCTGGTCTTGAACTCCTGGCCTCAAGTAATTCTCCTGCCTCAGCCTCCTGAGTAGCTGGGATTATAGGCATGAGCCACAGCACCTGGCTTAATTGCAAGTTTTTATTAGTGTCAATAAAGGCCATAAAAAGGTGGATGTTACTGGCCAAAAATTGTGACTTTTGTGTCTATGACTTCAGTATCTATTGATATGGAGAGGTACTTGCTACATCTTCAGGCCAAAAAAGAGTAAAAGTTTAGGTACATTCTTGGGGAAAGGAAAAAGTAAAAGATTATAATTTCAGCAAAATACTATCAACTTCATTCTTCACTTTTATAGATAAAAAGGGTGCTTCATGGTAGTGCTCCACCAAGTGTAAGCCATTGATTCTAAAAATGCTTCTTTTACTGATTTAATTGGTAACACATTTCACTAGACATCTCTGACAGCAGTGATTTATAATGAAGATGATGTAGGAGGCTGATTGCAATGCCCTCTGGTGGTTTAAAGGTTTCTTCCTATCTAAAACAGCAAAATTAAAAAAAATGAAGCCATTTTCTATCAAATAGGGCTTATTTATAAATTAAAGTATCAACAAAGATAAACTGTAAAAGTCGTCTTTGATTTCCATAACCATCATAAACATAAAGCATTTCTGTAGAGATACTTTGTCCAGTATAATCCCAAGGTGCAAGATTATTAATAAAATGATTCATAGAAAGTCCTTGCCTTCTAGAACTTGCCATCTAACAAAGGCACATAAAGTAGGAAGCTATGTAGACATGGAACCAAAGCCTGAAGGAGAGAACTGTGGATGGTACATGGGCTTTGAAATCTCTGTAGGAGGATTAAATAGGATTATACAAGTAGAGCGCCTAGTATGGCAAGTGGTGCATAGGAGGTGCTCAAGAAATGGTAGCTACTATTATTATGCTTTAGTATGTGATGTTCCATGGTCTCAGCTACCTGTAGGAAGACTAACTTCCAGCTGTAAACTCCTATAACATTTACTTTTTTTTTTTTTTTTTTT
>NW_012136747.1:2575863-2582551 GCF_000956105.1 Propithecus coquereli | reverse complement strand
TTTTCTATATATTTTTAGTTGTCCGATTAATTTCTTTCTATTTTTTAGTAGAGAGGGGGTCTCGCTCTTGCTCAGGCTGGTTTCGAACTCCTGAGCTCAATCTGCCCGCCTCGGCCTCCCAGAGTGCTAGGATTACAGGCGTGAGCCACCGCGCCCGGCCCTCTAACACTGTTTTTGACATTTATGTAAATGAAATCATATATTAAGTAAAGCTTAGTGTCTGGCTTTTTCACTCAATATTGTGTGACTTATCCACATTGTGGCATATAGCTAGAGTTTGTTCACTTTAATTGCTGCATAGTATTTTGTTGTACTAATTAATATGACAAGTTATTTATTCGACATTAGGTTGTTTTGAATTTTTGGCCATTATAAATAATGCTGGGATAAACATTCATGTACTGGAGGATAAGAAAAACAGAGAAAGTTCAACCAATGAAAACTGACTAGGAATGGGAGTAATGTGGAGGGGACTAGGAGAGGCCTTAAAAAATAATTTTATATATGATATAGTAATACTGCACACCTAACAGTGATTCATCTAGAATAGAGCTGAGAAGCTAGGAAATAAGAGGTATTTAAGTACCCAAACAAGGTATTGGAACTTTATCCACAGGAGAATTTCTTCCTCAGTTTACTCTTATTTTATAAAAACTAAAAACGTTTGTTCTCTGGTAGCCTGGTCCTCAGCAAATTATATATTGCCTATTAGAAGAGAATGTTCTCAGAGGCAAGCATCTGAAGGTCAGAATAAGTGTTAATTAACAGCTAGGGACAGGACAACATGTACTTGATAAAAAAAAAAAAACAGAGAAATGCAAAACACATGGCAATTTGAAATAATTCTTTGAAGGGACAAGCTATTCAATAATTTCCCATAGGCATCAAAGAGTAACATAATAATGTCCAAGTTCTAAAGCAACAATTAAACATGTATTCTATCATGTTTAAAGTAGCCAGGGATGTTGGGCATTTGAGAAAGATTTCTGTGCAAAATGGTTAAAACAAAAACAGCAGTAAGTCAAAACATTTCAGTGCATAAAAAAGTAGCACTGTGATGATGTTAGGAAAACAGTGTCTAGTGTACTATCAAATGTTCCTAAGACTGGCTGAAAGTGCTGAGTACAGAGTAGGTGCTCACTCCTAGTTATTAATAACTGACTGCTTGCAGGCAATGAAACAATGGAGGGAATCTATGAAAACCCACAGCTACCATTATGCTCAATGGTAAAGGACTGGGTGCCTTCCCTCTAAGATGAGGAGCAAGACAAGGATGTCTGTTCTCACCACTTCTATTCAACATTGTACTTGAAGTTCTAGCCTGAGCAATTAGGCAAGAAAAACAAACAAAAGGCACACAGATTGGAAAGGAATAAATAAAAGCTCCTCTATTCTCAGATGGCATGGTCTTGCATATAGAAAACTCTAAGGAATACACTAAAAAACTATTAGAATTAATGAATGATTCAGGTCATCCTAGAATTCTGCCTATATTGGGGTTCAATAAGTATTTATAATATAAAAAAAGAATTAGTAAATGAAATCAGCAAGGTTTCAGGGTACAAGATCAATCTAAGAAAATTAATTGTATTTCTATATACTTGCAATGAACTACTTAAGAAAGTAATTCCATTCGCAATAGCATGAAATGAATGAAATGGCTGGGCGCAGTGGATCACACCCATAATCGGCGCTAATAGGTGCCAGCAAAATAAAAACTTGCAATTAAGCCAGGTGCTGTGGCTCGTGCCTATAATCCCAGCTACTCAGGAGGCTGAGGCAGAATTACTTGAGGCCAGGAGTTCAAGACCAGCTTGGGTGATAGAGGGAGACCCTGTCTCAAAAACAAAAAAACAAAACTTGTAATTAAATATATACTTTAATGTACTCCTATAATTAAAATTTGTTATAAACTTGCAAAACTGACTAATCCACAGTTTGTTAATTCTTTCTTTTCTGTTCACCATCTGGTGGAAGTGCCAATAGGCAGAAAAATTATTAAAAGTCAGAGCATGAGCCAGGCACACTGGCCCTTATCTGTAATCATAGCACTTTGAGAGGCCAAGGCAGGAGGATCACTTGAGGCTAGGAGTTTGAGACCAGCCTGAGCAACATAATGAGACCCCATCTCTACAAAAAAATAATTTAAAAAAATTAGCTGAGCACAGTGGCACACACCTATAGTCCCAGCTTCTTGGGAGGCTGAGGCTGGAGGATCGCTGGAGCCTAGAAGCTTGTGGTTGCAGTGAGCTATGATGATCCTACTGTACTCCAGCCTGGGCAACAGAGCGAGACTCTGCCCCCCCTCAAAAAAAAGAACAGGAGGAACAATAGGTAAAAATCATTTTGACAATCTATGAATTTAAAAATCAAATCATCACTAAACCGGTGGTGTTGATATAAACAGGTAAGTCTTTCCACATCGTATGAAATAAACATAACTAGAGTTCTCATTGATCTGTAGTGCAGGAATGTTTGAAATATTTATCAATTCATTTCACAAACATTTATTGAGCACATTTGTGCCAGGCACATGCTAATAATAATCTTTATATATTGTTTTGTAGTTTATAAAACAATCTGGCATCTACTGTCTTGTTTGGTACTCGCTTCAGACCTCTGAGATGGATTGGGCAGATGATGTCTCCATTTTACAGGTTCAAAATGGTTAAATGACTCAAACTCCTGGCTCAAGCCATCCTCCTGCCTAAGCCTCCCGTGTGGCTGGGACTACAAGCATGCACAATGCCTGGCAACAGCAAGACCTCATCTCTACAAAAAATAAAAAAATTAGGCATGATCATCCCACAGGTCCCACCTCCTAATACCATCATGTTGGTGATTAAACTTCAACATATGAATTTTGGGGGGACATAAGCATTCAGATCATAGCAAAGAGTTTTATAGTTTTAGCTCTTAAATCTAGATTTTTGATATATTCATTAGGTCTTTGATAGATTTTTACTTAATTTTTTTGCATATGGTGTGAGATAAGGTTCCAACTTCATTTTTTGCATGTTGTCTCAGCACCATTTGTTGAAAAGACTGTTCTTCCCCATTGAATGGTCTTGGCAACCTTGTTGAAAATTACTTAACCATAGACATGGATTTATTTCTGGATTCTCAGTTCTATTCTGTTGGCCTGTATGTCTGTCTTTATGCCAATACCAGACTGAAAGACTGACTTGATTATCGTTGCTTTGTGGTAAGTTTTGAAAACAAGACATGAGTCCTCCAACTTTATTCTTTGTCAGGATTGTTTTGGTTATTCTGAGTCTCTTGCAATTCTATTTGTTTTGTTTCTAGAAATATGGTCTCACTCTGTCACCCAGGCTGGAGTGCAGTGACCTGATCATAGCTCATAGCTCATTGTAACCTTGAATTCCTGGCCTCAAGCCTCCCGAGTAGCTGGGACTACAGGCATGCGCCACCATGCCCGGCTAATTTTTTCTATATATTTTTAGTTGTCCAATTAATTTCTTTCCATTTTTAGCAGAGACGGGGTCTAACTCTTGCTCAGGCTGGTCTCAAACTCCTGAGCTCAAACAATCCGCCTGCCTCGGCCTCACAGAGTGCTAGGATTACAGGCGTGAGCCACCGCGCCCGGTCCGGCCTATAATTTTTAATATACCAACAAATGCAAAATATTCAGATAAAAACTCAACTAGTTTCACCACATGATACTGGGAAAACTAGATATTCACATGCAAAAGGATGAAGTTAGACCCTTACCTAGCACCATATATAAAAATTAACTCAAAATGGAATCAAAGACCTTTAGGCCTAAAACTATAAAACTTTTAGGAAAAAATATAGGGCAAAAGCTACACAACACTGGATTTGGCAATGATTTCTTGAATATGACACCAAGGCACAGGCAACAACAACAACAAAAAATAGACAAATCGGACTTCATGAAAATTTAAAAACTTTGTGCATAAAAGGACACCATCCTACAGATGATACCGCCGCATTGTAGCCCAGGTGACAGAGTGAGACTCTGTCTTGGAAAAAAAAAAAAAAAGACACTATCATCAGAGTAAAAAGTCTACCCGCAAAATGGGAGGAAATATTTGCAAATCATGTACCTGATAAGAGATTAATATCTAGAATATACAAAGAATTGCTAAAACTCAGGAACAAAAAACCAAACAACCCAATTCAAAAACAGGCAAATAACTTGAATAAACATTTCTCTGAAGAAGATATACAAATGGCCAGTAAGTACATGAAAAGATGCTCAATATCACTAATCATTAGGGAAATGCAAATCAAAACTACAATGAGATACTACCTCATACC
Source organism: Propithecus coquereli (assembly GCF_000956105.1). Lineage (NCBI taxonomy): Eukaryota > Metazoa > Chordata > Mammalia > Primates > Indriidae > Propithecus > Propithecus coquereli. The sequence continues at coordinate 2,578,249 of NW_012136747.1, read as the reverse complement.
CACAAGGATGGCTACTATTGAAAAAACAGAAAATAACAAGTGTTGGCAAGGATGCAGAGAAATTGGAACCCCTGTGCACTATTGGTGGAAATGTAAAATGGTGCAGCTACTGGTGGAAAATAGTATGGTGATTCCTCAAAAAGTTAAAAATAGAATTACCATATGATTCAACAATTCTACTTCTGGGTATGTACCTAAAAGAATTGAAAGCAGGGTCTCAAAGATATTTTTGTACACCCATGTTCATAGCAGCATTATTCACAACAGCTAAAACATGGCCCAAATGTCCATCAATGGATGAATGAACGTATAAGGAAAATATGGTATATAATACAAAGGAATATTTACTATTCAACTTTACAAAAAAAGGAAATCCTGACATACATTGCAACACGGACAAGCCTTGAGAATATTATCCTAAGTGAAATAAGCCAGTCACGAAAGGACAAATACTGTATAAATCCACTTACATGAAGTACTTAGTACAGTCAAGATCATAGAGACACACTATGGTAGTTGTCAGGGGCTGGGGGAAGGAGGAAATGGGGTGTTAGTGTTTAATGAGTATTCATTTATTTATTTTTTGAGACAGAGTCTTGTTCTGTTGCCCAGGCTAGAGTGCAGTGGGGTCATCGTAGCTCACTGCAACCTCAAATTCCTGGGCTTAAGTGATCCTCTTGCCTCAACCTCCTGAGAAGCTAGGACTACAGGCATGCGCCACCATGCCTGGCTATTTTTAAAAATTTTTCCAGAGAAGAAATTTTTCTTGCTATGTTGCTCAGGCTGGTCTCGAACTCCTGGCCTCAAGCAATCCTCCCACCTTGGCCTCCCAAAGTGCTAGGATTACAGGCATGAGCCAAGCAACCCGGCTATAATTTGCAATTTCTTACAATAGGAATTTACAATTTAATAAGGTCCTCCATATGACAGCCATGTAGGGAACCACCTACTTGGCTGGCCATTTACTCTGCCAACAGGTCCTACAGAAACTAAAGCAAAGCAAGAATGAGGTACACATGAAACAATTATATAAATAATACCATTAGGGTAGATAATTTTGGTGATTCCAATTAAGCAAAGAAATAACGATTCTTTAAAGGTTAAAAAAGCCAACTGACTAGCAAAATAAAGTATACTTCAAAAAAGTGTGAACTAATTAATCTGAGGAAAAGAAATTTAAAAAACTGATAATCAACCAAGAAAATACCAGAGGTACAAGAATTCTAAAAACATGTAAATTTTTAATTAACAAATAGATCAGTCTGAGTGAAGAAAGGTCAGTACTGTCTTTAGGCAGAAATACTCATGCAACAACTGGGGACCTACTCTGATCAAGACACTCTGCTGCTTGATGAAGACTCATTTCCTGCCCTAAAAACACTTGGTGTCTAGGGAAAGACAGATACAGACAGACTGCTGTACTCCAAAAATGCAATGTAGTAGGTACAATGATGGACATATGCACAAAATATTATGGGAATACAAACAAAGGCCTTTGGGGTGAGTGGGAGCAAAGCTCCAGAAAGGCTTCAGAAACAGCAGAAGCCTGATCTGAGCAGCAATTCACTAAGAGTAGTAGGAAGAGATTCCTGACAGACCAGAAAGCATAAACAAAGGCACGGAGGCAAGAAATAGCATGCATTCAAGGACACAGAGGCCAAAGTAATCCCTGGAGCCTGTGGCATCATGTTAGGGTACAGACAGTTCATTATAGAAAGAATTACATGTCTTCGATCATATGCCCTCCCTAGGTTATAAAAGGGAGCCACACATTGGCTTAGATGGCTTACTTTTAAGGACATCTGAAGGATGTAGTATGGCAGTGTAAAAGGTTTTGAAGTCAGCCTTAATTTCAAATCCTGACCCCTGCTCATGAAGTGTGTGACTCTTAAGTCTCAGCTACCTCCTCTGTTATGGGAATGAACCTTACACACGTGGAGTTGTTACAAGGATATCAAGATGTATGTAAATCAGTTGTGACTGGCATTCAGTAGGCATTCAACACATGAAAGCTCCATTACCAATTCTCATGTTCTATAATTAGTTCCAAACTGAGTTCTTCCCTTTCAATGTCATTACAAATTGGACTTCACTTGCAGGGTCCCACAGTTTACTGCCCAGTATATACCTGTCACACATTTTTTTAAACATCTCTTCTTTTGAGTGCCATGCTACTGTCCCTCCTTTTCCCTGACACTCACATCATCTCCTTATTTCTCTGTCACTCTCTATCTTTAAATAGTAATTTTATTTCTTTTCTTTTCCCACTCTGTCCCTAGAAAACCTTTTCCTTGCCCATTAAGTCCTACTGAACATACTTTTCAGGGGGTACCATTTGCCCCACAAAGATTAGCATTAACCCAAGGCTCTTTCATTTATACAGTGA
>NW_012136747.1:2570311-2575053 GCF_000956105.1 Propithecus coquereli | reverse complement strand
ACCTACATATGCCATATACTATGCCAGATGCTTTCACATATCTGTATCTCCTATTTAATCCTCAGAACAGCCTTGAGAGGTAATCATTTCTATTTAACAGATGAAGACAATCTCAGAAAGGTTAAGTGATTTGTCTGTGGCCACAATGCTATTAAGTGCTAGAATGAACACTGGAACCAAGTCTGGCTCAAAATCCAGAGTGCCTTCCACTAGACCACAGTTACATCTATTCAAACAGCCATACCCTCAATCAATAATAATAATAATAATAATGATGATGATAATAACAACAGTTATTGTTAACATTTATCTTGCTCTTCTCATATGGCAAGCACTGTGCTTAGCAATTTATGTATATGATCTCATTTAATCCTCACAAGCACCCTATGAGGTAGATTTACCAAGACCTCTATTTCACAGTTGAGGACAGTTGAGTTTCATAAAATATCTCATAAAAGTTCAGTAATTGCTTTGTTCCCACAGATGGGAAAGAGTAGTGCCAGAGGTTGAACCTAGATTTGCCTAATTCCAGAACCCATTCTCTTAATCATTACACTAGACTGCAGGAAACTCGACTCTAGCCTGGCTCCAAAGAGGCAAGTCATCTGATAGTTCTGTCACAATTTCCTAGTTAATTAAATGGGATGTTGCTACTTGTCCCTACCTATTTCACACAGATACCAGAATTATAAAATGAGAAAGTGTATAAGCTTTGAGAAGGGAAATTGCTATATAAATCTATGCACTGTCTTAAGTTTCACTCAGCTCTTCCCTATTCCCTGGTCATAAAGGGATTTAGCTGACATCATTAGCTCTCCAACATCCTCTGAAGTGGGCAGTGAGTATTATTACCTCCACTTATCAAAGAGCTGAAGCACAAGGTGATGACATAATTTGCTAGTTGGTGGCAGAGCTGGGAATAAAACCCAAGATTTCTAACTCCCACTGAATATGTTCTTATGATAAATCCTATTTCTGCATTTTATACTGAACTGTATAATAGACAAGGGTAGAAATATTACAGTATCTGCTTCAAAACAGATTAAATATTTACAGAAATTAAATTTTCAACTGCAGTGACCCTAGTGTAATTTCTAAAGTTCTTAATCTGCATATTCTAGAGAAATTGCACAAAGAATCAAAAAGAAAAATTTTCTATTTCTTTAGTATGGACTTCAGCTCCTTAGTTTTCTCAAACGATTTATTATTAACCAAAGGTTACCAAACTAGGTGAGTTACTACCTATTATACTTTCAACTAGTGAGTCTATAAACTACCTAAGGAACATAAAACCTCCTGAAAGAAAATTAAAACAAAGAAAAAAGAAATAAAAAAGAAAAAAGTCATTACATCAAGACACTGAAAGAAAATTAAAAAATGAAAAGAATAAAGGACCACAAAACCTCAATGTTAGATTGTTTCCTCCTAAAATCAGAAAAAAGAAGAAGCATCAAATACATTCTCACATCATAAACACCAATGTAGCTATATGAGTTGGAAATTATTCTAGCAACCCACAATGAGCTCAAAATTCAAATTTCAAAGCGAACAGCATAATAAAAACAGTAACAAAACACACATACACTTTTATGATCATTCTTCTCCTGTACAGAAAGATAATAGTTTTGTGCTTCCCACCCAAGGTCCACCACAGACACACACAAAGTAAAATAAAAAGCAGTAAAGACAATTTTGTCTTCAATTCTCTGGTTTAAATAGGGATGAATGCTCAGTTTTGTTTCCAGATTATTCACTCTTGCTAATTTATATATACACATATTTTGTGATGGGGTCTCACTCTGTCACCCAGGCTGGAGTGCAGTGGCACAATCATAGCTACCTACAGCCTCAAACTCCTGGGCTCAGGTGATCCTCTTGCCTCAGCCTCCAGAGTCTCTAGGATTACAGGTGTGAGCCACCGTGCCCAGCTTAATTTTTATTTTCTAGAGCAACACAATGATCTTTCAATTACTACTAGTTTAATAACCATATATTTTGAAATTACCATGGGGGCTAAAGAGGGGAATAAGAGAAAGAAATTTCCACTCTGAAAACTGAACTAAATCCTAAATAATGAAATATTTCATTATTATTTCCTCTGACTGACTCATGGGCTTTTTTTTTTTGAGATGTCTAAATCTACTCCTAGCTACATGATAAAAGTCCTACTACCTTAACAATATGCTATGAGGTGAAAGCAAATGACGAGATAGGTAGGACTCCTGTATGTTTTCAGAGGTCTTTTTAATACATTAGTCTATCATTCCTTTGAGAACTATCTTTACCTTGGTTTCTACGATCAAAACCAATCACTTCTTCTGTTGGCTCAGGGGCCTGAACTTTAGTGTGGATATGAATCACCTGAGGATCTGGTTAAACTGTAGAGTATGAATCATAAGGTTTGGGCTGCATGCAAGCAAGCTCTCAGCTGATGGCAATGCTAATGTCTGATGGACCACACTTTCAGCAGGACTCTAAGGAAGGTTTCCAAATGAAATAACCTCAATCAGATGTTTATTCTCAAAATATACATCCTATGCCAAGAGGTTATAAAGGGAGATAATATCCCGGAGTTTCATGATTTTTACCATCTGGTTGCAAACCCAATGTAGTACCTTAATAGAGGGCAACTTTTCAAGAATGTCTTCTGTGCTGACAATTTATTGGGGCTTGACTGATTGGGGCCCATATGGATGGACATAAAACCTCAAGCCTTTTGTAACCAAAGAGTTGATTCAAAACAAATATTTTAAAAATAATGTCAAACACTAATGAATAAGTGACATTTATAAATAGTTTATAAGAGAATCATTTGAGATTAATAATTTTCATTTCCCCACAAAATAAACAGCTCATGTACTAAAAAAGACACCTGTCCTTAAGCAGGAGAAAAAAAAGCCCAAAGAAAATAAAGTCATACCCATGGCACAGTCATAATATTATTTTTAGTGAGGAAAATACCAAGATTAAGACATACAAAAATATCTGAGGAGAACTGCATGTTATTAAGTTTGTCCTAAAACCTAGGGAAGAGTTCAGGGAAAGAGAACAGGTGGTATATTTAAGAAATATTGAAACAGATTATACACGAGAGCAAAATAGTCCATTCCCCTTAAGAAAACCAATAAACCTCCACAAACTTTCATTTTTAGGTTTTCAATAATGTTTTCTTTTTATATTAGTCCAACCACCACCCTAAAATCCAACCGGCCATTATAAAAACTAAAGTGGCAACAGTCTCAGCTGGCTATACTCCCTGTTTACCCTTAGATGCCTTTCAAGCCAGTGAGGGTAAAATTTGTGGTGGAGGAAGTCAGAGTAAAAGGAAAATCGCTTCTCTTCACTCAGAAGGGAACTCCCCATCTCCAGCATCTTCCATACTTCCCACTGGGAGGCGTGTCAGTGCTTGCCTGCACTCTTCAGCCCCATAACTGTGAAGGTAGCAGCTGTCAGTTTCTCATAAACAAGGAACATGAGAGCAGCAGTGAGTACTGTCTGCAGCAGTTTGGCTTCAAGGCCTTTGTAGAGTCCCATTATTCCAAAACGCCTAAGAGAAAAGAGGTTTGAAAAAACAAAAGTTTTCTTTATAAAAGTCAATTCCTTCATCACAGAAACATGCTTGCTACCTGGATAGGTACTTTGATCAAAATAAACAATGGAGGTTTCAGATTTCAACACAGACTTCTGTTGTCAAAAAACTTATCTTTAAAGGTGTCTGGGGACTGATGAAAGTTTAGTATTCATGAGCCATCAATACTTTGTTTTTATAGTCACCACTAATTATTAGAATGTTGACAACATTCCACTGATAGGATGTAGATCCTAAAATATCCTAAAACCATCTTAATGCCAAAATCTGAGCTCTAAGAACATTTAGATCTTCACGTTAATGCTGTCACAACTCAGTTGTTTCAACTTAACAGTTCCTAAATGGCAGGAAAGCTGCCAACAGGTTTATAACATTTTAGCCTCAAGAGAACCAGAGAAAGACAGACATGAAAAGCTATCTGATTCTCAGACTTCCCATACATTTGATCCTCTGACCCAGTGATTCTCAAATTTAGCACACATCTGAATCACCTGACAGGTTGTTAAAACACTGATTAGGTGTTCCATGCCCACAGTTTCTAATTTACTAAGCTTGGGATGGGACTCAAGAATTTGCATTTTTTACAAGTTCCCAGATGATAAGGATGATGATGCCAGCCTGGAGACCAACCCTTAAGAACCACTGCTCTAACCTTGGAGAAGAATGCTTTGGCTGAACCAAGAATTCAGAGCAAATGATCTCTCTTCATCAGCAACTGCACGGCTATACAGCATGCGGACTGAGATTAAAACTAATCAAATGCTCCATTTAGAAGATATTACTATTAATATACTTTATACATATGCTGTATGAAACCTATTATTAGGGGGAAATCATGTGATAAAGAGGAATGAAAAGACACATGAATTTCTAGTTCATTGACTAACTTGAATTATGTTAACCCAAGAAACCCAAGAAATTCTACCTCAGTGTTTTTCAAGGTGAGGTCCAACCACATGAGAAGCACCAGAGGGGTTTGTTTAGAAATGTAGATTGCCAGGCCCCACCCCAGAAGGGAGGCATGAACCTGCATTTTAACAAGCACCTTGGGTGATTTTTTTTTTTTTTTTGAGACAGAGTCTCACTGTGTTGCCCGGGCTAGAGTGCCGTGGTGTCAGCCTAGCTCACAGCAACCTCAAACTCCTGGGCTCAA
>NW_012136747.1:2566161-2569211 GCF_000956105.1 Propithecus coquereli | reverse complement strand
CCCAGGAGTTTGAGGTTGCTGTGAGCAAGGATGACGCCACGGCACTCTAGCCCGGGCAACACAGTGAGACTCTGTCTCAAAAACAAACAAACAAAAAAGAAAAACCTGGAAACAACCTAAATATCCATCAATAAGTGTTGGTAAATAAATCAGGGCATATTATGTAATAGGAAACTAGGCAGTCACCACAAAAAAATAAAATTAAGTCTACAGACATCAATGTGAAGGGATGTTTGTGATATTAAGTTTATAAAACCACAAGTTGCATACATATGTTGCAAATATATATTTTATATAATTTTCTGGAACTATATATACTTATCCATTAACAGTGACTACCTTTTGTAAAAAGAATGAGAGAAGAAAACAGGGATTATGTAGGCATGTACTTACACCTTTTACTGAAGTTTAACTGACCTCAATTGGATGAGTTTTGACTTATGTATTAATATATACTCATGAAACCATCCACACATTCAAGACAGTGAACCTATCCACCACCCTCAAAAGTATCCTCATATCCTTTATAATCATTCCTTTCCCCTGCCCACGCTGCCCCAGGTAACCACTGACTTTGTTGTCATATGTATCAATAATTTCTTCTTTCTTGGCCAGGTGCGGTGGCTCACGCCTGTAATCCTAGCACTCTGGGAGGCCAAGGCGGGTGGATCGCTCAAGGTCAGGGGTTCGAGACCAGCCTGAGGAAGAGCAAGACCCCATCTCTACTAAAAAAAAATAGAGAGAAATGATCTGGACAATTAAAAAAAATATATAGAAAAAATTAGCTGGGCATGGTGGCGCATGCCTGTACTCCCAGCTACTTGGGAGGCTGAGGCAAAAGGATCGCTTGAGCCCAGGAGTTTGAGGTTGCTGTGAGCTAGGCTGACGCCACGGCACTCTAGCCCGAGCAACAGAGAAAGACTCTGTCTCAAAAAAAAAAAAAATTTCTTCCTTCTTATGTCGAAGTAGTCTTCTACTGTATGGATATACCACAACTTATGTTTGTGTATCTCACCCAATGATGGACATTTGGGTTGTTTTTAGTTTTTAAGTCTTACAAATAAAGCTGGTATTAACATTTGTATACAAGTCTTTGTGTAAGCATATATTTTCATTTCTCTTGGGTAAATACCTTGAAGTGGAATGACTTGGTCCTATGGGAGGTGTATGTTTAACTTTTTAAAGAAAATGTCAAAATGCTTTCTAAAGCATTTGTTACACCATTCTACATTCCCACCAGTAATATAGGAAAGTTCTGCTTACTTCACACCCTTCCCAAAATTTTGTATGGTGAGAATTTTTTACCTTATACCAATTCTTTATCTTTGATTTCATTTTTTTATCCCATGCATATTCTATTTTTATAATAAATTTATTTTCAAAGTATCTTCTATCTAGAAACAATAATAAAGTTATAGCAGCTTCTGCTTCAAAGGAAGTCCTTGACTTATGTGACTTCCCTGTCAATTTCTTTAAGTGACACAGAGAAATGACAATAGTTCCTGCCTCATAGAGCTACTGTTAAGATTGAGATTACCCACATACAGCATCTAACTTAGTGTCTGCCATATGGCAAACCCTCAGAAATGTTAAGTTACTCTTACATCATCATCATCGTTATTACTCTTCTTCTTTTTTTTTTTTTTATTTGAGACAGAGTATCACCCTGTCGCCCAGGTTAGAGTGCCATGGCATCAGCCTAGCTCACAGCAACCTCAAACTCAAGCGATCCTCCTGCCTCAGCTTCCTGAGTAGCCGGGACTACATTACTCTTTCCACTCCCCTCTCTCTTCTCCACTATTACTACTACTGCTAACTCTACAAGCAGATGTTATATTCCCAAGAGAGGTATGGGGTATGCCATTGATGAGCACCACTTAAGCAGATTAGATTATAGGAGGGTTCCCTTTCTGAAGGAATTCTGCATATCTGTAACTAACAAAGAATAAGTACCTGAACTTTTCCACACTTCCATAGTTTCCCAAAATGGTGTCTTTTTTTGTTTATTTGTTTTAAAGAGACACAGTCTCGCTCTGTCACCAGGCTGGAAAGCAGTAGTGCAACCACAACTCACTGCAACCTCAAACTCCTAGGCTCAAGCAATTCTCCCACCTCAGCCTCTGAGTAGCTGGGACTACAGGTGTGTGGGATCATGCCTGGCTAAATTTGTTTTTTTTTTGGAGAGATGAGGTCTCTGATTTTTAAATTTTTTTTGTAGAAACAGGGTCTTGCTATGTTGCCTAAGCTGGCCTGAAATCCCTGACCTTAGGTGATCTTCCCTCAGCAGCCTCCGAAAGTGCTAGAATTACAGGGATGAGACACCATGCCCAGTGCTGAAATGCTGTCATATTATATCGAGCTCCTAAAATGAGAAATGTCTGAGCACAGCATGCAAGACAGGTTTTTGAGGCTGCCATTGCCAAGGTAGTAGTGTAAGAGAAGCAAATCCAACCACTCCTTGGTAGAGACAGGTGTTGAAGGAGTGGACAGAAGGTGAAGCATCTATAAAGCTCACCTTACTCGTTGGTGAAGAAGATAGAGAACATTTCGAAGACTTCCCAATGTTCTGTTTTCTGGGTTTAGTCTGTGACGTCCAAACTGAGGAAGAAGAAAAAAAAAGTTACTGTTTATTATTACTGCCTTTTAAAATCTTAATTTCTACCTAGAAAGGATACGATGTTATAGTAATGTCTTATAGCATACAATAATAAAAATATCCAATTAGTACCACAGATTTTGTTAACCCTCTATTTTTCAACTAAATAAGTAAAATATTTTGATGAAATACATGAAAATAAGAAATACTTTTCAATGAAGCAAGCATGAGAATTTTCATTTTAAAGATAATTATGGAAAAAATCTATCTCAAAAGAAAAAAAATGCCCAGGATGATGATTTAGTTATTGATGGTATGGCTTCATAACTTCCACTTCTTTAGGAAGTTCTGCTAAGCACTAATCTATTAGAATCTCTGCAGTCTAAGCTCTTCACATTATATGTTTACATCATAAAAGTGGTAAAATACATTTATGTGAATGCTACTGAATCCT
>NW_012136747.1:2565343-2566111 GCF_000956105.1 Propithecus coquereli | reverse complement strand
TCAGGCTGGTCTCGAACTCCTGAGCTCAAACAATCCACCCGCCTCAGCCTCCCAGAGAGCTAGGATTACAGGCGTGAGCCACCGCGCCCGGCCAACCTCGGGTGATTCTTAATCACACATAAGTTTGGAGAGGCCTGGCATGGTATACTACGCTACCCATTATAGTAGTCACTAGCCATGTGTGCCAATTAAAATTTTTAAAAAATTAAAAATTCAGTTTCTCAGTTGCACTGGGAATATTTCAAGTGCTCAAACAGCCACATGCAACTAGTGGCAACCCTACTGGACAGTACAGACATTTCCACCATTGCAGAACATTCTAATTGACAGAATGAAAGCTCTTTATTTATTCAATCCTTCCTGAGTACTTAACTGAGCATCTGACTCTGAACATCTGACTCTGCCTCTGTTTGGTGTATCTGTCACTTTTTCTGTTTCCTGATCTCCAAAATAATCACCCTTCTACATCTATAAGGTTGAGTGAGAACCAAACAAGCTAAGAGATGTGAAAACACACTGGATTTGAAAAGTATATAACCCCATAGATCTCCAGTTAACACTCCCTTCTTAACTTTCTTGTTAACATATCTTTCTTCAATCTTCCAATGCTGGTAGAAATGGAAATTGGTACTACATTTTAAGGGCAATTTGGCAATGTCTATCAAAATTTTCTATGTTCAAACTCCTTAACTAGATAATTTCACTAGTTAAAGGAATTTTCTCTACAATTATAATCGGTCATATGTACAGAGCTAAATTTATGGGCTG
>NW_012136747.1:2549639-2550828 GCF_000956105.1 Propithecus coquereli | reverse complement strand
TTAAACCTTCATAGAACATGAATTGGATGGCAGGATTGAAGACCAACAGCAAGGAGGGAAATGTGCCATTCCATAAAGCCAAGATTCCTTCATCTCGAATGATCTGGTGAAAAGCATCTAAGCAAGAAATCAGGGATTTTTGAAAAGCATAATGATAATCCCCTACCTAGACGGGAAAACATGAATTCTGTCCAAATATACCCAGAACACAAACCACATTGGCTCTATAAAGATTTCCTTCTTGCAATGGTATTCTGGGGGCAAGTTTATCAGCTAACTACTGTTTAATAATCAGACACTGACAGTCACCAAGTTCTTTAGAGACCAACTTCAATCACAGGCAACTCTTACTGACAATCTGGGCTTAGAATGTCAAATTTTCCTAAGTAATTATCACCACTACTGGGAACTCTGTATTACACAGAATTGTGAACTGAGCCCACAGGTTTCACAATAAAGTCTAGTACAACAAAAGATGAGATCCTGGAGACCATTATAGTGGATGTGACTTATAAGAAAACTACCATTCTCATTACAAAGATTGATATGTGGGAACGGAGAAGCTGGCAATGTGGTACTATCAAAAAGCAGCTCAAAGATATCAGATACCAATTTGGTACCTTTATCCAAAGACAGCACAAGCAAAAAAAAGTATAGATTATTACTCAAAAATATTCATTCCCTCCTATCTATACTGCTTGGGTGTGGTATACTTCTCTATCCCTTATCTTGGGCTTGGCCAGTTAATGTGCTTTGGCCATTGGAATGTCAGCAAAGTGCAAACAGAGTCCTGAAATATGCTTGGACCAGTGGGTGTATCCTTTGTGTTTCTGCCACCACCATGAGACGAATATGCTCATGCTGGTCCCAGGAAGAGGAAGAGAGACATGTGGAGCTAAGACTCTCAGGCTGGGGTCACCCTAGATGAGTCAAATTCCTGTCAATCTACAGACACATGAGCTAAACAAATGCTACTAATGCTACTAATGCTGAGATTTGAGGTTGTCTGCTATGTAGCTTTATTGTGGCAATAGACTCCAGATGTAAAGAGGAAAGAAAACCCTTAAATAGGAACTCAGCCAAGAGACACTTACCAATAATACCTTTGTAGTTGGTGGGTACAATGTCTTCATTCCTAAATTTTGCTCCTTGCAGCTTCAGCCTGGTGTTTACCACCCACAGTGGAGTT
>NW_012136747.1:2530457-2549589 GCF_000956105.1 Propithecus coquereli | reverse complement strand
TGAGCCCAGAAGACAGAGCGAGACTCTGTCTCAAAAAAAAAAAAGATCTCAAATCTGTTCTCGTCCTAGCTCTCCTCTCCACTGCTACCACCCTAGTCTAAGGCCACCATCCCCTCTCACCTGTATCACTGAAATGGCCTGATTGCCCCAGCTTTCTCTCTTAGCTTTCTGACTGACCAATTCACCATACAAAGGCCACAACAATCTTCTCAAATTGTAAATCGCATCACATACTTCCCAGCTTAAAGCCCTTCAAAGGCTTCCCACTGTACTGAGAATAAAAAATCTAGACTCCTCACCTACAGCTTCCCAGTTACTTTTCTAATTTTACCCTGAGCCACTCTCTAGCCACAGAGGCCTCCTTTTAGTTCCTAGGATGGGCTGCCCCAAACTCTTGGCACATCATACTCCCTCTACCTGGAATTCATTTTCCTTCATTCTTTGCATGGCTAGGCCCTTATCTTCCTTTGCATCTTAATTTAAATATGCTTCCTCAAAGAAGCCCAGCCCAATCATGCTAGCTAAGAAGATCCCCATCATGTCCCCTCCATTAAACCACAAAACATGTTCATTTTCTTTACAGCTCTTTTTTCAATTTGTAATTATCTATTTATTTTGCTTATTTACCTGTTCATTCACTCTTCCACTATCTCCATGAGGGCAGGGATTATGTCTGTTTTATTCACCACAGTATACTCAACTCCTCCCGTAAGATGGATGCTTAATAAATATTTGAATGGATAAATAATTGAATGAATGAAAAAACAGAAATCTCAGAGTGGGTGAGTGAGTGAGTAAAGAGAAAAAAAAAAGAAAGAAGAAAAAACAGAAATCTGAAAGTGCTTCAGAAAAGCTAAATTATGAATTCCTCCTGAGTGAACTAAAGGAATGAACATGCGATTTTATAAAGGATAATCTGCCCTAGAGCACCAAGCAAATCAACTTGAATGAGAAGGAAGCAAATTTACACTTTCCTGAGGTACTTAAAGAACGTTTCTTGGTCTGTCACCCTCAGTAGAATGCAGTGGTGTCATCATAGTTCACTACAAGCTCAAACTCCTGGACTTAAGCGATCCTCCTGCCTCAGTCTCTTGAGTAGCTGGGATTACAGGCATGCACCACCACCTCCAGCTAATTTTTTTCCTATTTTTAGTGGAGACAGGATCTCACTTTTGCTCAGGCTGGTCTAGACTCAGGACCTCAAGTGATCCTCCCACCTCGGCCTCCCAAGAGTGTTAGGATTACAGGCGTGAGTCACCGCACGACATTTGGGTTTTCTGAGACATTGTGTTACCTAAGAAATCACAAATGGATCTTCATTCCAAACGCAACAGAAAACCAACTGATAGTCAGCCTCGTTAGCAGAATATCAAAGAAATGGAAAAATGGATGGGGAATACTCTGGCATACCAACTGACTACTTTATTAACATTGCTTTAAATAAAAAGACCACATATGTTAGAATGTTGTTTGACTAAATGCAGAGAGAATCCCAGCACTTACCCTCAGAATTGACTGTATCGTTTGCATGGGATATGTGACCGTGGTGGCAATCGCTTTAGCTATTGCACCAATGATAAATACATCCAAAGAAGAAAGCTGGAAAGCAAAGAAAGAACAAACCATGTCAATCCAAACAAGAAGGTGTCAGAGATTATTTGGCTGCGTTCCAAACCAGGGATTACCTTCATCCGTTTCTTCAAAAGCTGCCGTTTTAAACCTTCATAGAACATGAATTGGATGGCAGGATTGAAGACCAACAGCAAGGAGGGAAATGTGCCATTCCATAAAGCCAAGATTCCTTCATCTCGAATGATCTGGTGAAAAGCATCTAAGCAAGAAATCAGGGATTTTTGAAAAGCATAATGATAATCCCCTACCTAGACGGGAAAACATGAATTCTGTCCAAATATACCCAGAACACAAACCACATTGGCTCTATAAAGATTTCCTTCTTGCAATGGTATTCTGGGGGCAAGTTTATCAGCTAACTACTGTTTAATAATCAGACACTGACAGTCACCAAGTTCTTTAGAGACCAACTTCAATCACAGGCAACTCTTACTGACAATCTGGGCTTAGAATGTCAAATTTTCCTAAGTAATTATCACCACTACTGGGAACTCTGTATTACACAGAATTGTGAACTGAGCCCACAGGTTTCACAATAAAGTCTAGTACAACAAAAGATGAGATCCTGGAGACCATTATAGTGGATGTGACTTATAAGAAAACTACCATTCTCATTACAAAGATTGATATGTGGGAACGGAGAAGCTGGCAATGTGGTACTATCAAAAAGCAGCTCAAAGATATCAGATACCAATTTGGTACCTTTATCCAAAGACAGCACAAGCAAAAAAAAGTATAGATTATTACTCAAAAATATTCATTCCCTCCTATCTATACTGCTTGGGTGTGGTATACTTCTCTATCCCTTATCTTGGGCTTGGCCAGTTAATGTGCTTTGGCCATTGGAATGTCAGCAAAGTGCAAACAGAGTCCTGAAATATGCTTGGACCAGTGGGTGTATCCTTTGTGTTTCTGCCACCACCATGAGACGAATATGCTCATGCTGGTCCCAGGAAGAGGAAGAGAGACATGTGGAGCTAAGACTCTCAGGCTGGGGTCACCCTAGATGAGTCAAATTCCTGTCAATCTACAGACACATGAGCTAAACAAATGCTACTAATGCTACTAATGCTGAGATTTGAGGTTGTCTGCTATGTAGCTTTATTGTGGCAATAGACTCCAGATGTAAAGAGGAAAGAAAACCCTTAAATAGGAACTCAGCCAAGAGACACTTACCAATAATACCTTTGTAGTTGGTGGGTACAATGTCTTCATTCCTAAATTTTGCTCCTTGCAGCTTCAGCCTGGTGTTTACCACCCACAGTGGAGTTGTTAGCAACACATTCACCACTCCTTTAAAAAGAAAGAGGGAGAGACAAAAGGAAAGCAAAATGTAACCGTTTAAGCTTTTCTGTCTTAAAGCAACATACCAATATTCCATTTATACCTCTTGCCACTGACCTCCTAGAAGACCTAAGGTAAGGTATCTCTTTGTGTCAGGGTACAACACAAGCCACTAGTGTTAGAAGCAATTTGGAAGCTTTGCTGATAGCAAATGCCTGGCAGCAGCACCTCTCCACATGAAAAGAGTAATGAGTTTCCTCATTTGTACAATAGGAAACAATCTACTTATCAATTTATATAGCATTCAAAGTAGCAATTTTGATATAGTTTTAAATATAATTTTATCATAACAGCTTTAGAGAGAGAAAGTGGCTTATAGATAACATGCTAAGTCCATGACAATATTAGATCAACCCCACAATTTACAACCCTCACATTAAGGAGTTCACATGGTTTTAAGTGAGTATGGATCTTGTACAATGGATGACAGGTGAGGGGAAAGGTGACATTTCAAAGTGCCTTAACAGTGTAGAAGCTCATCGAAGAGTTCCTGATTGCTTAGACAATTAGGATAGGCAAGCAGCAAGCAGCAGTTATGAAGTGTCACAAAACATCTGAAACAGCTTCACAACCATCATGATCCTTACAAGCTTAAGATGGGGATCTTGGCCCCCCAAGGTTGCCTCAGAGTGGAACAATACAATGAGCCAGGTGCTTCTTTTTGGAAAACACATGATTCCAATTTAACACCATCTTGAGATATTAAAATATTCCTCATCAGTCCTGAAATGATTAAAAAATACCAAACAGAATTGTGACAAAGTGCCTGACACATGGTATATACTTTGTAAATATTTGTTAATTAAATAATTGAATAAATGAACCAATGAACAAACTGCGAACAAGCACACATTGAGCTACACATTGAGCTATCTGGTTCCAGTCATGATATAAAGACCAACAGGCACAATCCTAAGAGAGAAATCTTTTTACTAAAAGTCACTTAAACACAACTGGAAAAACAATGTTTTGATTTAAGGAATCTCAAAACATTCTATAAAGAAAACACAGTCTAACCAAGGATAAACTTGGTGAAACTGCCAAGAGATTCAAATTCAAATTTTTCATTTGTATACAGTTGCTAAAGCAAGATATTTTGCTACCTATCTCTTAATAGCATTATCAGAACACATTTCTCAAAGTTAAAAAAGAAGACATTACCAAATACTTTTATGAGTTGTATTGTTTTATTTTTATAGATTCACATAATATCATGGAGACGTCATTAGTCATGACTTCATATATTCATACATTGTCATTTGAGGCATTGATCATAATCTGAAAAATTCTTACCTATAGATTCTTGCTAGTCTTATTTTTAAAAAGCACCAGTGTTTCAGAGGCCAAGATGGAAGGATATTAATACATGCCCATTTGCCCAGAGTTTAGAATGTATTCCTATTCAATGCAATGCACACTTCACTTAACAGAAAAACTAATAGCGAGAAAAATCAGACTAGAAAGAGCAGTCTACTGAATTTAAGAGAAAAGGAAGACAGGAGAGCTCAGAACCAGCGATCACAAGCTTCCATGGATACTGAAAAAAGGAATACTTTTCTAAATAAATATGTTGCCCATTAAATAAGTTCTTTAGAAATCAAAATTCCCTTCGTGTTCTATTCAAGAGGTAGGCACATATAAAACACTTAGGAGGCAATACGGCTAAGATTAAGATTTAACCATTATTTAAAATTCTGCTTTCATATCCCCATTATTAACACAAACGGAAAGACTGAAAGGATTCTTCTAAAGGACAACCTCAAGTACAAAAATGAACTAAACATTATTTAAATAAGAGAATATAAAGTCCTTGTAAAAACATTTTTTATTTCAAAGATTTTTATCTGTGAAGTTCAAGTACTGTTTTCACTCTCTAAGCCAAAATAGATGAAGAGGTATTTTTAACCATTATCATTTTATGAGTTCTAAGAAAAGCCACTCAAATACTTGAGAACCCAAAATTTTACTAAAATTTGCAACCTATATAACAAAGCAAAGGACAACATTCCACTGAGGAGAAACATGTCAGAAACCATTCATGAGCACCAATTCCAACTCTTATTAATGCCTAAAAGGCTGGAAGGTTAAAGAAAGCTGTCTGCTTATTTATGAGCCTATGAAGAAAACTCTTCTGCCAGTTCCAAGCTGTGGATGCTACTTCAGCTCTAAGATGGGAATGCTAATTAATATTTTACCTATCTAAGGACAGGAGATTGTTTATCTCTTAATTTTAATGTCTATAATTCTATTTTCTTTTTTTTGGTTTGTTAACAAATCATTCACAAGAAAACGAAACCCAAATTAAGAGATGAAGAACAGTAACTGAACACACTAAAATTATTCCCCAAATCAAACAACAATTGGAACATAGCTATTTACTCCTGAAATCTTGAAAACAAACAGTTTTATCAGCAGTGAACCTCCTTTATTTGGAAAGAAAACACACATGAAGTATGCTAATTGAGTATGAACTTCTGGGAAACAGGTACACCCCCCACCCACATAAGAACAAAGCCACAAATCTAACCACTTGACTCCTTAGGAAGGAATAAAACTTGACACACAACAGGGACACACCTGTCTTGCTAGATTTAAGGCCGAGGGGTGGGAAATGCATTTTGAAATATCACAACAATGATACTACCATTGGCATTAAAAAAGAGTTAGTGGTAAAAATTCCAATTTCATAAAAATGATAAGTGTCTCTTCATCTAAGTTATCTGTAAGGTTCTTTTCCCAAATTCTTCCCCAGGGCATTAAGCTTTATGGGCTTTCTTTCTGTGAAAATACAACAAAATAATACATTTCTAAGTTTCAAGCAGAATTTGAATAGCAACAATGCTGTTCCTAGTTCTCCTTGGAGATAATAAAACTAATTTCTTCAGTGATTATAATACTATGATAGGGCTCACAGCAGGAAGAGAAAAAGCTGTTCTAATTGTAAACTAAAAATAAAATCCTAAGCACCCCCTCCCAGAAAAACCTTAAAACTTAGTTTCCAGCCAGGAAGGGAAGGGAGGTCAGACATGCTTGTTATACCCTCTCCCTTCTGGAGTTTAGATTAATTGCAAACTGGACTCAAGGTCATACAAGGCAAATGTTAAGTAATGACTGCAGGCCATCAATTTACTTAACAGATCACTTTGAGTACATTGTACCTTGGTCTACAAATTAACAGAGTTCCTTATCTTAAAACATTCCTTTCTACCGATTCCAAGTCTTTAGAGGAAGCTTTATTTCTTTAACCAATTACAAATCAAAGAATCTTTGAACCCACCTATAACCTGAAACCTTCCCCCCTTGGAGATGTCCCGCCTTTTTGGGCCAAACCAATGTATACCTTCCATGTATGGTTTATGATTTTGCCCACAATTCCTGTCTTCCTAAAACGTATAAAACCTAAATGTAACCTGACCACCACGGGACCCCTTACTTGAGGTTTCTTGGGTATGGCTCCCAAGGCCATGGTCACGTGTATTCGGCTCAGGGTAAACCTCTGTAAATGATTTTACAGAGTTTGGTTTTTTTCCATTAACATAACCACTATAAAAATGTTTACATTAAGATATAAAAAACATGTTATCGAGAGAAGTTTAAAACTTCAAAAGTAATTCCCAAGGAATTCCCTATCTTCAGAAAAATAAAGGACTTATCATCAGATAATCTCAGAATTACAAAGGACTGTAAAATTCTTTAATCCAGGGTCTCTCAACTGTGACAATATTGACATTTTGGGCTGGATAATTCTTTGCTCTGTGTGTGTACGTTACTGTGTAGGATGTTTAGCAATATTCTTGGCCTGTACCCACTAGATGCCACATTTGACCCTGTGGGTCAAGATCAGCCTCATTTGAGA
The DNA here is from genome assembly GCF_000956105.1 of Propithecus coquereli. Lineage (NCBI taxonomy): Eukaryota > Metazoa > Chordata > Mammalia > Primates > Indriidae > Propithecus > Propithecus coquereli. The sequence continues at coordinate 2,542,757 of NW_012136747.1, read as the reverse complement.
ACCACTTATCTAAACCAATCACCAAGTGATTTTATTCACTTTATTTTTTTTGAGACAGAGTCTCACTCTGTTGCCCAGGGCTAGAGTGCTGAGGCTTCAGCCTAGCTCAAAGCAACCTCAAACTCCTGGGCTCAAGCAATTCTTCTGCCTCAGCCTCCCGAGTAGCTGGGACTTCCCTAGTAGCTGGGATTACAGGCATGTGCCACCGTGTCCAGCTAATTTTTTCTATATATTTTTAGTTGTCCAGCTAATTTCTTTCTATTTTTAGCAGAGACAGGGTCTCGTTCTTGCTCGGGCTGGCCTCGGCCTCCCAGAGTGCTAGGATTACAGGCGTGAGCCACTGTGCCCGGCCCACTTTATTTTTCAAAATCTCAAAAGATAGGATTTTACTTTGACCTCAAAGGTCTATTTGACCTCAACAGCCATTAAGAATATTTATTTTTATTGATATTAAATCTACCTTCTTAAAGCAACTGGAAATAAATATGAAACTTAGTACCTGTTTCTTTTTTTCCAAAGGTATGAATTAGCAATTGTGAATTGACTTTATGTGTGCTGTAGGGTAAGAGAAAATATTGTGATCCTGGTCCAATTCCTTTGGATAATAGAGAAAAAGTATAATCTCTCTTCCACAAGTCATTCATTCATGGTTTGTTAATCAAATATATATTTTGTGTCTAGTATGTGCTAAGCCTGGCTCTAGGTGTTGAGAATACAGCAGCAGATAAAAAATGAAAACCTCTGTCCTCATGAAGTTTACAATCTAACGGACTGTTAACCTGAAATAATCGAAAGGATCAGAATCCAGTTTTAAAGAGTTTATTCAAGCGAAAAGCTGGGAATGACCATCTGGGAAGTGCACGCTCCAGGAAATTGGTGTTAGTGCTCTGAAGTTAAAAGTTAAGGTCTTATTTACACAGGAAGAAAGGGAAGAGATTTAGTAGGATTTTGACATTTTCTATACAAAGCTAGTTTAATTAATTATAGATTTTGATTTTCTGTACAATTGTTTTCATTTCCTTTCCAATTTAAAAATGTATTTAACATTGCATCTTTGACAATGTCATTAAGTTTTTGTATGAGACAGGTAAGAGGGAAGCTAATCTATAATGAAGATCAATAGTTTATTGGGAAGGGGTATACCCTGGTGCCTTTACTCATTTATAACACTTTAGAAAACATAAGTAAGGAAACAGGCTAATCTATAATCAAAGAAACTAAGGTTACAGCTGCCTGTTTTTATTCAGGTCCCATAACATTTCCTTAAGTCTCAAAATATTTTAACACTCCAACAGCTTAGATTTTGAATTACTTTTTTCACAGGATAAGTAAGTAAAATATGTAGTATGTTAGAGGACAAGGTTACGGATAGAATTGGAAGAGAAGGGGGATAGACAGTACCCAGAATTAGAAAGGCATACCATTTTAGATGGCGTGGTATCAAATTAAGCTAAAGCTGTCTTCTTACATATTTTAAGTTCAGTCTAAAGGTTTCTCTGTGCATACTGAACTTAACCTAACTGGATGTGTAAACAGATTGTAACCTACTCATGAAGCAATCACAGAGTTTGGGCCAATCACAGGTGGCCAACTGTTTAAACTGTGTTAGAATAAGGCAAACATTAAGCTGTAACCAATCTGTTCTTGCACTTCACCTCTGTTTTTTGCATGTCACTCTCCCTTTTCTGTCCATAAATATTATCCAACCATGTGGCAGTCCTGAAGTTGCTCTCAACCTCTTCTGGTTCTGGGGCTACCTGATTCGCAAATTTGTTTTTTGCTTGATTAAACTCTATTCAATTTAATTTGTCCAAAGTTTTTCTTTTAACAGTGGTCATTTAGGGAAAAACCTTAAAGGGGGTGAAGGAGTTAATCATGTTACTAGGTAGAGGAAACAGCAGGTAGAAGCATGCCCAGAGTGTTCAGGAAGAAGAGGCCAGGGTGGCTGCAACAGTGTGAGTACAGAGAAGAAAAGGGGCTCGGTGGCTCACGCCTATAATCCTAGCACTCTGGGAGGCCGAGGCAGGAGGATCACTTGAGCTCAGGAGTTTGAGACCAGCCTGAGCAAAAGTGAGACCCCGTCTCTGTAAAAGTAGTAAAAATTAGCCAGGTGTGGTGGTGTGTGCCTGTAGTTCCAGATACTCAGGAGGTTGAGGCAAGAGGATCCGCTTGAACCCAGGAGTTTGAGGTTGCTGTGAGCTAGGCTGATGCCACAGCACTCTAACCCCGGGTGACAGAGTAAGACTCTGTCTCAAAAAAAAAAAAAAAAAAAAATAGGATTTGCTCATGGATCAGAGGTGGGATCAGAAAGTAAGATGATAAATTAGGATTTTTGGTAGGGCAATTAAAAGACTAGAGTCTTAAGTAAAATGGGGAAGACTCCAGGAGGAGTAGTACTTTTTTTTTTTATTTTTCATTTCTGTTTGAGATAGAGTCTTACTCTGTCGCCCGGGCTAGAGTGCCGTGGCATTAGCCTACCTCACAGCAACCTCAAACTCCTGGGCTCAAGAGATCCTCCTGCCTCAGCCTCCTGAGTGCTGGGTCTACTGGTGCGCCACCATGCCCGGCTAATTTTTTCTATATATTTTTAGTTGTTCAGCTAATTTCTTTCTATTTTTTTAGTAGAGACGGAGTCTCACTCTTACTCAGGCTGGTCTCAAACTCCTGAGCTCAAATGATCCACCTGCCTTGGCCTCCCAGAGTGCTAGGATTACAGGTGTGAGCCACCGCACCCAGCCAGAGTAGTACTTTAAATTTAACTAATTTACTCAATGTTTAACCAGCACCTTATATGTACCAGGCAATGTGCTAAGATACTGGGGATGCAGAAGTAACAAAAATGTAATCTCTGTCTTTAAGGAGCTTATTGTTTAATAAAAGATAAAAGACTATGCAGACTTATACAGTAGAGCAAGTACTAAGACAGAGGTAGATACCATGTTGGAGCACAGAGGAAGGGCACCTAACCCAGAATAAAACCTGGGGATGGTGGTATGGGAAGCAGGGAAGGATTCCTGAAGAAGAGGTAGCTGAGAATAAAAGGAGGAATGGGAGTTAATAAGATAAAATAAGCGGTAAGACTGTTTCAGACAGACTGCAGTCACTGTAGAGGAATGGAGTTACTAAATGGCATGGTACAGTCAAATAATCACAGTTTGGCATGGGAGGCTACCCACACCTATAATGCTTTGCCTACAGTAACAGATAAAACAGGCATAAACGGGTTTGAGAAAAAACATAGTTAGTTCACTGTTGGTTAAGTGTAAATCTCAGCAGACAGAAGTAGAATGGCACGGACATTCTAGCAAGTAGCCTACTGGTCACAAATGCTCAGTGCACTGGGGCATCTGCAGTAAAGATTGAGCTAGAGAGGTGAGCAGATCACAGCAGATCTTGTAGGTCAGTCTCACACCCTGTAAACAGAAGGGGCCTGGTATGCTGAGGGTGCCATGCCGTATGCAAGGGGCAGACATTGAAGGCTTTTAAGCCAGGGATAACACAGTTAGACTTGGTTTCAGAATAGCAGTTCTCAAGCATTTTCTAACAAGACGTGTAACAGATGATGTGCACAATCAACACAGACCTTGTATGTCAGGCTCTCCTTGTATGTCAACCACAATCCCACCCTTCTCTCGCATACTCAAGAAAATACTTCAGGATTATCACAGTGGGATCTCTTTTGATCACCTCCACATAATGGACTCACCAGATAACCTGTGTTCTTCTTTCCTCTATAAGACATACTGACATTTGCCACAGCACACCAGATACTTGTGACCAGTAGGCTACTCGCTAGGATGCCCATGCTCTTCTACTTCTACCCAGAGTTCACACTTACCAAGAGTGAACTGTCTTTTCTCAAACCTGCTTATGCCAATTGTATCTGTTACTGGAAGCAAAGCATTATAGGTATGGGTTATGTAACAAAAAAGCACAATACCTGCTCTTGATCGTTGAAGGTAAAAAAAAAGAAAAAATAATAAAAATAAAGAAAAAAAGCACAAAACTCCCAACAGTGAACCCATATGCCAAGAAAAAGCCTTGGCCATACGACAAAAAAATTGGAGGAGTATGTATTCGTATATCTTAAGTTAAAATACAATACTTAAAGTAATTAGGCTATTTATAATATTTCCTACTTTAACTGACCTTTAAAAACTAATTGCCCTACTATGACAGTCCAGCTGTGTTAGGTATGGGGGAGTCTAGTGTAATTATAAATTATAAGAATTAGAAAGGAAACAAGCAGGGCACAGTGAGTGAGAATAACATGGGGGTGATGTGTACCTGGTAGGTAATGGGATGTCAGACACAGCAAATAAACAGCTTGGGACAATTTCAAAAGCACAGGATTTCATCATTGTAGCCCATGAATTAGTAGTTTCATGGAAAGTTATATGAGTTAGTCCCTAACAGTGAGTGATAACCTTTTAAATGCACATATATAAAAACTATGGTAATCTAAAATAATTAAAATGAAGGTATTACAAATAATTGGTCTCGAGTATGTAAGATGATACTAGATTGCCATTTGTTGTAATTATGTAAAAAACAGTTCCTTCTGTACAGGATCTATTCTATTTCTTTTCCTCAAGCAAACAATCTCAAACTTGAGTTCTCTGAGTTATGACACTATTTGAAAACTACTCTCCTAGAAAGGCTACTTGGGCAGGACTGTGCAAAGTAGGTTAGTGAGGAACAACTCAAAGGCAAGGAGATCAGACTAGTGCAATAGTCCAGGTGAGAGATGAGGCTTGATTTTGGGAAATGGTTATGGATATGGAGAAAAGGGAATCGACCCAAGAGATATTTAGGAGATAGAGCAATCGTTCTTTTTTTTTTTTTTTTTGAGACAGAGTCTAACTATGTTGCCCGGGCTAGAGTGCTGTGGCGTCAGCCTAGCTCACAGCAACCTCAAACTCCTGGGCTCAAGAGATCCTCCTGCCTCAGCCTCCCGAGTAGCTGGGACTACAGGCATGTGCCACCATGCTCGGCTAGTTTTTTCTATATATTTTTAGTTGTCTGATTAATTTCTTTCTATTTTTAGTAGAGATGGGGTCTCGCTCTTGCTCAGGCTGGTTTCGAACTCCTGAGCTCAAACAATCCGCCCGCCTCAGCCTCCCAGAGTGCTAGGATTACAGGCATGAGCCACTGCGCCCGGCCAGAGCAATCGTTCTTGATGACTGAGCAGATGTGGAGGGAGAAAGGGCACAAAGAGCCCATGAGACCCCTAGACTTCTATCCTGAGTTATTTACCTACAACTATTCATTCATTTCCTCCAAGAATGAAATTTATGTGAAAGTTGGTCCAAGTGAAAGTTAATTAGATCAAAACCAAATCAAGACTAATATAAGAATATTAATCAGAAGAAAGACTCAGAGCCCATACCAAAAAACAGATCAGTGGCCTCAATACAGGTGGAAAAGAGGACTTGGGGGCTTGCCTGGAAATTATTTTCCAATCAAATACTTTTAATTTCAAATGGACATTTACAGTATTCAACTGTGTGGCCCTAAAATTAGTAATTTCTTAAATATCAAAAAGTGATTCCACAAAATACTGACACCAAACAGGCAACATTTAAATCAATTAATTTGGTTATAAACTGAAATGGATGAACGCTAAAAAATCATGGGAAAGAGATCTATTTTCTTTCCACTTCTTTAATAAGACTCTGACTAGTTTATTCTTTTGTTCATTCAGCAAATATTTCCTGAGCACCTACCACATGCCAGGCACTGTTCTGACTGGGAATATGACAAACGGGGGAAAGATATGTTTTTATATATATAAGATACTTGCTCTTATAGAGCTTGCATTCTATTAAATGGAGACAGACAATAACTAAATATTTACAATTCCAGGTTAATGGCTCCTGAGAGCTTCTAAAGTCTTAGATGACAAGAATCTAAAGACCTCTGAAACCTGGCTCCTACTTACCTTAGCATGATCCTACATTTTCTCAATTTCCTACCATTACCTCTATGGAGAAACTGTCCTCTATTCACCTACAAATGCTACTGATCCTGCCAAGGTTCAGTTCAAAAGTCACTGCTATCTACAAGTAGATACCTCCCAGCTAAAAGTGACCTCTCTTCCTCCTATGAACCCCTAAGGCATTAACAAGTCTTATGATACTAACTATGCTATGCAGTGCGCTAAAATACCTGTCACATTTGACTAAATGTTTTCACACTCAGGGTGGGCTTCATGGATGTGTGACCTGTGTCACTCTTGGTTTAATGCTCTATCTTGAAATGCTTAATAACTTTTGAGCAAGAGGTCCTGTGTTTTCATTTTGCACTGGGTCCTGCAAATTGTGTAGCTAATCCTGTCCATGTTAAATATCTCATGTGAACCTCAGTCAAAAAAAAAAAAAAAAAACCATTGTAAGTAAGCGAGGAAGACACTGTAATTCTCATTTTTTAAAAAAGAGATAACTTCTATAAATTTGGAGTATGGGCTACTAAACAGAGATAATTGATCTTCCTCTCCGGATTGAAAAGACAAAAATAAGCCGAGTCAGTCCAGAAATAAAGCCCTGCATATATTCTGTTGGTGGGATTATAAATGTTACAAATGTTATGGAAAACAGTATGGAGGTTCCCAAAAACACTAAACATACAACTATATAGGATCCAGCAATCCTATTTCTGTGTACATATACAAAAGAACTGAAAGTGGGCTCTCAAGAGATATCTGCACATCCATTTTCATAGCAGCTCTATTTACAATAGTCAAGAGGTGGAAGCAACCTAAGTGTCCATTAACAGATGAATGGATAAACACAGTGTGATATACACAAACAGTGGAATATTATTCAGCCATAAAAAAGGAAATCATGTCTGTCACGGGCTACAATATAGATGAAACTTGAGGATATTATACTAAGTGAAATAAGCCACAAAAAAACAAATAGTATATGATTCCACTGATATGACTATCAGAAGTAGTCAAATTCTTAGAAACAGAGAAATACAAAGTAGATGGTGGTTACCAAGGACTGGGGAGAGGGAAAAGGGGAGCTTATTTAATGAGCACAGAGTCAGCTTTGGAAGATGAAAAAGCTCTGGAGATTTGTTTCACAACAATGTGAATATATTTAACATTACTGAGCTTACACGTAAAATGGTTAAGATGGTAAATTTCATGTTTTTCACCACAATAAAAAGAAACCCAGACCAAGTCAGAAAACTGATTATATTCTTTGTAGCATTACTTTGTGCTAAAATAATCTCTTAGAGGATATATAAACAAGATAAATATTAAAATACAAAAACATTTCATACCCAGAAAACCTTGTTACCTGCAACAAATCCAACTACCAGATCTTTCCCAGTAGTAGAACGTTGACCTTTGACCCAGACTGCTTTGAGGCTATTAAAAGTGTAGAAATAGACAAAATTGGAGCAGCAAAGACTGGAAATGACTGGAAACCACCCTCGATATGGTGCCAGGCTAGGGGAAAAACACAAAAAGCAAAGAAAAGGTTATGGACAAAAGCCTTTTGAAATTGGTAGGTAAGTCCTAGGAAAGGATGATCTTCACTCAGTCTCAAAGTTCTCTCCTACATTACTACAAAGGACTCCAAATTGTATACACACCTTACATTCTGAAGAACGACCAAATCAAGAAATCTTTTCTAGCACTAATGATACCAAAGAAACAACACAAAGTCTGTCTGATTTACTGATTCCCCTCTCAGGTTTCCTTTGGTAACATCAGTATATAAAATTGAAGATAATTTCCTTATGGCTGTTAGTTAATATAGCACCATTCACATTTTATTACAGAGCAAGAACATTTAAAATAAGCAATTATAGAAAATAAGTGCAAAAAAAAAAAAGAGATAATTGGGGCACAGGAACAAGATTGAAGGGAAGGGGCTCCTACTGGCCAAACTTGGGACAATTTCAACACCAAAATATCAGTAATTAACTACAGTAATCAATTGTAAGCCACCAAAAAAGTAGAAATTTCTGAGTCTATACCAGTGTGAACTAAAATAAAATCTTAAGCCCTTCAGCTGACTGAATGGATTCCCCTCTTGGCCAAGTGGACCCCAGAAAAACCTTAAAACTAAACTGCTGGCCATGAGGAGAAGGGAGGTCAGAAATACCTCCTCATGCCCCCTCACTTTTGGAGTCACTTTGTCATAATAAGATACTACATCATTAATGGGCCTAAAGTCATGCAAAATCAAAGCTTAAACCACACCTGCAGGCCATTGATTTACTTAACAGATCACTTGGGTTTCAGTATGTGTCTGGTGACTTGTCTCTGATTAACAGACAGCCTCATCTTAAATTAAAACATCCCAAGCCTTTAGACAAAGCTTCATTTCTTTAACCAATTACAAATATCTTTAAACCCACCTATAACCGTAACCCCACCCCTCTTCTAGATGTCCTGAATTTTGGGGCCAAACCAATGTACACCTTCCATGTATTGACTTATGATCTTATGTGTAATTCCTGTCTCCGTGAATGAATAAAACCAAACTGTAACCCAGCTACTATAGGCACATTTTCTCAGGACCTCTTCAGGCTATGTGCTCCAGGCTGGTCACATACATTCAGTTCAGAATAAACCTCTTTAAATTATTTTACAGAGTTTGGGTTTTTTTCCACTAATACCAGTCATAAATAGATAAATATTAATAAATGATGGAGAAGGTGAGGCTCCTTCTTACAAGTAGAATGCTAAGACTGGCAAATGTGGAGTTGGAAAATCATGATTTTGCAACTTCATGGTAAATTTAGGGGAGAAATTTTTGATAAAGAGCAGGATATTTGTACTGTCTTAAAGAATCTCCTCATAGACTGTTTATAGTTGCAAAAGAAGAAAAAAATAATTATTCAGAAGCTAAATCAAATCTAAGAAATCATACTTAACCAATGAAGAACAGGTAGACAATATGTGTCTCAAGATGTGATACCCTGAGAAGGACACAATATCACCTGTGCATTATTTTGGACAAGAATGCATAACCTCAATCTAATCATGAAGAAACACGAGGCAAACTTAAAATGAGAAACATTCTATTTAAAAAAAGGGGGGTGGCGGGGGAGACTGTATTCTTTAAAAGTGTTAAAGTCATGGGAGTAAAAGGCTTTGATGTATGTAACTGTCAAATAATTCTGAAAAAATTTGTGTGTGATGTGTGTATGTGTGTAATAGGAGAGAAGGGGATGGAAGAGAGCGTAAGCACAAACGGTAAAACAAATGAGAAAAAATGTTAACAAGAGATGAATCTGGGTAAAGCACATGCTGGTATTCTTTGTACTAATTTTAGTTTTGCAATTTTTGTGAATTTGAAATTATTTTCAAATAAAAAGTTAAAAAAAAAAAAAGAAGTACATAATCTTTATGAATGGATTTGATAGGAATGAACTAAACCTACTATTGTCTTCTTGGGTTTACTATACATGATACAAAGCATTGGTTTCACAAAGACTCCACGATCAAGAATCGAACGGCTAACTATTAATACAGATCTTTTTTTTTTTTTTTTTTTGAGACAGAGTCTCACTCTACTGCCCTGAGTAGAGTGCCATGGCATCAGCCTAGCTCACAGTAACCTCAAACTCCTGGGCTCAAGTGATCCTCCTGTCTCAGTCTTGCGAGTAGCTGGGACTACAGGCATGCGCCACCATGCCCGGCTAATTTTTTGTATATATTTTTAGTTGTCCATCTAATTTCTTTCTATTTTTAGTAGAGACGGGGTCTCGCTCTTGCTCAGGCTGGTCTCGAACTCCTGAGCTCAAACAATCCGCCCGCCTCGGCCTCCCAGAGTGCTAGGATTACAGGCATGAGCCACCGCGCCCGGCCTAATACAGATCTTTAAGGAATTGAAAACAATTATGTACTTTAAGTCAGGCAGTTACAAATTCACAACATTATAAAGCCATGAGAATGGATAGAAAGTGAGTGTATGTGTACTGGAGACACAGGAATCCCCTAACAAATTACTATGTTTAACACAAGATGAAATGACATGGTACTCACAGGCCTTCTTCTTTAATGATCTCCAGAAGCACCATGTGTGTAGTTTTGGACTTTCTTTTCTCATCAACTACAAGACCAAACAGTATATATTTAAATCCTTTGAGAATTATTATCTTCAACATCAGCAAGTTCCACTGAAATGTTATTTCCCTCACCTGAGCAATCTCTCACCCTATTCTTTGAGCTCCCTGGTTTCCCTCATAACTTAATGATCGCCTGTGTGACCATGTGCTAAATTCCCAAACGTACGTTCCTTGGATTTCATCTGTTATTCATGAACCAAAAAGCATTTTAATTCAATTCCTAATTTCCAAAGTAAAAAACCTGACAGGAGAAATTTATTCCTTATATTTCATAAAGCTCTCGTTTTTTCAAAGTTTTATATAAACATATTATATATGTATGTATATATATATTCTCATTTTAATACCTTATAAAGTAGAGAGGAAATAAATTACAATCTTCCTTTTACAGAACAGGCTACAGACACAAAAGCTGTGAAGCAAGCCAGGATTAACATTCAAGTTTCTTAAGTTTTAGCCTTGTGTTCTGTCTCCTAATCTAAAAAATAAAAGGTATCAAAAGGATGAGAACTACTCTGCTTTTTCTGGCATTCTCACTGACAACAAAACTTACCTCAATTAACTTCAAATTTTCTACTCACACTTGAAAAATAATTTGAGAACATAAAAATGTGGAAATTAACCTATTTCCTAAGAATAAAATTGGTACTAGTATGGCTTGTGGGGTGGCAAATTAGTAAATTCTTATAGAAGACATTCTTGCAATAACTATTAACATTATGAACACATTTACCCTTTGGTCCAGTAATGCCATTTCTGGGAATTTATCCCATGGAATTTACAGAAACAACATGGAATCTGAACAAATTTATTCTTTTTATTTATTTATTTATTTATTATTTTTTTTCAGACAGAGTCTCACTCTGTTGCCTGGGCTACGGTGCCATGGCATCAGCCTCCTCTTGGCCAAGTGGACCCCAGAAAAACCTTAAAACTAAACTGCTGGCCATGAGGAGAAGGGAGGTCAGAAATACCTCCTCATGCCCCCTCACTTTTGGAGTCACTTTGTCATAATAAGATACTAAATCATTAATGGGCCTAAAGTCATGCAAAATCAAAGCTTAAACCACACCTGCAGGCCATTGATTTACTTAACAGATCACTTGGGTTTCAGTATGTGTCTGGTGACTTGTCTCTGATTAACAGACAGCCTCATCTTAAATTAAAACATCCCAAGCCTTTAGACAAAGCTTCATTTCTTTAACCAATTACAAATATCTTTAAACCCACCTATAACCGTAACCCCACCCCTCTTCTAGATGTCCTGAATTTTGGGGCCAAACCAATGTACACCTTCCATGTATTGACTTATGATCTTATGTGTAATTCCTGTCTCCGTGAATGAATAAAACCAAACTGTAACCCAGCTACTATAGGCACATTTTCTCAGGACCTCTTCAGGCTATGTGCTCCAGGCTGGTCACATACATTCAGTTCAGAATAAACCTCTTTAAATTATTTTACAGAGTTTGGGTTTTTTTCCACTAATACCAGTCATAAATAGATAAATATTAATAAATGATGGAGAAGGTGAGGCTCCTTCTTACAAGTAGAATGCTAAGACTGGCAAATGTGGAGTTGGAAAATCATGATTTTGCAACTTCATGGTAAATTTAGGGGAGAAATTTTTGATAAAGAGCAGGATATTTGTACTGTCTTAAAGAATCTCCTCATAGACTGTTTATAGTTGCAAAAGAAGAAAAAAATAATTATTCAGAAGCTAAATCAAATCTAAGAAATCATACTTAACCAATGAAGAACAGGTAGACAATATGTGTCTCAAGATGTGATACCCTGAGAAGGACACAATATCACCTGTGCATTATTTTGGACAAGAATGCATAACCTCAATCTAATCATGAAGAAACACGAGGCAAACTTAAAATGAGAAACATTCTATTTAAAAAAAGGGGGGTGGCGGGGGAGACTGTATTCTTTAAAAGTGTTAAAGTCATGGGAGTAAAAGGCTTTGATGTATGTAACTGTCAAATAATTCTGAAAAAATTTGTGTGTGATGTGTGTATGTGTGTAATAGGAGAGAAGGGGATGGAAGAGAGCGTAAGCACAAACGGTAAAACAAATGAGAAAAAATGTTAACAAGAGATGAATCTGGGTAAAGCACATGCTGGTATTCTTTGTACTAATTTTAGTTTTGCAATTTTTGTGAATTTGAAATTATTTTCAAATAAAAAGTTAAAAAAAAAAAAA
>NW_012136747.1:2528506-2530407 GCF_000956105.1 Propithecus coquereli | reverse complement strand
TTTTTTCAGACAGAGTCTCACTCTGTTGCCTGGGCTACGGTGCCATGGCATCAGCCTAGCTCACAGCAACCTCAAACTCCTGGGCTCAAGCAATCCTCTCTCTGCCTCAGCCTCCTGAGTAGCTGGGACTACAGGCATACGCCACCATGCCTGGCTAATTTTTTCTATATATTTTTAGTTGTCCAGCTAATTTCTTTGTATTTTTAGTAGAGACGGGGTCTCGCTCTTGCTCAGGCTGGTCTCGAACGCGAGAGCTCAAACGATCCTCCTGCCTCAGCCTCCCAGAGTGCTAGGATTACAGGAGTGAGCCACCGGCCCGGCCTTGAACAAATCTATTCTAATAACAAAGGAGTAGAAACAACCCAAGAATCTACAATAGGGGAAGAGTAGACAGTCTATGGTGCATCCACACCATGGAACACTCTATAGCTGTAAGATAAGATGAAGAAACAACCAATGTGCTGATTGGGAAGGCATCCAAAACATACTTCGAGTGAAAAATGCAAGGTACAGGCTGGGTACAGTGACACGCGCCTGTAATCCCAGCTATTCAACTACTCCCGCTATGTGGGAGATTGACACAGGAGGATCACTTGAGGCCAGGATTTTGAGGCTACCCTGGGTAACACAGTGAGACCCTGTCTCAAAAACAAACAACCAAACGCAAGGTACAGATCAGTGTGTAGAGTTTGTTTTTTGTGTTAAGAAAGGGATAAAATTGTAAAATATATATTTTCATTTGCTTGTTTTTCTATAAAGAAAGTCTGCAGGGCTATTCAAGAAATTAGCAAAGGTGTTACATGCAGTGAAGAGGAAAGGAGGACAGGACAGACCACAGTGAGTGTTTTCACTGTACTTTATACCTTTCTATATACATTTTCTTTTTTGAATCATATGAAATTATTTCCTAACCAAAACCTCTAAAATTGACCAAAAATAGCAGGCATGAAGGCTTTTACCTTCATGCTTTGAATTAGTATTCATAGCTGATCTTACTCATCTCTTCATGTAAGTTCTGGCATAGATTTATAATTTCAAGTTGAAAAAAAATTGAGAAAAAAAAAACAAGCAAGAATTATAGTGAGTTGCAGAATCCTACAAACCTAAAGAGGCAGATTAGGACTACGTGCCTAGATTAGCAATGACAGTGGGTATTTGGCTCCATTATATTTCCTATTCTTCTTCTTTTGAGAAAATCTACCTCCCTCAAAATACTCTCCACTTTGTGCCTTTAAAAAGTCATATGGCTTATTAGAAAGGGTTCAAAATTATTAATGCAAGCCCACTCAGGTTCTTGCAGATTAGAAAATGGCTAAGGTTGTGACTCATCCATGAATGACTCTCTGCTAATCAGGAAACAGCAATGATGACCAGTATTTAAAGTCAGTGAAAACAGACCACGGTAGATCTCTAAAGAAACAGAGTATCTTTATATTAATTGAGAACTTACTAGAGAAAATGTTTTGCTCTCTGACGCCAAATGAACAGGAATATGATTACTACAAAAGATAACTACTTACCCTGAAGTCGAAGTCTAGCTGTATCCAAGGGAAAAAATACTGTCATTGCTGTCACACTTCCCTGAAAAGTTAGAAAAAGGCTTTAGCCACTGCAGTATCACAAACATAATGAGCCACATCTTTTAAATAAACAAAAGTTCATTATTAACAATGGGTCAAATAAGATTTTCAGTGATCAAATACACACATTTTAATCTGTTGGGATTAAAATGTTATATGCTTAAACATAAGTATTTAATTTGCCAGAAGAGAAATTTCTCTCTCTCTCTCTCTCATATTGAAAAAGAAAATACAGTAGGTCCCTGCAAATGACAAACTTAGGGGTTTGCAACCTAGGACACATGTGGAAGATAGCAGATAAATGGATTTTTTTTTTTTTTT
>NW_012136747.1:2525769-2526919 GCF_000956105.1 Propithecus coquereli | reverse complement strand
AATAAGAACATCAGTAAGCTCTAAGGGCTAAATTGACAGCTGCTACGCTCATGATTTAGTTCTAACTACCCCCGCCTGACTGGCACCACTACTGCCCGAGGCTGGTTAGTGAGAGTTTATGGGGGTTGAGTTCACCAGTCTGTTATCAACTTTTGACAACGGTGTGCTGTGCTTCTGTTTGAAGTGGAATTTGTGAACAGTTGCACAGCTCAACAGCATTTTTTAATTCTGTCTGCCTAATTGCCCATCATGTCAAAGATCAAGAGAATGCTGAAGGAAGAAAATAGATTTTTTAATGAGGACTGGGAATTGCAATATTATCTTGTTTCTGCTAAAGATAAGACGATTTGCTTGCTTTGTGATACTGCAATATCAACATTAAAGAAATTCAATGCTCATCAGCATTGCAACACTCATAAGGTCTCCAGTATCATCTCTAAGCTTTGGATGAACATTATGCTTAGGAGATTTAATTAAACATCAGCCATCACCATGATACCATACCATTAAAAGCAATGTAATTTTTCTTATCAATTGTAGTTACAGTTTTGTGCTGAAATTTTGCCTTCAGAATCCACTAAAAGAAAGTAGGGCCCATGTTGTGTGGTTAACCTGAATAAAGAGGTTTGCAAAAAGAGTTCAAAAACCAATCTTCAGTGTTAAAGTTCAAAAAAATAACAAAACACAAAGCAACTTCTCACTCAGATATGTGCTAGGAACTTTGCTGAGAGGAAGCAAGAGAAAAAAATTATTCTTACAAAAGTCTATATATTAGATAACCTAACATAGCTTATGGGAGAAAAAAAATAGCAAATTCAGGGGGCACAATTTCAAGTGCAACTTCTCAACTTTTATTTTATTTTTTTTTAGTGACAGGGACTGACTTGAACTCCTGGGCTCATGTGCGCACTTCATGTGGAACTTTAACAAGAGAAAAATGGGCAAAAAGAAGAGGAAAAAAAAATAGAAATATCTTTGTAGACTAAATAGAAATATACCACCTCTACTCCCACTTACTCTCCATAGCAGGGCTCAGAAAACTATGGCCTTCTGCTTCAAGTTCTCCCCAAAAAAAGGAGAAAAAAGAAAAAAAATAATTTTAAAATAAAATTAAATTTAAAAAAAGAAAGAAAACTGTGGCCCATGGGCC
>NW_012136747.1:2522769-2523292 GCF_000956105.1 Propithecus coquereli | reverse complement strand
TGCAACCTATTGCCAACTGGAATCATGTGGGTAGGGAGCTCTGGAAGGCCAACAGAAGAAGGAAATTAATGTAGTTGAGGCCTGGGGATGGCGGAGCCAGGCATGGTGGCTCATGCCTGTAGTCCCAGCTACTCGGGAGGCTGAGGCAGGAGGATCGCTTGAGCCCAGGAGTTTGAGGTTGCTGTGAGCGAGGCTGACGCCATGGCACTCTAGCGGGGCAACAGAGTGAGACTCTGTCTCAAAAAAAAAAACCAGATTAAATCTTACCTCTCCCTACCCATCAGATTACAATTGGTTGTTTAGAATAGCACTTGTTTATGTCTCTCTTACATCATTTATATTACAGTGAAAATCATAGTGAATTCTAATTCTTCTGCTAATTAGTGAGAATATTCATTTCATATCTTTGTACATCCTAGATCAGATGTAGGGAACATGTGGCCTTCTAGGTCTTTAAGTGCAGCCTTTTGACTGAATCCAAAGTTTACAGAACAAATCCTTTTATTTTTATTAATACATTTTT
>NW_012136747.1:2509329-2510999 GCF_000956105.1 Propithecus coquereli | reverse complement strand
GGAAGCTCATTGTCAAAAATACACTGGATTATATTTTGTTTTGAGGGGACACATTAGCTATCAAAAAACATTTTGATCAACTAAAGAATGAACTATACTGCAATACAAATCACTGTCATACAAAGCAACTAGAGTATGCAGCTAAAAATATAGAATCAGTTATTAAATGGAATCATCTCTGAAGTTCGGAGATTTGATTTTAAAAATTGTAATTTTTTACTTCCTTTTCATTCTCAACAGACCCCCTTTTATGTCTAATTTAGTACTCATAATTACATACTCTTTTCCTTAAAGAGGGTTCTCTGAATTATGTAAGCTTCAAACCCCTTGACACTAAACAGTATTTTAAAAATGTAGGGCCCTTCTGTATACACCCACACTATCAACAAAGAGTTGAAGAAACCTAGCTAGTACTCACCATTTCATGTATGTTGCTTCTTCACTGGACTAACTATGCTCAGGCTACTTACCTGCAACCTGAAATTGTCCTAGTAATCTGGGTGAGTATACTTGATTATGTACCAGATACCTAGATTTTCAGAGCACCATATACATGTTTATATTATATTAATTCTATTTACCTCACTTCTTGTAACTATAATTCTAAAAATTAGGATTTCACCAAATGTCAAAACTTATTGTTCAACTTTATAGAAAACCATGAATTTATACTTCCACCAGCACTATAAAAAAGGTGTCATTGAATAATTGCTGTACTTTTAAAATTTCTGCCAATTTGACAGGCCATACTCAGTTGAAATTTGCTTTATAAAGCTTAACAGTTACTATCCACATATGTTGTCTATTTAGAGTATTTTCCTCCCCAAACTGTATGAGCTCTATTAAGTACACTATACTTGTTGTAAATACTGGCACATATAGAACTTTTAGTATTAGTTTTCCTTAACTTTTTAAATTAGTTTTTTCTTGCCCTTATTTTAGGGGTTGTCATGCACTTCAATTATGCTGTCCCTTACACTGTTAGGAGAAACTTCTGTTGGATGTACAGATCAGCACAAGAAAAGTGTGACATTCCTTAGTTAGCCAATCCCATTCAAATGTACGTTTTAGTTTTCAATTCCTTAAACAATTCTGCAAGTATCAACCTTATACACAGAGGCACAGCAGAGAGTAGAGGTTTAGGAGGAAAACCTCTGAAGTCACAAGCCTGGGTATTCAAAAATCCCAGCTCCACAAATACTGTGTAATCCTGGGCAACAGTTAAGTGCTTCAGTTTCCTCTTCTATAAAATGGTAAAGTGGTGATAAGAGTACCTACCCTTAAGATCATTATAAGAATTGAGCCAATACTTGCAAACTGATTACAACAGTGCCTAGCACAGAGTAAGTACTGCTTACCTGACATAAGTGCCTACTCAGGTGCATTAATTTTAGGTATTAGTAAATATCTAAAATAGAAGTTGTTTCTCCTTTACACTATTATCAAGCCAGTATTTCCTAGTAGGGCAGACCGCTAGCTGTCACCCCAAGTCTTTTCTGTTTCTTCTATCATTTTTTTTGTTAAGCTTATGACCATATAACTATGGATTATCTCCCCTGCAGCTAAATATGGCCTCAACACACATACACAAAATTGATCAATGAAACATGAGCAGAAGTAGTAAGATGTTAATTCCATATACTAGCTTCACTATCTCAGCATGTGTTTCC
>NW_012136747.1:2500308-2509274 GCF_000956105.1 Propithecus coquereli | reverse complement strand
TTAAATTTAAAAAAAGAAAGAAAACTGTGGCCCATGGGCCAAATCCAATCCAGGATCTGTTTTGCAAATAGGGTTTTATTGGCACACAGCTTTGCCCATTCATTTACTTATTGTCTATGGCTGCTTTCACACTACTGTGGCAGTGCTAAGTAGCTGTGACAGAGACTGTACAGGAAGCCTAAAATATTTTCCATCTGCCCCCTTACAAAAAAAAGTTTGTCAACCCCTATTTTATTTCTTTTATAGCACTTAACAGTATCTAAAACTATTTTATTTTTTGCTTAGTCATTTATTGCCTGACTACCCCACTGGAATGCACATTCATGAATAAAAAGACCTTGTTCTTTCCTATACTCTTAGTACCTAAAACAGTGCATGGCACAGAATGCACTTTAAAAAAGTGTTAAATGAATAGAATTTATTGAGAGAAGAAAAAGAAAATGAATATTTCCCATCTTCCCACTCTCTCTTAGATGTACTCCAACTATTCACCCCACTACTCCACCCAAACTGATCTTTCAATTAACCACTGCATTTATCAATGGGATAATTCTCACTCTTCACATGATAATTCTCAGTCCTCACCTTACCTGATCCATGAGCAGCATTTGACCCAGTTGGTCTACATCCTTCTCCTCAAACACTTTTTCTTCATGTGGCTTGCAGAACACCACTCTCTTAGTTTTCCTCCTATTGTACTGGTCCTTCTTTGCCTCCTTTATTGGTGTGATCTTATTTCTCCAACCTCTTAACTGTTAGCCTGTTCCAAGGCTCATTCATTGAGATTTTTCTCGCAGTTCATGCTCACTTCTTTGGTGACCTCATTTAGTCTCATGACTACTCTCAGGCATTTCAAACTTCAGCCCAAAACTAAAGCTAAATTCATCTTCTCCCCCAAACCTACTCCTTCACAGCCTTTGCCATCTCAGTAAATGGGAACACCATTCCTCCAGTTGCTCAAGTCAAAAACTCTTGGGAGTTAACCAACCCCTATCTTATAAATATATTCCAGGTTAATGA
Source organism: Propithecus coquereli (assembly GCF_000956105.1). Taxonomy (NCBI): domain Eukaryota; kingdom Metazoa; phylum Chordata; class Mammalia; order Primates; family Indriidae; genus Propithecus; species Propithecus coquereli. Next base: position 2,508,254 of record NW_012136747.1, on the reverse strand, counting down.
TCACTTCTCACCACCACCACTGCTATCACCCTGGTTCAAGCCACCACCATCTCCTGCCTTACAATTAATGTGTCCCTTACATCCTACTCTCAGCAGAGCAGTCAAGGTGATCATGTTTAAAATGTAAATCAGCAAGTCCAACAGCCAGCTCTCTTTCCCACTCAGAGTTAAAGTCTCACACAATTTGGTCCTCTGAAACTTATCTGCCTCTTTGTTCCCTCCATTCCAGAAACACAGGCCTCCATGCCCATCTTAATGCAAGTCAAGTGAGCTTCCATCTCAGCACCTTTACACTAACTGGAAGGCTCTTCTGGTTGAACCGAATGAACCCAGTCTCTTCAATTAGGCACTTTAATGAAATACTGTGTCACCTAATTCTCAAAATAACTGTATGAGGGAGGTATCATTTCCCTCACCTTACAGATTAGGAAAGTGAGGTTTACAGGCCACCTAGCTAACAAACCATCGAGTTGGCATTCAACCCAGATTAGTCTACACAGAACATGAGCTAAAAAGAGAGGATTCAGTGATGTTCCTCTGAAGTCACAGTGATCCTAACAGCTACGGGTGCGTTTTGACAGCTAGTGAAGGATATGAGAAGGGGCAGTAGGAGATTAAGAGAAGAACCAGAGAGGAGTTACCCAAGCCGAGTGGAAAGTTTCAAGGAAAAGGAGGGGTGTCAAATGGAACCCAGACATCCAGAAGCCCAAGAACCAAATGCATACCTCACAGTAAATTACACCTGTGGTAGACAGCAACCCTGATCTTGGTTAAAAACACAAAAACTTACCTCCTCCTGCCAGAGTGTGAAGATACGCTGTAGTTAAGCATTTGATTAAGCTTCACACCTACTTTCTCCTCCGACCCAGTGAGGCAAAGTTTGTATGTGCGGTGGGGGTGGGTTGGCCTTAAACTTCAGAAGGCAAAGAAAACAGCAAATTTCTCCTCCCCAGCTCTCCGTGGGCATGTGTGACCATTGCTGTCCATATTACAGACAGTCTGAGGCGACCACAGCTCGAGGAGACAAGTTTCCAGGCGGCCAGGGCCGAGGGCCGAGTGTCGGCCCTCACCGCAAATTGTTTCAGCAACTTTCTGCCAACGGCCCATTCCTCTCTGCCCTACAGCCACGATAGAAGACCCCGACCCACAAGATCTTTCTCTCATAGCCAACCCGCAGCCATATTCAGGGACTGGCCCGAGAGAAACCCCGCGCCCCGCTGCGGCCCCGGCGTGAAGACCCCGCCTTACCACGGCTCCGGCCACGGCGTGGACCAGGCTCTCGTAGGACAGCACAGAAGACATTGGCGCGGTTTCCCGAAGACCTAGCCACACTTTACCCGCAGATGCAGCAGCCGGCGAACTAGGGAAAGCAGCTTCAGAGCCCGGGGCGTGAGAACCGCAAGCTCCACCCTCTCAGGATCGCCCGCCTCCCCCAGAACAACCACTTCCGGGGCGCCCTCTGTTGCCAGTGTGAGCCGCCGCTGGGGCGGGAAAGCAGGCCTGGGAACGCCCCCGGACGCCGATTGGCCCCCGGGCGAGCGCGGGGCCGGACCCGGCTCCTGGGTCTGACCAAGTTCTCTCGCATTTTCAGGACCCCGCCGGTCTCGTCATTTCAGAAATCCTAATGGCCTCCTTTCCTACTGGTGATAGCGAAGGATGGGGGCTCGTGGGACTCCAATCTTCCTGTTCCTCCGCCTTTTCTCTATTTTGAAAGCCATACTTTGGAAACAAGTTCTCCCTTCGGAAAAACCCTGGCGTGTGGTGGGAAGAGATCTCAAACGTCAGATCAAAATGATCAGATGCAAGCGATAGCCTCCTACCAGTTGACAATTTCTGAACGTCACTTAACCTCTTTGGCTTCCTCGTTTGGGAAATGACAGTGTTAACATCAACAACCCGCTTGCTGTGAAGATTACGAAAGCTAATATATGTAGATGCACTTCTTAAAATACTGCAAAAAAAATGTTTGCATGTCACAAAGTGAATGCCCAAACTACATAGAACTAAAAAAACCACATTCAATTTCTAACCTGTGAGACATGCTGTTTCACGACGTTCCTCATGGGCTCCAACTTCACTTTACTGGGACACCATTGTCTCCTGTCTCTACCAAAGGTTCTCAACCACCGTGTTTACTTTCATAATACCCTAGGTGAAAATTATTATTTTTTGGAGACAGGGTCTTGCTCTGTTGCCCAGGCTGGAGTGCAGTGGCATGGTCATAGCTCCATGCAATCTCAAACTCGGGGGCTCAACCGATCCTCTTGCCTCAGCCTCCTGAGTAGCTGGCCTACAGGTACACCACACTCAGCCAATTTATTTTTTGTAGACAAAGGGTCTCACTATGTTGCCAAGCTGGTCTTGAACTCCTGGCCCAATCCTCCTGCTTCCATCTCCCAAAGTACTGGGATCACAAAAGCGTGAGCCACTGCACTTGGCAGCCCAATAATTCTTGAGTATTTCCTACAATGCCAGGCTCAGTGCTTTATGCCCATTATCACATTAACCCCTGGGAGAGAGTCCCTAGCAATGTTTCACCTGGTCATGTTTTCCCAGTATTTGCAGAAGATATTCAACCACCATTGGTTAAGATCTCTTTCCACTTAAACTCTTCTTCATTTAGAGATGTGCCGCAGTGACTACAAGGTAAGTAAAAGGTGAGTTGTGGACACACTAAGTTGGCTTTTTATACGGTTAAATTACTGCTAGAGGTCCTGTTGTATGAATGGCTTCCAGGAATACTCCTGTGACTCCAACTAGTTATGACATGAAAAGCAGAACCAAAAGTCAAATGAAGATGGGATTTTTGGCACTGGAATGCAGAGACAAATTGGTTGCAAAATTTAAGTAAAAGACTCAGTTCCCATTGGCTTTCTACCAACTGGAAGCTCATTGTCAAAAATACACTGTATTATATTTTGTTTTGGGGGGACACATTAGCTATCAAAAAACATTTTGATCAACTAAAGAATGAACTATACTGCAATACAAATCACTGTCATACAAAGCAACTAGAGAATCAGTTATTAAATGGAACCATCTCCGAAGTTCGGAGATTTGATTTTAAAAATTGTAATTTTTTACTTCCTTTTCATTCTCAACAGACCCCCTTTTATGTCTAATTTAGTACTCATAATTACATACTCTTTTCCTTAAAGAGGGTTCTCTGAATTATGTAAGCTTCAAACCCCTTGACACTAAACAGTATTTTAAAAATGTAGGGCCCTTCTGTATACACCCACACTATCAACAAAGAGTTGAAGAAACCTAGCTAGTACTCACCATTTCATGTATGTTGCTTCTTCACTGGACTAACTATGCTCAGGCTACTTACCTGCAACCTGAAATTGTCCTAGTAATCTGGGTGAGTATACTTGATTATGTACCAGATACCTAGATTTTCAGAGCACCATATACATGTTTATATTATATTAATTCTATTTACCTCACTTCTTGTAACTATAATTCTAAAAATTAGGATTTCACCAAATGTCCAAACTTATTGTTCAACTTTATAGAAAACCATGAATTTATACTTCCACCAGCACTATAAAAAAGGTGTCATTGAATAATTGCTGTACTTTTAAAATTTCTGCCAATTTGATAGGCCATACTCAGTTGAAATTTGCTTTATAAAGCTTAACAGTTACTATCCACATATGTTGTCTATTTAGAGTATTTTCCTCCCCAAACTGTATGAGCTCTATTAAGTACACTATACTTGTTGTAAATACTGGCACATATAGAATTTTTAGTATTAGTTTTCCTTAACTTTTTAAATTAGTTTTTTCTTGCCCTTATTTTAGGGGTTGTCATGCACTTCAATTATGCTGTCCCTTACACTGTTAGGAGAAACTTCTGTTGGATGTACAGATCAGCACAAGAAAAGTGTGACATTCCTTAGTTAGCCAATCCCATTCAAATGTACATTTTAGTTTTCAATTCCTTAAACAATTCTGCAAGTATCAACCTTGTACACAGAGGCACAGCAGAGAGTAGAGGTTTAGGAGGAAAACCTCTGAAGTCACAAGCCTGGGTATTCAAAAATCCCAGCTCCACAAATACTGTGTAATCCTGGGCAACAGTTAAGTGCTTCAGTTTCCTCTTCTATAAAATGGTAAAGTGGTGATAAGAGTACCTACCCTTAAGACCATTATAAGAATTGAGCCAATACTTGCAAACTGATTACAACAGTGCCTAGCACAGAGTAAGTACTGCTTACCTGACATAAGTGCCTACTCAGGTGCATTAATTTTAGGTATTAGTAAATATCTAAAATAGAAGTTGTTTCTCCTTTACACTATTATCAAGCCAGTATTTCCTAGTAGGGCAGACCGCTAGCTGTCACCCCAAGTCTTTTCTGTTTCTTCTATCATTTTTTTTGTTAAGCTTATGACCATATAACTATGGATTATCTCCCCTGCAGCTAAATATGGCCTCAACACACATACACAAAATTGATCAATGAAACATGAGCAGAAGTAGTAAGATGTTAATTCCATATACTAGCTTCACTATCTCAGCATGTGTTTCCGAGACCCATTTTCCTTTTTCCTCAGATTCAAAGATGAGCACCAGTGCAAGCACTTTTGGACCCAGAAATAGAAGCTACCTTCTGACAATGGCAGAACTGCTTACTTCTGGACAGCTACCTAAAAGAAATCTATTTTACTTGGGATAATGTATTTTTTTAGGGGTCCTTATTAACAACACTTTAAAATCTGCAGCCTATTAAGCCTAGTAAACAACTTAAGAACCTGTACTGGGGGAAAAAAAAAAAAACGGGGAGTGGGGGATTGCCAATATCCAGTTTGAAACTGTATTTTATTTTTTACATAGCTAGAAATATCCAATAACTACATATTTTAGGCAGAAAAAAGCTCCTGTTCCTTTTCATAACATCATTAGCACAAGAACATTTCTGGTTTAGAAGTAATAATGAGTTTCTATGAAAATTAAGAATGTATTTTGTATTTGTGGAACTTAATAGTCTAAAAGCACAGGACACACTTTCAGAAGAGCAATTTTACTTTTACCCATTTATGGTAATACTTGCAATGTTAGAATATAATTAGGTAAAGTATAGTTGAGTAAATCAAATAAAGAATCCAGAAGAAAACTGTTCTTCTTGGGTTAAACATGACACACATTGGAAATTTTGGGAAAGTAGAACACACAGTAACAAAAATAACATGCAAACTCAAATTCAAGTTTATATGGTGAGTGTTTTCAAAGGATGTAAAGCGTACAGCTTTTTCTCACTTACATAACAGATGAATTCTGTCTGCTTGTGTACAGCAAAGGGTTAGAAACTGAATAAACTTATTTATGATTTCAGAAATATGCTATTTTAGAAATGTACTCCATAGAATTTACTTCATTGCTCCTACCACTGATTCCTCACATAAGCAAAGTACAGGTCTCATTCCTTGAAACTGCTTTTGAACTAGCACTTTAAATGGAAAACTAGGTAGAAACATAGCAATATCAGGAACAAAGCCTATATACTCAGTCTTATTTAAGGTAAGAATTGGATGCATGACAGAAAATTTATCATTTTCTTTATCCTTGGAGTGGTGAGAGGGAAAGCAAGCAGAGGTGGGGTTATGGCTACACTATTTAAGGAAGACCCAAACAGGAAGACAATGAATCTTCACAGTTGCAACTTCACAATATGTAACTGTGGATATCTCATCCATTTTATAATTCATGCTAGATCAAAAAGTCAGGTTCCCTTCTATGTGTATCAGTTTTCAAATCTTATTCTCTTCAAAATACAAAGATGAATACTACAAGATAAACTCTAACTGCAATAGGTATTTCCTAAGTAGACAGTATTTCCAAACACCAAAGGGAATCTCACCCTCTAACGTCTTTTGATATGACAAGATTTTGCCAGAGTGAAAGTCTATCACTTAAATAAGTAATCTCAAGGCCAAGTAAGAAACTACAGTTGTTATGGGTATTACCCTACAGTCACCATATGTATTACATATTAAATTAAACCCAGCATTAAATATGCTTGTACAATTATGCTGTGAATGATAATAGCAGTGAGGATGCTAGTGAAAAAAGACTATCTTTAACCCAAGAAGATTAAGGGGAAAAAAGGGTAACAAGCAGAAAGTGGACATAGAGTTGGGCATTTTTGAACAGGAAAGGTAATTTTAAACATAGAAATATAAAAAGAAAATTACTTCCTTATTTCTGCTCTGTGGAAATAATATGAAACATTTATTTGATATATTGGACAAGAACAGAGCTAAGTAATCCAACTCTACTGCAGCATTACAAAAAAAAAATCATCCCTTCACCACAGTGTAAGATTTAAACGCAACCTGCACAAGGGTCATGTTATATAAAACACAGCACGACTGCTGCTGCCCTGCCAAGTACTTCCAGTCCCTACCCAGGTCCTATTGAAATACTGATGGTCCCAATAGTTTTATCGAAATAAATCATTTTTTTTTAAAAATAAAGCATTTAAAAAAATTAAAATGCCTCAGTAACCATATATCCAACTCAAACTTTATCTATTTAAATGAATTATATTTGCCCCCACCAATAAACCTTTATTTTACTCAAACTAGAGTAATAATCTCCCATATAAGTATTTTCCTTGCCCAATAATTCAAAGGAAAAAATTCAAAATGATTAGTAAGAAAAATGTAGGAATTAACATACCCTTTTAATTAGTTTTAAATATTTTTAGGTTTAAAAAGTGTCTAAAGATTGTAATTTCTAGTTGGAAAACATTATCTGAATGAATACCCTAATGGCAAACCACTGCAAAATGCTTCAGCTGCATTTGGGGCAGAGGGGTAGGGATTATCTTCAAAGCACCCCAGCTCTCTTGATAAGAAGGTCAGAGGTACACTGGTTTGTATTATTGCGACATCCATTAGGTGATATAGGTTGCTTTTCCTTCAGCATGGGCTTTATTTGTTTGTTGGAAGGGCATCACGCTTGACCTCCAAATTTGGCTGACAATTTACTGATGAGATTCATAACCTTTGGGTTGCTCTGGTATTTTGACATATTTGCCGGGTTCTGGGCCACATCCTGGAAGGCCACCATAACTTCTGGATCCTAAAGAGAAAGTTTTTAGTTTCTTCATTAGTGTTTTTAAAAAGTATCTTACTGGGTCAACAAGTTTATTATCCTAAATCCCATCTCTTTATGTAGACCTATAATTTTGTCATGGCCAAAAATATAAATATTATTAATGTGCACCTCAAAGACAAGCTCAATTATGTTGTCTGAATTAGATAACAAAAACAAGACATACAATTTTGATACAAGTAAAAGGACAACTGGATATACTTGCCAACTATTACTGAGTATTACCAACAAACTAATTTTTAAAAACTTAAGGTACTCATTCTGAAAAAAGAAAAATGGCACATCTGCATAATTAGCATTTGGTAACTGAAATAAATAAAAAATGGCTGAGAGTAACCTTTGTCTCCACACAAAATTATGAAAGAAATACCTTAGTGATATAAAGTCCAACTTTGTTTTTCTTCCAGGTCTTACCTGCATGGCTGCAAGAACCTCTGGATCACTAAGAATTTCATTGAGTCCAGGCATTCCTGCCATTCCAGGCATGCCTCCTGCCATTCCAGGCATTCCTCCAGGAAAACTACCAGGCATTCCCCCAGGAAAGCCACCTACGAGAATAAATGAAAGAACTGTATAAACACCCACCACACTCGCAAGTAGGATAATATACTATTTTCTTCTGATTAAAAATAACACACACACAAAAGTGCACATACAAAGAACGAGGGTGCCACTAAGCACAAAGTAGTCTGAATAGCATGAACATTCTAACCTAGATATAATAAGGCACCAATTGTATTGCAGCTTCTAATTTTCTCTTAAAAAATTAAGGCTATAAATCAGACTTTGCTACCTTCTGGATTGACTTTTTCCTAAAAATAAAA
>NW_012136747.1:2498220-2498613 GCF_000956105.1 Propithecus coquereli | reverse complement strand
TGTGAGCTTCTGTGCCCAGCCCCATTAACATAAAATTTTTAATGAGAATGAAACTTTCTAGAGGTTAACATTCTAAAGACTCTTTCATATTCCAGGAAGTAATGGTGCCAAATATATTTAGTATATAAATCTTGCTTTTTCTATATATGCACATATGTGTGTGTATATATATCTGAGAAACCCAAATCAGAATATATCATAATTATTTACAACACTAAGATCTTTAATTTTCCTTTAAATATACCTGGAAAAGAGCCGTACTGAGCTCCTGATTGTCGTCTGGCTTCTTCCTCCTTTAATACAAAAGGAAATAAATTATATACTAGGAAAAAAAGTCTGCTGTCCACCCCTAACCTATTCATGCAAAATCATGAACAAATTATAAAATAAGCT
>NW_012136747.1:2492193-2493495 GCF_000956105.1 Propithecus coquereli | reverse complement strand
GGGGTCTCACTCTTGCTCAGGCTGGTCATTTTTTGTTTTCCAGGTATAATTCTGCAACGATTTTACATATGTCGTAGGATTATACAAGTAAATACATTAGGCACAAAAATTTTGAATGTAGGATACAAGTATCAAAAATACAACATCAAAAGGCAAGGGAAAACATTTAATGTTAAACTTTAATTGAAAATACCAGTATAAACTCAATTTTAAGAGCTTTTCCTTAAAAATCACCATTTAAGAAATCTTTGTTCCAGCTCTGCCCATTGAAGCACAGTTCATACCAGAAGAAAGGAACATACAGGCCCCAGTACCCAAATCTTAGTTTCCACAAAATGAATCATGATTTCCTTGAGAAATGGCTTATTCCAAGTCTGAGACAAGCAATGTACAAGATGAGCTTGTGCTATCTCATACTAGAGGGAAAGAAATGCTCAAAACTAATGAGATTCCAAAACAATCACCAGAAATGCATGTGCCTTTCCTATACACACATAGCATTAATAAAATTTTATTTCAACTTTTTACCCTTAACTTTGACATGTATCTTCATAGAAATCACTAGAGCTACTTTGAGTCACCTAATATAGTTGCCCCATGCAGATCCATCTTTCATCTCCGTCGACACTTGAGGTATAGCATCTTTTCAATCAATGTAACTAAGATGTGTCACTGGTCATTTCATCCCCAAGACACAAATACTCTTGTGTACCATTAAGTTTTGCCGCCAGGAATGATTACTAATCTGGGTTAAATTGACCTCTTTATTTTCCCCTTTTCCAGATTTTTCAGGTGACCCAGCAGTGACTGAAGTAGTTTCAGGCTGATGTATTCCCTTTTATTTATACACACACACACACACACACACACACACATACATATATGTGGGTATATGTATATGTAGTTCAATGTTAAGTTATAAAGAGTCTAAAAATAAGAGAAAATCTGTATGAACACTCACATAAAGTCACTCTCTTTTCTTGGAATTTTAAGGAAAAAAATCCTTACATTTGCCTCTATGTGGTCAAAAATTAACAGTAGTTTTCTTTTAATCAAAGGAGTGAACAGAATTATTTTCTTATTTACTCCCTACTGAATTCTCTCAATTCTTCATATTAAGTGCAGACTACTTTGAAAATTAAGCCCGTAGGCAATTCTAGTTTTTTTTTAAAAAGAATTTAAAGAGTTCTGAAAATAATTAAGTTACATTATTTACCTGTGTGCTTTCCCTCTCCACTTGTAAGGCTGAGCTGAATCAGGATTTATTTCAATGGCTCTATCACAATCTCGGATGGCAGCATT
>NW_012136747.1:2489375-2492143 GCF_000956105.1 Propithecus coquereli | reverse complement strand
CTATGCTAAAAAAGAAAAAAGAACTGCAGGCAGCATTAAATAAAGGATGCAAGAATTAGAATGGTATCCTAAAAACTCCACAATATACTATATTTTCCTTTCATTGATTAGCTACAGAAACTTTACCCTCTGGGCTCTCTCATGCTCTTCTCGAGCCTTCTTAACCCTTTCTATTCTTTCTTTGATCTCTCGCTCTTCGCGTTTTCGCTCATACTTTCTCCGATGTTCTGCAATTTTCTGGGCCTAGAAAAAAAGAGCCATAGAAAAATAAGCCTGCTCCAAAAGTTGAGTAAGATCAACATAAATAAACAGTTTTGTTAAGAGTTACTTTTCTTTGTGGAGAGAGGTTAATTCAACAAATTGTAGTTCTGAAAAATGAGTTAGATTTATTTACTTTACATAAAAAGACCTGACACAAACTCAGGCTTTAAAAAGACCATTTCAATTGTATGAGATACTGTAAACTGTAAAATAGAGGAAAGAGCCTATGGTTTGAAGTTAGTGAGAAATGCTATGATCGCAAACAATTAACTCAGCTCAAAGATGACAAATAGGCTTCAAACTGCATGACAATTCTTGCCTGATAGTTTCTACCAGCTGCATAGTGTTAAGGATTCAGAAGTTACAGCTGAGTTCAGCAGAATAGTATCCCTAATCATGTCTGCCATGAGAAGGCGGAGACTGGGAAAACACACACCAGCTATTTGCCACAGTCTATATTTAAGTTTCTTAAGCCATAAAAATGGGTGGGGGTGAAGGAGGAGAGAAATATTTAGTCTTATCAAATTGCTATCAAGATTAAGAGAGAAAATACATGCAAACATGTGTACCAAGCACTAGTAAATAGTACCAAATGCTTTGGATCTATTATTTATTCACAGAATAAATTTAAGAGATTTGTATTCAACTGTTACTTTAGCTTGTTTACAACTCTGCTGAGTTAGCCCTGTTATGAGAAGGAAGGAAAAAAGAATATCAAATGAAATCTCTGGCAATACATAAGTTAAATTAAATAAAATTTACACTATCTCAAAACCTTTGGGAATAAACTCTTGGTAGTGTAACTTCCCACAAAGCTGAAGGACTTACCATGTAAATGTACTGAAATTATTTTAATTAATGTTAGATAAAAATTATCTTAAAATAGAATGTTCTAGCTTTTGGATTCAATATTATCATTTTAAATAGATTGACTGGAACTTCCACAAGGCCCTCATACTTTATGAAGTGGCTATATACATCTATAACATATAAGGACAGACCAGACTTAATCTTGGGTCATGATAATTATAGAACTATTTCTTTCCTTGTTGTAAAACTGATACCCCCTTTTCCATTTTTAACTTTCTGGTTATTTCACTATATGCTTGCAAACAAAGTAACAGAGCTTGCTCTAATATAGCATTAGAAACAAAAGCATGGGAAGCTAATGAAATCTTGAATTGAGCTCTCTAAACTTCTCTAAATTACAGATTATAACCTCCAAATGTTTGTTTCTTTGCATCTGTTTTTCAGGTAAATTATGGCTGCAGGGGCTAAATACTAGAGCCATGGAGTACTACAGTAACAACTTTCTGTATTTTAACATACCCTAGGTTGAACTTCTTTCAGCATTGCACTAACATCTTCATCATAATCCAGTTTACAGGCAAGGGCAAGATCATGGGCTGCTTCTTCCCAATGGCCCAGAAGTCTGAAACAGATTTAAACTCATTTAAGGAGCCTTTGATATATATTCACCTATGTAGCACGGTGTCCTTCTTCCATATAAAAAGGGTTGTTATAGAAGAGGTTAAGTAAAATATTAACTATAAATATTCATCAACCAATTCAATTACTATGTTCTACACTGTTGATTAAGTCTAAAAACTTGAAGGAGTTTGAATTTCCTCTATGGTAACTGTAAAGCTGCTCTTCTACTACAAAAAAATCTCTAAAACCTTAAAACAAACAAAAAAACCCACCAAAAATCCTTTCTTAATTTAGAATATCATGAAATTATATAAAGAGTATGTAGAATTATAACTTTTAACTCATCAAAAATAGGATTAATATGATGTATATTTAGCATGCTACATTCTACGTAAGACAGAGGGGAAAATACATGTGTGCACACTTTACCTAAAAAAGATAATGGATAAATCAGAAACTAAAGTTGTTCAGTGGGGTAGGTAAGAATGGGTAGAAGAGACAGCAATGCAAATGGAGTTCTCTGGGTATGCCTTTTAACTCAGTTTTGACACTTCAAACATAAATGTTTTACATACTCAAAAAATAAAATTAAATCTGAAAAGGTGGAAATAAAGCTACCTCTAAACCTGAATATAAACAGAAATAAGAAGCTGTGCATCATACTGACAACATCAACTACACAGAAAAACCAATCCAAGTAACTATTAAAACAGTCATTTGGCTGGGTGTGGTGGCTCAAGCCTGTAATTCCAGCACTTTAGGAGGATGGAGTGGGAGGATTGCTTCAGGCCAGGAGTTGGAAAACAGCCTGGACAACACAGCGAGACACTGTCTCTACAAAAAATAAAAAGTAAAAAAATTAGCCACATGCAGTGGCACATGCCTGTAGTCCTGGTTACTCTGGAGGCTAAGGCGAAAGGATGCCTGAGCGCTGGAGTTTGAGGCTGCACTGAGCTACAATCATGCCACTGCACTCCAGCCTGGAAGACAGAGCAAGACCCTGTCTCTTAAAAAACAAACAACCAGACATAAAAATGTAACCAAAATGTTTGTACCTTCATAATACCTTGAAAAAA
>NW_012136747.1:2483730-2487290 GCF_000956105.1 Propithecus coquereli | reverse complement strand
AGGAGGATCACTTGAGCCTTGGAGTTCGAGGCGACAGCGAGCTATGATCCTGCCACTGCACTTTAGTCTAGTGACAGAACAAGACCCTGTCTCTTAAAAACTGGCTCTTGAAAGCAAACCTTTATCACACATGTAGTGTAACTCACTTGAAACAGGACAATTTATGGGTACATAACCCCATAGCAGAATACCATATTGTTAGATCAATACTGATTTTTTAATTAAGAAAAAAGTAAAAGGGTAAAATCAATTTAAAGGATAAGGTAAATTAATTTTATTCCATTGACTTTCTTGTATCATTAAATTAAAACGATAAAATTAAGCTTTAAAAGGAAAAAATACTCACATAACTTCACAGGGCTGATTTTTAAAAACCACAGCAATATACTACTGAAGAAAAGGTACAAAAATTCAAGAAAGCTAGAACTCACAAAATACCATAACCTATATTTAAAATTTATTCACTGTATCCTATTCTCATAGTTAACTTATTAGTCTCTTAAGAAATATTCAAGAAATAAAGCATACTATAAAATTAGAAGAGTTCTTTGCACAAAGTCTAACTCTTGGGGAGACAAGCCAAACTCAATTTTAAAATAAATGTCACAATTCACTGTGAAAAATATTTACCCAGTTAGTGAATGAGTAAAGGACTTTAAAAGAACTCATGAAAACAAGACAGAAAAATATTCAGTCTTATTAGTTACAACTGCAGATATCTACTATAGGTAATTACATTTAGATCTCTAATAAGCAACTCACACCTACCATATTCAAATCTGAACTCTTAATTCCTAAGCCGTCTCCAAATCTATTCCCCATTCCCATCATCCCAACTAAATAAATGGCTCCTCCTATTATCTAGTTATGAGTTGGCAAACTTTTTCTGGAAAGGCCCGTAAAATAATTTTAGGCTTTGCAGACCATACAATCTATAATAACTACTCAGTGATGCTTCTGCAGTGGGAAAACAGCCACAGTTAAGTATCAGACTAGGTTCAAATCAAGGTATTCTATCGCCTGAGGCCAGGAGTTTAAGACCAACCCGGGCAATAGTGGGACCCCGTCCCTAAAAAAATTTAAAAATTAGGCAGTTGTGGTGGTGTGAGCCTGTAGTCTCTCCCTCCCCTGACTCCTCCCCACAAGAAAGGCACTCTGGCTCCATAGCCCAGCTTTTAACTATATTCTCCAAACAAAAGTGCTTTTAGCAAGCCTACGTTGGCCTTGAACTCACAAACCCTGGCTTATAATACTAATGTTTTATCACTTTGAATATACTATAGAATTGCACATATTTGAAAATTAGAACTAGGTTAAATTCACACACCCACATGAACAGAGAGTATAGAAACAAACATGGAAAAACAAAAACATGATTTATTAGGTGGTGGGTTCATTTTCATTTTGTTAAATATTACTGAGACAATAAAATAAGAAAATAGGGGAGAAAGGGCAATATGCCAAAACGAGTGACAAAAATAATGAAGTATGGCAAAGGTCTTTGGCAAGTCACAGCCCCTGTGAGTCTTCACGTTGTCTATCTATAAAATGGGTTAGTATGGGGTTTCACTGAAGTAATGTACACAAAAGCATAAAACTGCCAGGAATACAGAAGGCACTAAATAAACAAATGTTGGATAGAAATCTTAGGCGGTAGGGAAATGACGAGAAGATTAGCACAGAAAAGGAATGGTCTGGAAGAGCACTGGCTGGGAACAATTGATGGGTATAAATTAAAAGTTGAAATAGATAAAGAAGAGTCTGTAGCAAAGAGAAGAAAAAAATTACTCACCATCATTTAGGGCTTCAATGGCTGCAACTTTCTTATCATTTGCCTGATCCATCATCTCCTCGGTTATCTAGAGGGAAAATGAAAGTCAACTTAGTAGTAGTAGCGAAAGCAACAGAGGGAGAATCAATTTGGAGAGTCTTAGGGATGAGCATGAGGTAGTCACAACATCCATTTTCGTTCACTCTTCTCTAGTCTCCAGAGAACAAAGAGGATAATTATGATAACTATTGAGAATACAGAATGTGTTTTAACCTTTTACACTTAATAAATTTCACTCCCTACACTCTGCCCTAAACATGACCTTCATAATAAATCCAATCTCCTCAGAAAGGAGTAATTCTTTTTAGGCTTGAATTTTCAGAAGAGAAAGATCTCATTCCTTTGTTTTTATAAACATCTATTGAGCACTTAGAACACTGTACAAGATGCTGACAGCACAAAGATGTAAGAACAAAAATTTAAAATAAACATCCTACCTCAAATCAAAAGTTCAGAAGCAATTCCTTTAATTACAGAAAAAAAATCCACTATACCAATACCACTGTGTAAAATGGCAGTGCTGGCTAATTCATGAAAAAAATAATTTGGTAGGTTTAAAAACTGGATGGAAATTAGCAAACTGTCTTTACATTTGGCTAGAAAATCCAATGGAAATGATGACAAATTATTAGATCTAGTAAGATAATTCAATTAAGCTGTCAGACACAAGAGCAACATAAAGAAAAATCAAAAACCAGAGTTCCGCCACACCACCAAAAATCATTTATAAAGCACTATTTCTAAGAACCACACAAGACTTCCACAGAAGGAAAAAGTAAAATTCTATTAAAAGATAGAAAAGACAACTTCAAGAAATTTTGACACACATTCCCCATATTCATAGAAAGAGATTATTTTAAATGTTCCAAATCTACCCCAAGTTACTCAATAAATTCAAAGCAATTCCAACAAAAGTTTCTATAATTTTTTTTTTGAGATGGGGTATTGCTCTGTCACCCAAGATAGAGTACAGTGGCATCATCATAGCTCACTGCAACCTCAAACTCCTGGACTCAAGTGAACCTCCTGCCTCAGCCTCCCAAGTAGCTGGGCTACAGGTGCATACCACCATGCCTTATTTTTCTACTTTTGGTAGAGACGGGGTCTTGCTCTTGCTTAGGCAGGTCTTGAACTCCTGACTTCAAGCAATTCCCCAACCTCAGCATTCCTAAGTGCTAGGATTACAGGCATGAGCCACTGTGCCTGGCCCCTACGAATTTTTGACAAACTTAACTATCTATCTATTTATTTATTTATGAGACAGGGTTTTGCTCTGTCACCCAGGCTGGAGTGCAGTGGCATGATGACAGCTCACTGCAGCCTCCAATGCCTGGGCCCAAGTGATCCTCCACCTTAGCCTCCTCAGTAGCTGGCACTACAGGTACATGCCAGACGCCTGGCTAATTTTTTTAAAAATTTTTTGTAGGGACAGGGCCTCCCCTATGTTGCCCAGGGTAGCCTCAAGTGATCCACCTGCCTCGGCCTCCCAAGTGCGGGGATTACAGACATGAGCCACTGTGCCCAGTGTCAAAACTGTTTTTTAAAAGACTGGAAGAAACAGTTTACCAGATAGTAAGACATCCTACAAAGCCAGGATAATTTTAACAGATTAATAAATTAAAAAAAAAAGACTTCTGTTTATAGAAATTACGGTACACATGAAACCATGAACAAGTCTAAAAACGATCTTTTAAAAGCAACCTTTGTCTTAAGAAAGTGGAACTAGGCC
>NW_012136747.1:2478274-2481445 GCF_000956105.1 Propithecus coquereli | reverse complement strand
TGCTTGGGCTAGAGTGCCATGACATCAGCCTAGCTCACAGCAACCTCAAACTCCTGATCTCAAGCGATCCTCCTGCCTCAGTCTCCCAGGTAGCTGGGGACTACAGGCACATGCCACCATACCCGACTAATTTTTTTTTTCTATTTTTAGTTGTTTGGGCTAATTTCTTCCTATTTTTAGTAGATACGGTGTCTCCCTCTTGCTCAGGCTGGTCTCCAACTCTTGAGCTCAAGCAATCCTCCTGCCTCGGCCTCCCAGAGTACTAGGATTACAGGTGTGAGCCACCGCGCCCGGCTAGAACATATACTTTTTAAAGATTCCTTTTACAAATAGTCGACCAAGAGTACTTATATTTTTTCTTGACAAAGATGCATAAGACATTTTCCAGGGAAAATGGAAGTAACTGAAAGATATTTTAAAAAGACCTAAAGATTAGATAGACACCACATTCATAGATAGTTAAGCTCAATAGTGAGGAGATATATCTTCTCCCTAACTTGATTTAGATTTAATGCAATTCTAACAAGGGGGGGGAATTATTTGGAGTTGGGGGAGATTTGACAATCTGATTCTAAAATTTATTTTTTTATTTATTTTTTCCCACTCTGCCCCCTGATTCTAAAATTTATATGGAGAAACAAAGCAAAGAACAGCCAAAATACTCCTGAAGTTTTGGGGGTCCTTGCCCTGCAAAATAACAAGACTTAGTATGAAGTTACATAAGACAATGTGACATTAATATATAGAAAAAAATTAGACAAGTAGAACAAGAGAGTCTGCAAACAAACCCACACATATAGAAACAGCATATCTTAGCATTGGTAGGGATTTTTTAATAATGGTACTGACAGGTAGATTCAAAGTGAAAGGCAAACATACAAAATTTTTATAAGAAAAAAACAATGTACTACAGCAATTATAACCTTGAGGTAATAAAGCATAAAATATAAAAGAATAATCAATCTAACTGGATTAAAAGACACTGTTTATTGAGACAACATAAAAAGTGAAAACAAGCCACACTCTGGAAGACAATATATGTAGCACTAGAAACTGTTAGTATCTAGAATGTGAAAATGAACTATATCCTGCTCAACTGAGGTGAGGAAAGGAAAAATTTAGGAAAAAAAAAAGAAAAGAAATGAACTACAAATCAATAAGAAAAAGACAAACACCACAGTAGACAAATGTGGAAAAGTTCTGAACACAACATAACAAAAGCTTGTGAATGACCAATAAACATTAGAATACGCTCTACTTTATTAAGAACCAGGAAAATGTAAATTAAAAGCCACAACACTTCACACAAGACTAGCAAAGATGAAATGACAGTATCAAATACTGAGGATATGAACCAATCTTTTAAAACTGCCATTACGGTATGACAGTGTTTCTCAACTTTTTTTCATTATCAGCTACCATGGAACCTTTTAAGACATTTTCCACACCCCATTTTAATACCACAGATATACTGCATATATGTTTACGTGTTATGGCTCTTAGGAAGACTACTAACCATTGCGCTATCTAAAATTTTCTCAAGCTCCTCTCCCAAGAACAAATTTTCACCCCCTTGAGGGTCCAATGTGAAAAAACAATTTTGGAATACAACTTGGCATTAGATATTCCATTAAGAGGAAATTCCACTTGTAGGTAAATATTTTAGGTGAATTCCACTTTACAGTGCAAAGAACAGTCAAACTAGATGCAAATTTAAAAGAGCAAGTGAAACAGATAATAACAGGGATTTCAGAGACTGTTAGAAGAGTTAAAAATAATATGGGAATTTTCACTGAAGTAGTAATATAAAGTGCTTTCCTAAATGTCTTAAGTCAGAGAAAGATCTACTATGGGCTCTTCCTGGAAGAATCATGTCATAAAATTATTGCAACAGGGGAGGACCTTCACGTTCCTTACAACAAGCAGAAAATAAAATCATTGAACTTACCTCTACATTTTCATCTCCCATTTCTTGAGGGGCATCAGTGTCTGGTTCAATCACACCTTCATTATCAATTTCTGCCAAAGTTGAGAAAATGACAGTAAGACCTGCACTACACATTATGGTAGTCACTACCCACATGTGACTATAAAAAACTGATTAACTATGGCTCGTGCAACTAATGGACTAAATATTTTAATTACTTTTAACTTAAATACGGAGGCATTAAAAATATTTCCCTGTTTAACACTTTATTGTTTTGGTTAGATTACATTTCACTTTAACTGTCATATCATGTAAGATACTTATCAGAAGACTGCAGTGGAACACTGGTGTGTATATAGTTTCCAGTATTACGCAGAAATACACCACTGATTTAGTCACTGTCAACAAACTGATTTCAGTTGAAATAATTTTTTTGTACACACTGATATACTATAATGTTTTTGGTTTTTTTTTTTTTTTTAGAGACAGGGTCTTGCTCAGTCGGCCGGGCCAGAGTACAGTGGCATGATCATACCTTGCTGTAACCTCAAACCCCTAAGCTCAAGTGATGCTCCCACCTCAGCCTCCCAAGTAGTTAGGACTACAGGCACACAGTATAATGCCTGGCTCATTTTTATATTTCTTATTTTTTGTAGAGATGGGAGTCTAGCTATGTTGCCCATAGTGGTCTGCAATTCTTAGTCTCAAGCAGTCCTGCTTGGGCCTCCCCCAAAGTCCTGGAATTATGGGCATGAGCCACCATGACGGCCAATTACAATGTTTTAAAAAATATTTTATGCAGGTAACACAAGTTATAGTGATACTTTAATGTAAATCATAATGAAATACTTAATTTTAACATAATTATTTTCATTTTTAAAAGTATGGCCAAATTTTAATTTTAAAATAAAGGCTTACTACTAAGGCAGGATCAAATCCCAAGGCTAGTCCTATAATCAAATCAGTAAAGACTAAAAAGAGGTATCCTGAAAATTTTATGTTAAATGACAACTGCAATTTGGTGCAACAGATCAAAACAAAATAACAATTATAAATTTCAAAATAATAAAGTGGACAAAATTAAGAGATTTTTTTCAAATACAGTGAATTTGGTAAGTTTCCTCCTAACAAAAAAGAATCAATGAAATTAAAATCAGCTGCCTGAGATCAGAATTCGCATCCAACACACACAAAAAATTTTTGTTTAAAAAATTGACGTGGGCTGGGCGCGGTGGCTCACGCCT
>NW_012136747.1:2475139-2476669 GCF_000956105.1 Propithecus coquereli | reverse complement strand
ATCGATGTAAGAACTAAAGAAAAATAATTTTTTGGTACTCAATTCAGTAATTGGAAAACTTTCAAATTATGTTCAGAACAACTTGGGTATATGATCCAACTTTTTCAAATAAAATGTTATGAAGTCTGAATTATTTCCAATGAAAATATAACATTTGAATTGAGGAATGCTATATGTGTAAAATTCACTCTGGATTTTGAAGCCTTTCTATGAAAAAAAGGAAAATAACTCATTAACAATTTTATTATATTGATTACATGTATATCAATATTTTAACTAAAATATCTATCACTGGCTTAAAAAAATGTATATGTAAACTTATTTCATCTGTTTCGTTTTACTTTTTAAAAACGTAGCTACTAGAAAATCCTAAGTTTCATATGTAGCTCACATTTTATATTAGACAGAGCTGATTTAGTTACTCTAATAAAAATCAACACAAGATCATATTATAATCAAATACAAACTAACTACCATCTCCTCACCTAGATCACTTTCCTCACTTGATGGTTCCTCTGTCTGTATGTTTTCCTCCGCCTTCTCACTATCTGTTTTTTCTTCCTAGTAAAGGGAAGGCAAACAGTGCTATCAGTATTTAATAACATACCCAGTATTTATACTAATTTATACAAATTTATGTATAAACTGTTCACCATACATTATATTTCCATTGTAATGCTCCCTTCCTTGTTTTGTTTTGGTAAACTAGTTTTAGTTTTTTGTTTCTCCTCTTTAGTTAATTATAGGTCTAGTCTCTTACCCAAATCTTTAGGACAATGCATTTCGAAACTTGAAAATTTTTGGATTTTAGAAAGCAAATACAATGCATATATTACATAACACCCTCATCAGGTACCACAGTCCAGACACTCTCCATAATCCAAACACATTACTATTTCTGCAAAATAAAGTTTGAACATTAAGTGGTATACAGACTATAAATAGTCCCATGTCCATTCACATCATGTTTTAATGCCAAATTTACTAAAAATCTTCACATTTTTCAGGGTTTTGAGTTTTGGAATTGCAAAAAATGATTTGTAGAACTGTAATACATAACGAAAATTCAAAGAATTTAAAAGTGCACATAATAGAACGCAAATTTCCTTCTCATCCTATATGTAACCAGCATGGTTTCTTGTACATCCCATTCTAGGATATTCTCTACATATATGAGACAACGCTGCACTTTTTGCTTTTTCCATTCGACAATGCTGTGTATCTTGAAGAATGTACCCCTATAAGGCCACCTACATCAATTCATTCAACCATATTAATATATCATTAACCATTTAGGTCACTTTCCCCTTTCTTTCTTAAAAATTGGAATCAAAGCCCCACCTTATTACAAAGCATTTGTCGAATCCCTACCGATTGTGCAATGTGGTAGATGCTTTAGAATACACTGAAAAGGCCAGCCATAATTCTGAATCAGAATGTATTACAAAAAATTTTCAGCAGAGACAAAGGTCTAAATATAATTTTATCTTCATATATGTTTATTCAATGGCAAAATATCCTATCTAGGGC
>NW_012136747.1:2470920-2473919 GCF_000956105.1 Propithecus coquereli | reverse complement strand
TGGAATAATTATGCAGTTGTAATATAGTAATTCAAAATGTTTATATTTCCTGACTGGGACCTACAAGAATTTTTCTTGCTTATATTTGCGTGCCCCTCACATTACAGATTTTTCTCCTGCTTATCCCCTCTAAACTTCACCCATTATTACTTCCTCTTGGCCTTGCAAACCCTTCTTTCCCAAATAGTCTAGAGCAACACCATGAATTACATGCAAATAACTTGAAAAGAAAGGGAAAAAGACTACAAAAAAATTGGAGTTATATGCTCCATTTGGTATAGACCCTAGCACGATAAGCTACATGACTTCAGTCCAGTGACTAAAATGTTTGATGAATTTAGGGCACTCTACAATGGTGAAGGTCAGAAGTAACACATACTTTACTAAAATTTGCCTTGAAAACAAAGAACAGCACCAACAAAAAGTCATTAACTTCCTTGTTTACATAAAACAAGAAGACATATTAACTTGGAAAACATAAAGGGTTAATCCTTTATAACTATAGTTGTCATAGCCACATTTAATTTCAGTTGGGTAGAATCTGGCAACACAGGGTAGGTGCAGGTAGAATTTAAATGGGTATCAGTTTTCCAAGGTTCTTTTACCAATTTACACTTATGTTAGCAGTATGAGAATTCCAGTTGTTACAAACACTGGCCAACACCTAGCTATTGTCTATCTTTAAGATTTTTAGTCATTCTGACAGGTGTATAGTGGCATCTCATTGTAGTTGAGTCCCTTTCATATATTTACTGGCCACTTGAATAGCCTTTTTGGTAAAGTTCAACTCTCATCCAGCTATCAGGTTATCTTTATTTATTTTATGATGTTCTTTGCAGATTCTGCTAAGTGCCCTTTGTCAGTTTTATGTGTTGCAAGTGTCTTCTCCTACCCTACGGCTTGCCTTTTCACTCTCTTAACATCCTTTGATAAACCCAACAAGAAGCAAAAGCATAAATACAAACTAGCAAATGGAATGAAGAGAAATAGAATTTGGAATTTCTTGTAAGTCAAGAAAAACAAGCACACTTTTTCCATTATGTTTAGTCTGATAGAAAAAAATCTTCAGTTAACTCAGTATTCTTAATAAGGAATAGCTCCATTATGTCAAAAATAAATATGATTACAGGATCCAAAACATCTTAATTTTGCATACAGCAAAGTAAAATGACTTAACAATAAGGAACGGACGTATAAACACCATAAAATTCTTTTCTACAGGAAAACAACTTTTTAAAAGAGCCTAGCGATCAAACACTAGTCCTTTGCAGTTAAATTTTAATGAAAACACAGGGCTTTTTAAGCTATGTTTTTCCTAAGTTTCAAAATGCAGCGTCAGGAATGTATTTTGGGTGACATCCAAACACAGTTACACAGTCTAACTTATGTTAGACTGACTCTGGAAGTGATATGCCTATCAAGAAGTGTATTAAGCTAAATCTAAACCTAAAGAAAGATCAGACAAACACAAATTGAGGGAAATTCTATAAAATAACTTGCCTACAATATTCGAACTGTCAAGACCATGAAAGTCCAGAGAAGCCTGAAGAATTATTCCAGAATAAAGGAGACTGAAGAGACATGCCAACTAAATGCAACATGTAATTCTGAGGATTAGGTAGTATTAATGCATCAATGTAAGTTTCTTGAGTTTGATCGTTGCATTGTAGAGACTGTCTTTGTAAGAAATACTCAAGGTGTTGGGAGCATAATATTGGCAACTTATTCTTAAACAGTTCAGGAAACTGTTCTTTGTACTGTATTTGCGATTTTTCTTTGAGCTAGAAATGGTTCACAAAAAAACAAAAATTAAACATAAGAGGATTTATTCATAAACAGATTTTTAGAGTTTCTCACATTCCAAACTCTAACTAGTGAAAGATAACACCAACGTACAGGTACAGAAATTTCAATTAATGCTTCCAAATTTAGAACAAGTTTGTTTCCTGCCAAAAATTGCCATTTGGACTTGGCCAGTATAGGCTTTTATGTTATATGATTGAGTACGGGCACACAGAAGCAGACTTCATTCATAATTCTCTTAATTTGATAATCTTCAACCTGCTTTGTATGATTTATACACATACAAAAAACTGGTTGCTGTAGTCCAAATTCTCTACTGAAGGTAGAAAAGCATTCTGTTCACTTAATTTAAAGTATTTATTAAAGGCCATGTGCCATGCACTGTGCTGGAGAGTAGAATACATAGGTAATCTCTTTGATCTTAATTAAATTACCATCAAAATTATGAAAGCACATACAAGACACAAGATACAAAGTACATTAAGTTGTTAAATGGGATAAAATAACACCAGACAATGCTTCTCCCTTGAAACAGTGAAACAAAAATATCTCAAAACATATCTGTTGAAAAGAAAAGTCTACCAGGATCTCCACTACTAGTTCAGAAAGATTTTTCTTCACATTTCTCTTTCTGCAATTTAGAAGGTTGTTAAACTAATAAATTCTTACACCAAATAAAATCTAAAGCTATGAACAATGGTAGTAAATAAGCAGACTGTTTTTCGATTTCTATCTATGACTAATTTAGTATGGGTGAGAGGAATACTGAAATGGTTTCAACTCAGGAACCCAAATAGTATGCTTAGGCCTAGAAATATTCCTGGACTTACAAGTCTCTACATTCAGCCCAATCTGCTATAATCTTGGATTGTTTTAAGTCCAAGATTAAAGTCAATTAACACATTAACTGCCATGTCAGTTATATTTAACTCATGCTAGTTTTGAGCCTGGGGCCTCGTGAAGCATATGTAACACACACGTGTCTTTCTTTACCTTGAGCAGAGTGAACTATTTTTCAAGTTGCCTATAACTCACACACAGAAAAAATAATCAACTTTTCATTAAATTAAAAAACACTGTTTTGTTTTAGAACAAAAACAAACAGTTTTTATTTTATTTTCGTAATAAAACACTGTGGCCCCAGAGGAAATTTTTTTCTTCTAGTGTGGCAGTCAATGTTAAAAACCTCGGAGTCT
>NW_012136747.1:2466887-2469625 GCF_000956105.1 Propithecus coquereli | reverse complement strand
AATAAGCTTGTACGAAATACTCTTTCAAATATTTGGTAATCATGAATTCATCTACCCCTATAAAAATATTACTAAAATAAACTGATTAATGTTCTCGATAGTTCTCTTAGGAGTTGCAATACTTTGCACAATCGCCTATTCATCCCCCTGAAATACAATTTGTATATCGTCTGTTTCAAACTCCCCACTAGTACTAATTTTTTTTTTTTTAAATCATCTCAGGAAGATTTCTCTCTCATCTTTTCTCTTAGGTGCCCCTCCGATATGTAGTACGCTAATCTCTATTACATAGTAAATACCAAAACGAATTTTTGTATTTATTCGTCTGTATCCCTAAATAGACAGCACTTACACTGTTTCCCAGCACCTGGCACAACGCCTGTTCAATTAATTCCTTGCACGTAGCGAAGTACTCCAGAGTTAAAGATAACTAGAGTACCCCCTGGAGACATGCCAGGCCTTGAAAAAGCATTTTTCTTAAACTGTTTGGAGTGACAGCACTGCCACTAATGGAGGAACAGTAAGTGATTCCCAAGATAATTAATTCTACGCAGTTAGAATCGCTGTAAGGTAAGAATACTCAAACACAGTTATTTTTGTTTTAACTTACTAATTATTAAAACACTAATGGGACAGTGCGTCAGGGAGCCGCTATGTGTTAATGCGACCTAAGCAAGACACTTGAGAGTTAAATTAAAGAAAACCCCACACAACAGAGGAGTCTTGCAGTACTAACTCTTCTCACGTCTTCAGTTCCCAAGTATCTGCAATCGTCTGTATTTACATTTCGCCCAAGATACACCCTGGCGACCTCAGCTCTGTCCCCTGCTTCCCCTCCCCTGTAGTATCAAGGATCCCGATCCTCTATTAGCCCTTCCCTTTCCTACGCAAGGAGCGAGCCACGAAGGAACAGCGACACTTTCTGGCTCCCCGCCGCCCCGCGCTTGCTCCAGCCCAGCTCCCCTCCGGCCGTCCTCCTTCCCGCCCCCAACGGTCCTCAGGCCCAGGTCTCACCTCTCCACCCACTCCCTCAGGAAGCGCATTTCCTCGGTGTGCAGAATGCTCGGATCCTGCTTACACATTTTCACGAAGGCCCGAAGCTCGCTCACTTTGCGGGGGTCCATGGTCAGTAGGCGGAGGACGCGGCAGAGGAGGCTGCGGCCCGATTCCAGGCCCGGGCGCTAGCTCAGCGTGATCGCGTAGAAGGGGGCGGCTGCCGCGAGGCAGAGCAGACTAGAACCTCCCCAGCCACTGGCTCCTCCCACTCAACGGTCTCGTGACCCCGGGTCCTTCGCTTGCTCATTTCTACTCCCTATACCTCTGCTCCTGCGTACTGCCTAGAACCTTCCAGAAGCTTGGCTGTTCCTGCTGTTGCCTGCCTCTCTACGCACGCATTCTTATTTCAACTCTGAACTAGTTCCCGGGATGGGTCAAGCCCTACATGGGCGCTTTCAAAGAGACAGGAAATATCAGCCTCTCTAGGAAGCCATTTACAATCGTATATTCTGTGAATAAACATTAACCGGAGCACAACGTCCCGACGAGAAAAGAGCAGACTAGCCAGAGCATTGGTCAAAGATCCGGGCGTGACGTCAGCATTCTGCGCCGCCGCAGAAGGAAAGCCCGCGACCGGCGTCCGCCGGAAGGGGAGGGGCAAGTGGCCCGGTTTCCTGGCGACGCGGTGTGCTGGCGGCTGTTTTCCTGGATTCTGCCTCTTTCCTTTCCTGACGCGTGAGCTAGGTCGATATGCCTTGGCTGCTCTCAGCTCCCAAGCTGGTTCCTGCTGTAGCCAACGCCCGCGGCCTCTCAGGTTAGACTCTCCTCCCACGGTGTCCCCTCCAGGGCTTGCTCTGTGAGAAGTTGAGGAGCCCCAGAGGGATCCAAGTTGGTCTCAGGAGATCCCTGGCTTGGCGGACCCTTTTCCTACTGGGGCCTCCGCTCCCCAACCGTTTGTGCTCTTCGCAGATTTCTTCTTTACCAGCTGCTCCTGGAAAAGGGTGGGCCATATGTTCCCTCTACCTTTGAGGTATTCTGGGAAGCCGAAATGACTGCAGAGAGAATTGTGTGCCATTCCGCAGAGGGGCTGTCTTCAGTTACTCCGACTCAAGTTGTGTCAGTTACCTCACTTGCTTAGGTGACAAAGTGTCTCACATCAAGTAGCGCTTGTTTCTGTTAGGTTAACCTAAAATCTTATTTTCGTGTTTTCAAAGAGTTGATTTGATAGCTGGCTCCAGAATATATGAGAAATAAGTTCTAGTGAAAAAATTTTTGAGCAGTTCCTCTCAGAAGAGATAATGTTGGGAAACACTGCTGGAGCTTTTTGTGTCTGAAAGTCCTGTTTGTAAAGACAAGATAAAGTAGCCTAGGAGTAAGGGAGATCATTTTTTTTTTTGTCAGGTGTCCTCTATCGCAAGCAATTAATCCGATTAACGTATAGCTTTATCAGTGAAAGCCAAATCATCTGCCCTGCAGGCGGATCTGTCACTGCATCATATTTCATGTGGGAAAGCCAATATGTAAACAGTGTGAACCGGCGCACATGGTATTTGATATCAAAGCTATGTCTTGCCGTATGTTGATGTTGATATCTTGAATTCATTGAAAATGGAATGTTAATTATGTCGACTTCTTACTGTGAAAAAAATAAAAAGTCATTGTCCAGTGCACGGAACTTGTTCTTCAATTCCAATAGTAAAGTTGCAGAAAGCTGTCCCTTTCCATGGGATTAGGTGAAAATA
>NW_012136747.1:2452299-2454492 GCF_000956105.1 Propithecus coquereli | reverse complement strand
TAAAGAGTTTGAAGCTTATTCTGAAAGATAGAGAATTTTACGCTTATAATGTTAGTGTGGAAGGCTGAAAAGTTAAGGACAGAGCCTGGAATTTAAAACTGATTTGTTTGACAAAACTTTTAAAAGTTTGAGGCAAAGGACTAGCTCACTCTGTTGCCCAGGCTAGGATGCTATGGCATCAGCCTAGCTCACAGCAACCTCAAAGTCCTGGGCTGAAGGGATCCTCCTGTCTCAGCCTCCCAAGTAGCTGGGACTACAGGCAGGCATTATCACGCCCAGCTAGTTTTTTTCTGTTTTTAGTTGCCCGGCTAATTTTTTTTTTTCTTTTCTATTTTTAGTAGAGATGGGGGGGCGGTCTCACTCTTGCTCAGGCTGGTCTCGAACTCCTGACTTCAAGCGATCCTCCCGCCTCAGCCTCCCAGAGTGCTAGGATTACAGCTGTGAGCCACCGCACCCAGCCCTCAAGTCTATTTTTTAATTAACTAAGAATAAGCATCTCAGTTTATGTCTCGTGTTAGATTATTTGTTTGCTTTGAATTTGTTAGAGTTAAGCTTCTTCTGCTTGAGAGTGGTCCAAAATAGAAGGATTGGGTATGCTAGTATTATATGAACATAAAAAAGAATTGATTAACTTTTTGTATTTAGTTATTTTACTGCTGAAATGATAGTGTAGGCAGTGTAGTTCTAGTAGTTACGGGCTCAAGATATCTTCCTGCCTTAGCCTCCCAAGTAGCTGGTACTATAGGGGTGCACCACCATGCCTGGCTGCTTCCTCCTGTTCTATCTTATCCTCTTCTCTATCTCAATCTCTCTCTGCCTTTCTCTTATAAGGAAGCTTGTTATTTCATTTAGGGCCAACCCACATAATACAGGGTGATCTTTTCATCTAAAGATCCTTAACTTAATTACATCTACAAAGACTCTTTCCATATAAAGTTAACAGTCATAGATTCTGGGGATTAGGACATGGGCATATCTTTTTGGGGTTACCATTTAAGTCATTACAGAAATAAACTCATTCTGGCGCACTGAGACAAACTTTGTTAATGGAATAGGATTGGAAAAAAATCAGTGTATTAGAAAGGATAGTATTTCCTGACATTTTTATATGTATTTTACATATGTATGTATATATGTATATACTATTTAACTGTGTAAAACATATTTCCTTATGTGGATCTTGGTCAGAAAGGTTTGCAAAGCTACTACCTAATATAATTGCTTTATTTCACAGGTGAAGAAATAGTTACAGAGAATTATTAAATATATAACACGCCAATATCATTAGTAGAACTAATCTAGAATCAGCACTTTTTTTAACTGTAACGTGCTCCTTTTAATTCTTAGTCTTAGAATACCTTTCATAATGCATACTTATTTCCTTCATTTTTCTCTGTGCTTACCTCATCATTCTTTAACGTTTTATTACAGAAAATTTCAAGCATTTACATAAGTAAGTAAAGTAGTATAATGAACTCCCATGTGCTTATCACCCAACTTGAACAATTATCAACTCCATGGCCAGCCTTTTTTCATCCAAACTCTCATTCATACTTTCCCTAATCCACTTCATTCATCCTTTCCCCAACCCACTCCATTATTTTGAGACAAATCCCAGATCATATCATTTACTAATCTGTAAATATTTGTTTATATCTCTAAAAGATAAAGTTTTCCTTTTTAACGTAACCACAATGCCAATATCAGACCTTAAAAAAATTACTTCTGTAGTAACATTAAATATGTAATCACTGTTCAAATTTCCAGTTATCTCATAAATGTAATAAGTAGTATGGGCGGGTATTTATTTTAGAGCCCAACACAGACTCTGGCACAGAGAAAGGGCTACATAAATATTAAAGGAGAGAAGGAAAGAAATACTAACTTGCATTTTTCTAAAGCATCCAAATTGCTGGCTGTAGATAAATGTATTTCTACTATGAAGAATTTCTAGATCTATTGTTCCATTTCATCCTCTTTATTCTTCATTCAGGATGCATGTTGTGTTCACAGCGAAGATACTCCCTCCAGCCTGTGCCAGAGAGGAAGATTCCAACCCGATACCTAGGCCAACCCAGCCCCTTTACACACCCACACCTTCTCAGACCAGGTAAGTCCTTTTAACTGGAATGACAATGCTATTCAATAGAATTTTTTACAGAGTAATGGAAATATTTTAGATCTGTGCTGTTC
>NW_012136747.1:2450467-2452249 GCF_000956105.1 Propithecus coquereli | reverse complement strand
CTCCTGAGCTCAAACAGTCAGCCCGCCTTGGCCTCCCAGAGTGCTAGGATTACAGGCATGAGCCACCACTCCCAGCCTGCATTCTTAACTCTTCTGAGGCACTGATTTTTGCTTTTGTTTTTGGAAAATTCCATTTTTTTCAACTTTAATATCACATACACAGTAACAGATAAGCTCTACAAAATATCACATTTGTACAAGTAGCATTTAAAATACCCTAAGCTTAAATAGTACATGTTGTAATTTTTTTTGTCTTTTGTATTTGTATTTGTTTTAGTGCTGCTAGATTATTTTCTCGCATCATTCAATTACATTAAAATTTACAGTAATTACATTTCTAAGAGAAAAAATTTAAAAATATGATCAATAGATGTTTTTTCTAAATAGAATTCAGTGACAGAATTTGCAGGATGCAAGTGAATGCAAGAAATTCTTTTCAGTGCTTATTACATTCAAGCATCCCAAGTGTAACATATCCAAAACTTAACACCTGCAGTCCTATCCCAGTTAATGGCAACTCCATTCTCCCAGTTGCTAGATTGTGACTCCACTCTTTCTATTACACCCAA
Source organism: Propithecus coquereli (assembly GCF_000956105.1). Classification (NCBI taxonomy): domain Eukaryota; kingdom Metazoa; phylum Chordata; class Mammalia; order Primates; family Indriidae; genus Propithecus; species Propithecus coquereli. Next base: position 2,451,680 of record NW_012136747.1, on the reverse strand, counting down.
CATCCAGGTCTGTCAGCAAATCTGTTCGACCCTACCTTTAGAATATATCCCAAATTTGATCACTTTTCATCACCTCCACTGCCACCACCCTGGACCAAACTGCTATAATCTCTTACCTTGATTGTGACCACAGCCTCATTTTCCTGCTTCTACCCCTGCTTAAACATTGAGTCTGCTTTCAAAAACAGCAACCGGAGAGGTCCTGTTTAGATATCAGTCAGATTATGTCACTCCTTTCCTCAAGATATCCAGTGTCTTCCTATCCCAGTATAACAACAGCCAAAGGGCATACTGTGATCTAGCAGTCCCTGCATAATCTGACTGATTTCATCTGCTTGCTGTGTTAATCTGCCACACTGGTCTTCTCAATGTTCCTCAAACACACCTTCCACAGCCTGCTTTAGGGCTGTTGCACTTGCTATTCCCTCTGCCTGGAATTCTCTTTCACCAGATATCCCCGGGGCTAGCTTTCCCACTTCTTTTAGATCCTTACTCAGGTGTAACCATCACTTTCCCTAACTACTTTCTAAAATTACAATCCTTGTACCCCAAAACTTCTATCTCCTCCTACTCTATGTTCTTTATTAGCAGCTATGACTAACAGATAATATTTTGTGTCATATTGTCTCCAGTTAGTAAACTGTAACAGCTAAAACTTTTCTTTTGTTCCTTAATGTACCCCAAGTACCTAGAACACTGCCTGACACATAGTAGGTGCTTAAACAACACTGTTGAATAAATGAAAGAATGAATAGAAATAGGTTAAGAAACAATATATCTTTTTTTAAAAAAACAGCATCTTGCTCTATTGCCCAAGCTGGAGTGCAGTGGTGTCATCATAGCTCACTGCAATCTCAAACTTCTGGGCTTAAGTGATCCCCTCGCCCCCAGCCTCCCCAGTTGCTGGCACTATGGGCATGCACCACCACGCCCAGCCAGAAGCAGTGTATCTTGAAAATGAAATCATTACAGGACACTAAGAAGTAATCGTATTGAAATCAAATTAAATTTGTTTAAAAGAAGCAAATGTATCAAACCACTCGATATCTGATATATTTATTAGCTCATCTGTTTTTCTCCTAACATGACCCTAAATTAAAATGGCTGTAGGTGGTATTTTAGAATAATGGTACTTACAGATCCTGCCTAAAAAATCTAATCAAAAATAGAAAGTTTCCTGCCTGGAGTGATTCACTGATGGCCTACCACACAT
>NW_012136747.1:2445153-2449431 GCF_000956105.1 Propithecus coquereli | reverse complement strand
TTACTTTTTGTAGAGACAGAGTCTTGCTATGTTGCCCAGACTGGTCTTGATCTCCTGGCCTCAAGCAATCCTCCCAAAGTGCAGGGATTATAGGCAGGAGCCACCGTACCTGGCCAGGTTGTAGTATCTTTATGATATGTATCAAATGCTCTGCCTCCACTGGGAAAAAGTCATTTCATGAATAATGATATAGTCTGAACCTATGTATCTTAATACATTTCTATCTCCTAATGCTGTGCATGTTTCAGAAGTTTGTGTAGTGGATAAAATGAATAAAATAGATTATAAACTTTACTAAAGAAAAATTCTATGATATGGAAACAGCTAAAAAACAAAAAGCAAATAAAAACGTATGCAGTTTTCCAAATGTGTAACATCACCAACTGTCACTACAGACTCATCTTATTCTGACATACTTAATCAAACTACTGACCAATTGTCCACAGTCCTGCTAAAGTTATTAAAAACATAATCTTAGTATAGTATTAAACAAGTGTTATCTACAAAACCTATGATTAACCAAAACACAAAAAGAATTATGTTCAAATGTTATATGAACATAATATGTCTGAAGAGTCAGTTTAGCGATTCCTCTTGGTTGACTTCTTTTTCTGCACCTCCTTGCACTTCTTTTTTTTCCTCTTACCTCCTTCTTTGAATCCTGCTGAGAAAATAGAGGGATCCCAGTTGCTGGTGACCCAAGGTATACCTTGCTCATCGTTGTCCACAAAAGTATATTGAGATACATGTTTGGGGCTGTAGGAATTTGGTGAGTAATTGTTGAATGACTGTCTTCTCCAGCTGCATTCTTCTGCAAAGCCCTCTTCATCTGCCATACCATTTACAAGGAAGGATTTCAACTGTCCATCATCTTCAACTTCTCTGTATTGATCATTCTCAATAATATTCTCTGTATTAATATTTCTGCCATTAACAATTTTGTCAGATATGTAATTGCCCATAACACTATCATTAAATGCCAGGGAAGAGAATGAAGTAAGGCCTTCATGCCTCGGTGAACCATGTGATGTGTATCCTGTATCGTATGAAGAAAATCGCCCAAAAACTGGATGTTCACTGGAGGTATAGAAAAAGGATCCTGCACCTCTGCTTCTGCTTCCGTAGGCGCTTCTTGGACTATTTAAAAGGTCCTCAAGTGAGTCTTCAAAGAAGTGAAATGAAAATGGTTCCGTTTGACCAAAACTTTCATTAAAGACATAATCTGGCTTATGAAATGTGAAGCCATACTTGAATTCATCAAAATGACTTCCACCTACACCATTTAATCCTTCTTTGCCATATTTATCATAAATGTCCCGTTTTTCATCATTTGATAATACCTCATATGCCTCAGCTACTTCTTTGAATTTTCTCTCTGCTTCTTCTTTATTTTCTAGATGTTTATCAGGGTGCCATTTGAGTGCTGCTTTATGATAAGCTTTTTTAATGTCCTCAGGTGACGCATATCTCTGTACTCCTAAAACTTCATAGTAATCCGCCATGTTTTAACAGATTATTGAAAACAGGTGCACTGGGTAGTGAGAACCGTGGTTTCCTCTCAGCTCAGGTTCAGGTGGTAGTAGAAGCAGCAACTGCAAATAGGCACATTTTTACATTGAAGACAATATTTTTACAATGGGTCACTGCTGGCAGACTTTAGGATACTGATTATGTGGCACGCGGAGTTACAAGCATATGTCAGAGAGGGCTGCATTATGGTGTCATTCTAGGGTAGGGGTAGGGACTGGACGTTCCACATGAAGCTAGTTCAGAGTCATACCAGACCATCCTGAACCCTCTTGACTGTTTCCCTATATTTCCCTGGAAGCCTCAGACAATGAAACAGTGGGACCTGTTGCTAAGGGCCACAGTACATCCCTTGCATAATATGACCTGTAGGTTAATGAACCTTAAGTTTTTTTTTTTTTTTTGCGACAGAATCTTGCTCTGTTGCCGGGGCTAGAGTGCCATGGCGTCAGCCTAGCTCACAGCAACCTGAAACTCCTGGGCTCAAGCGATCCTCCTGCCTCAGCCTCCCAAGTAGCTGGGACTACAGGCATGCGCCACCATGCCCGGCTAATTTTTTCTATTTTCAGTTGTTTGGCTAATTTCTTTCTATTTATAGTAGAGACAGGGTCTCGCTCTTGCTCAGGCTGTTCTCGAACTCCTGAGCTCAAACAATCCGCCCGCCTCGGCCTCCCAGAGTGCTAGGATTACAGGCGTGAGCCACCGCGCCAGCTGAATATTCTTTGTTTTGCATTAATTTAGTTTTGATCTGCTAGTTGTTGAGGGGTATTGTGAAATACTTAAAACTCAATTAAAATTCTTTCCAGTATGTGTCCTTGCATGTATTTATGTGTAGCATACCCACGGATTATAATTTGCCTGCCATTAGAAATAATAAGTAATAACATTCAACATTATTTGAGCACCCTCTGAGTCACATTGTACCAAGTGATTTACATGCGGTTTCTCATTTAATTGACCCGGCATTCCAGCAAAATAAATATTTTGTGCCCATAAGAAAACTGAGGTTCTAAGAGATAAAGTAATTTGTATAATTTGTATAATTTGTTAGTGAAAAATCTGATGCTTAAATTTGAGTCTGATTCCAAAATCTGTTCTGTCCACTCTATTGCATCTCTTGGACCAGGACTTAAGAGTTTAGGTTCTACACATTCCACAAACACATATAGAAAATCTATGATATAGGCCGGATGTGGTGCCTTACCCTGGTGATCCTAACAGTGTCATGGGGCGATGTGGGAGAATCACTTCAGCCCAGAAGTTTGAGACCAGCCTGGGCAACATAGTGAGACCTCATCTCCACAAAACATTCAAAAATTAGCCAGGTGTGATGGTGCACACCTGTAGTCCCAGCTACTCGGGAGGCTGAAGCAGGAGGATCACTTGAGCCCAGGAGTTTGAGGTTGCAGTGAGCTATGATGATGCCATGGCACTCTAGCCTGGCAACAGAGCAAGAGCTTGTCTCAAAAAAAAAAAAAGAAAGAAAGAAAACCTATGAAACCTGTGATACAGAGACAAGTTAGAAAGTAGAAAATTCTGCTCTTAAGAAACTCATAATTTGAGAAAACTAATTTCAGTAGGGTGTGAATGTATAGCACAAGAAATTGCTTCTACAATTATGCTTTGATCCCTCGCCCCTTCCAACTGTGTGCCATTTTCTCTGATCCCTTCACAACAACACTTAACCTGATTATTGTCTTGGTGTCTGTGCTTTCTTACATTCCATTCTCTTCCTTGGCACATTGCAAGCTGGCTTCTGTCTTCTATACTCTGCTAACATGGTTCTTGTCAGGGACTCCAGTGACTTTCATGTTAGCACATGCAGTGGTTGTCCTTTTTGCTTCCTCATATTTTGAAACACTTGCCACAGTTTAAGCCACTTCTTAAAATGCTTTTGTTTCTTTAACTTCCTAAACATGACACTCTTCTAGTGTTTCTCCTTTCTCCTGTTCTTCTCCTTCTCACATTAAAATTTGATAGTGTCAGATTTTGCTCAATCTCTCTAAATAATATTCAGTCCCAGGGTTTTAGATGCCATCTGTGTGCTTATGACACCTTAGTTTATGTATCTAGCCAGGCACTTTTCTCCCTGAAGATTGCCCATATGACATCTCCATTATAATATTCAATAAACATCTCAGTCTTCCCATTTCACTTAATGGTACAACCATTCAACCACTTGTTCAGGCTAAAATCTAGAATCATTCTTAATTACTCTTTTTTCTTTATTCCCTGTATCCAATCAGAAGCCAGATTCAACTTTTTACCTTCAAAATATGTCCCAGATCCAAAAAAGTCAAATAACAAATGATTCCTGCCTTCTAGTAGTTGTTTATAGTTGACTGGTGAGCTAATTAGCAATTAAGTGAAGTGTAGTAGGAATTAAAACAGAAGAAATAAGCATAGGAGCATTGAGGAGGACATTGCATCAGAAACAGTACAAGTGGGGAATACAAGGGAAGGCTTCCTGCATAAGTGATGTTTGAGCTGATTTTGTAGAAGTGGTGTAGTCAAAGAAGCAGGAAAAGTCCATTTTAAACAAAGAGAACTGTATTTTTGAAGGCAAATGCTGTTAAGATACAGAATGATCAGCTGGAACTCTTGAAGTAATTTGGTGTGGCTACAGTAACGTTAAGATTAAGCCAGACCAGTGAGCAGGATCCAGATCATGAAGGGTGCTAAGCTAAAGAGTTTGAAGCTTATTCTGAAAGATAGAGAATTTTACGCTTATAATGTTAGTGTGGAAGGCTG
>NW_012136747.1:2444150-2445103 GCF_000956105.1 Propithecus coquereli | reverse complement strand
TGAGCCACCGTGCCCAGCCAGAACCTTAATTATTTACTTCCCAGTTCTATCATGTTTTGTTTTAGAAAAATGAATTAGTGAACTGTGTGAAAAAAGGATTCAAGCAGTTGACATATTTGTTTATTTCAATAAACAGACAAAGGTCAGTAGGAGATAAAAACAAGTAACTCAATTACAATATAATAAGAGGTATGAAAGGGGGAAGTGTTGCTAAACAGTGCTATGAGAGAGAGCCCAGACTAGGGGTGTAAGGGAGAAGCCTTCCTGGAGAAGTGGCCTGCATGCCAGTGGTGAGTCATTTGAGATGATAGTATCGTTGACCATCTGAAGTTTACTACTATAAACATGTAGTTAGAAGTTTTAAAAATTGTATGTTTATGTATTCATTATATAATTACTGAATGCCTACTTTGTGCAAGGTACAGTATTAGCCACTGCTGATAACAGTATTGAACAAAAGGTGCCAATTTTCATACTGCTTACATTATAATAGAGTACAAATAATAAGTAAAAAAAATAATTTGACATAGTGTGGTATGTCCTCCAAAAATACAGTAATGTGGTGGGGGCAGAGAGCTACTTTAGATTGGTTTTTAGAAGTTTCTAAGGAGATGACATTAGAGGTGGGACCTACATAACAAAGAGCCATGTAATGATCTAATATGGTAGCCACTAGCCAGGTTGAGGACATTTTAGTTGTTTCCAATTTGGGGCTATTACAAATAAAGCTAGCACTTATTTCAGGTACAGTGGGAAGGCATGGTGGATTGGGATGGAGGGACAAGATATGCAGGTTTAATGATCTGAGTTACAATTTCAGTGGATCAGTGGCTGCTATTTGGAGATTCAGCCAAAATCTGAATTGTGGGAATATATGGGGAGGTAGAATTAGTGAACCCAGTTAGAAGCAAATTAGACCAAACTTCATTTTCTTTTTTTTTTTTTTTTTTTTT
>NW_012136747.1:2435796-2437427 GCF_000956105.1 Propithecus coquereli | reverse complement strand
CTTTGTTATTAATGAAAATGAGAGATAACAGATTAATCAGTTATTAAAATTATGAATGTTCTTCTCATCTTCTGAAATTTAAAAAAATCACAGAATGAATTGATTTTTTAATTTCTTTTTATTTCTTGGACCGTAGCTGTGAAGTAACTAAAAGCAAAGTTCAGGGAAGGGGAAAAAAAAGACCAAACAGAAAAGGTCAGATAATTTACCAATTATAACCAGTCTCTGCTTTTTTTTTTTTCTTTTTTTCAGTCTCTGCTTTTATAAAAGAATATTTACTGCTTAGGTAAATTAGGAAATCTCCAATGTTGAGTAGCAGTGACAGCCTTAACATAAATAATTATCAGGGAGATAAATAGTTAAGCTGTTCTTCAGCTCTGGTACGAAGTTCAGTATTCTGTCCAGGAGTGCTAGGGAACTCTTAGCCAGCTCAGTCTTGAAAGGAAAAAACGTGATATGAGTTCTTCTCAGCCCTACTCTCTTGCTTTGCCTGATTCAAACTGGCCTATAAGGCCCTCATTTATCTATCTCTTTTATTTCTTGCCAACTTCAGCAATACAAATGTAAATTTCTTCTATTGTAAATGCCTAAAAAGTTAAAAATATTTTATTAATAGAATATGAACTACAGAATTTGCTTGAGAGATAAACTACACAGAGGTAAAACAACTGGATAGTTCCAAGGTAGTCAGAAACAACTGAATTATGTGTACTGAACATGAGTACCAAGAAAATTCAAAGGTCTTTGGCCAAGCGCTGTTTTCTCCTGGGAATATTCCATAGAAATAAAAGCACTCGTACATAGGACATAAAAGTACCAGGATATAAGTACCAAGATGTTTATTGTAGCAACAAAAAGCTGAAAACAATTTGAATGCCTTCCTGTATAGAAGTGCTTCAATAAGTTAGAGTATATCCACCCCAAGAAATGTTATGGAGACATCAAGCAGAAGTAATTGAAACTAGACCAGATGACTTAGAGGGAGGGATTTCCCGGATCTTGTGTTAGAAAAGCAAGATACAGGCCAGGCGAGGTGGCTCACACCTGGGAGACTGAGGTGGGAGGACCATTTGAGGCCGGGAGTTCAAGACCAACCTGAGCAATATAGCAAGACTCTGTCTCTTAAAAGAAAAAAAATTTAGCCAGGCATAGTGATGCGTACCTGTAGTCCTAGCTACTGGGGAGGCTGACGCAGGAGACTCACTTGAGCCCAGACGTTTGAAGTTGCAGTGAGCTGCAATCACTCCACTGCACTGTAGCCTGGGTGACAGAGCGAGACACTGTTTCCAAAAAAAAAGAAAGAAAGAAAAGAAAAGTAAGATACAGAAAAGAGTATCCTATTTTTGTAAAATAGCTCCGAATGCATGTATATGTATGTATGATTAAATAAGTGTTGAGAAAAATAGGAAAAGGCACATACTAGATTACAAACATGGGCGAGGTGCTGATGTGGGTAGAAGGAGGGAACAGGAGTGAGGAGCCAAACAGTGAAGGAAAAGTGGGAAAATATTTATTGAAAGAATTCAGTACGAGGCCGGGCGCAGTGGCTCACGCCTGTAATCCTAGCTCTCTGGGAGGCCGAGGTGGGCGGATTGTTTGAGCTCAGGAGTTCGAGACCAGCCTGAGCAAGA
>NW_012136747.1:2434315-2435746 GCF_000956105.1 Propithecus coquereli | reverse complement strand
CCCACTTAGCTAATTTTTTGTAGTTAATTCAAGTTTAAGGAGTATTATACTTTTTTTTAATAAGGTAAAATTTATATGCAGTAAATTGCACAAATCTTATATGTACCATTCAGTGAGTTTTGACACAAGAATAGACCAATATAACCTATAGCTCAGTCAAGATAGAGAACATTTCCATCGTGCCAGAAAGTTCCCTCATGCTGCTTCCAGTCAATCCCTACCTCCATAGGCAACCACTCCTGGTTTCTGTCAACAGAAATTGTTTTGCCTATTCTTGATGTCATATGAGTGGAATCATACAGAATTACACAGTATGTACCCTTTCTCTCTGGCTTGTTTTGCTCAATATATGCAAATAAAATCTATTCAGAGTTTTTTTCATTATTTGATCATTTTGTTTTTTAAAAGAGATGTATTAATATGTTTCATGTTATAAAGGAAACTCTCCCTAGCTTTTTCTTTCTCCCTATTCTCCAAGTATTAATACATATTTAATAGTAACAGATTAGTTTATGAACTACTTCCTTATATACAGTAAAAACTACCTGATATTAAACAGAACTGTTTTCAAAATCAGACCATGTTAAAATCCTAATCTAGTTAGTTTCAAGAAATGATTAAAGTACATACCTTGCTGGGCACATTGGCTCACACTTGTAATCCCAACCCTTTGGGAGGCTGAAGAAGGAGGTTTCCTTGAACCCAGGAGTTCGAGACCAGCCTGGGCAATGTAGCAAGACCTGTCTCTACAAATAATAAAAAAAATCAGGTGGATGTGGTGGTGTGTGCCTGTGGTCCTAGCTATTTGGGAGGCTGAGCCAGAGGGATCACTTGAGCCTGGGAGTTAGAGATTACAGTGGGCTGTGCTCACAATCCTGGACTCTAATCTTGAGTGAAAGAGTGAGACCCTGTTTCACACAAACACACACACACACACACACACACACACACACACACACACACACTCTAAATAAATAAATAGAGAAGGAAAGAAAGAAAACAAGCATACCTAGATTGTAGCGAAGACAAGAAAGAAAGAGAAAAAAAGAAGAGGAAGAGAAAGAGAAAGAAAGAAAGAAGGAAAGAGAAAGAAGAAAGAAAGAACATACCTAGATTGTAACGAAGACCTGTATCTTTCCATCCATTTTCAGTCTTTATTATACTTTCCTCTTTGATTTTTCTGCTTGGCTGATAAAATATGAAGAACATTTTTCTTTCTTCTCTTGAGACGCCCAATCCTAAATGTCCTGGAAGAGCTTTCTTTCTTGGCTACAGAATCTCAGAATTGATTGTGACACTTTGCTGTTTGCAGAGTCCAGCTTGTGACATCTAAGCCTTTGATCAGTTAAATAAACTTGTTAGACTACCCCTTCCATACTTAAATGATTCCACATGGTAAAATATTGACTTTGTTTCTTAATATTAATACTT
>NW_012136747.1:2428136-2429210 GCF_000956105.1 Propithecus coquereli | reverse complement strand
GGGATCCTCCTGCCTCAGCCTCCCGAGTAGCTAGGACTACAGGCATGCACCACCATGCCTGGCTAATTTTTTCTATATTTTTAGTTGTCCAGCTAATTTCTTTCTATTTTTTAGTAGAGACAGGGTCTCACTCTTGCTCAGGCTGGTCTCAAACTCCTGAGCTCAAACAATCTGCCTGCCTTGGCCTCCCAGAGTGCTAGGATTACAGGCGTGAGCCACCGCGCCCAGCCTGTCTTCTGGAGTTTATTTGAAAATTGTGGGAAATATAGAGAACAGTAAGGAGAAAATAACACATTTAATAATAGGGTTGAATACAGGATTCATGGGAGTAAAAGAAGATGTATAGCATACACAGGTTATAGTACATGGGGTGAGAATAAAAGAAATGGACCGAAATTACAACATAAAATGTTTGGTTAGACATGAATAGTTTTCCAGTAGTGACCTAACGTAAGTACTGGTATGGAGGTATGGACTGTTGAAGAGAACCTGGACTGCGGCAGCCCTATAGAAATCCTTTAGTCATACCTTGCTGTTCTTTTTCACAGTTTGAATTTGAATGCCGAGCTCGTGGCGCAGACATCTTAGCCTACCCACCTGTGGTTGCTGGTGGTAATCGGTCAAATACTTTGCACTATGTGAAGAATAATCAACTCATCAAGGTACATAAAATGCCTTTCAGTGCTACTCCCACTAGATCCAGATGACCTAGTAGGAAACCTGCTAATTCCATGGTCACCTAACCTTCATCTTTCAAAAATTAACTGCCATTTTAAAAGCACTTTATTGTTTATAAAATGGTTGTACAGACATTATGTCATTTTATTCTCACATTAACCCTGTTAGATAGGAGCAATTATTGATATACCTGTTCAGTAGATGAGGAAAATAAACTTTAAAAAATTAAGCAACTCATTAGTGTAGAACCAAATATTCTACTCTAAAGCCTCTGTTCATTTCATTTATAATACTGTCCTTTCTAAGGACTTGTGGTGACAACAGTGGACCTAGCATCTTTTGTTGGGAGCAGAAGGATTTTAATAAAACTTTATTGAGGCCGGGTGCGGTGGCTCA
>NW_012136747.1:2426119-2428086 GCF_000956105.1 Propithecus coquereli | reverse complement strand
CTAGCCAGGGCTGCGGTCCAAGCTTTAGAATTCCCCCTCACCCACACCAGCCATCAGGCCTATTTTCTATTTGGAGACTTAGAAGGTCTCCAGTTAGAGGGGAAGTTGGGACTAAGAGTCACTGTTGGAGGGGTTGGGCTCAGACACAGCTACCTTTGTTAGTCTTAGGATATTTGGGGATTTCATAGCATGCTTGGACAGACTGTGGGAAGGCGTGGAGGATGGGTTCCTGAACTCCTCTCCTGCCTCACTCATTCCTGGGCAAACCCCACAGCACCTCTTCCCCTTGCTGGGCTCAGTGCATTGCCTTTAGAAGATGGGCCTCTGGTAGCCCTTGGTACTCCAGCATGCCTCAGTGTGAACTGGTCAGCTTTGGGGAAGCACCCTCCTCTTACCTTCTTCTCCTGGCCTAGGCAGGGTGGGGAATCACGAAGGGAAGTCACACACAGATAGATTGACACTTCTCCCCGTCTTATATACTGAAATTTCAGAGTAGCTTTGATTATATGCCTAATAATGCCTTCCACATAATAATGTTCAATAAATATTTGATTAAATGAGTAAAAGAATATACAAAAAGCTGGAAGAGATCTTAAGGGGTGATGATCCCGGTTTTCAGGCAGGACCACATTTAACTATTATTTCTTCCAAATTTTTGCAATAGAATAAAAATTTGAAGCCTGGGGTTATCTCCTTAATTCCCCATGTGCTGTGAGGAGATTTGGCATAAATTAAAGAATTGAACTTGGGTGTCTCCATCTAATATTAATCTACCTTAAGTATTTTGGCACTGTAGAAATGCAAAGTACCACTTTTATTTGTCATTTCTAGGGGAGGTGACTCCAGGACTATCTCAGGTAGAATATGCACTTCGCAGACACAAACTGATGTCTCTGATCCACAAGGAATCACAAGGGCACAGTGGGACTGACCAGACAGTAGTTGTGCTCTCCAACCCAACATACTACATGAGCAACGATATCCCCTATACTTTCCACCAAGACAACAATTTTCTGTACCTGTGTGGATTCCAAGAGCCTGATAGCATTCTGGTTCTTCAAAGCCTCCCTGGCAAGGAACTACCATCGCACAAAGCCATGCTTTTTGTGCCTCGGAGAGACCCCAGTCGAGAACTTTGGGATGGCCCACGGTCTGGCACTGATGGAGCAATAGCTCTAACTGGAGTAGATGAAGCCTATACACTAGAAGAATTTCAGCATCTTGTACCGAAACTGAAAGGTAAGAAATGGGAGCAGATGACAAATCATGAACCAGATTGGGATTAAGACCTTCCTTGCCTATTTAGATAGAATTCTTAATTTCCTAAAGTGTTTATCATAGCTGTATTTCCCTAAGCACCATGAAAGAGACACAAGTCTTTTCCAGAAGACTGAGCTACTTTATTTTATTTAAGAAATTTCAAAAAGGAGACACATTGTAAGCAAGGTAATAGGGTAAGAACAGATTTTTATTCATGTAAGAAATAAGAAGAAATTAATTGCAGAATAATTCAGGGAATGATTAAAAAAATTGACCATCATCAAAGACCATATATTATGCGATATCATTTATATGAAATCTCTCCAATAGGGAAATTGATAAAGACAGAAAACAGACGAGTGGTTGCCAAGGGCTGGAGGGATTGGGAGAAAGTGAGGAATGACTGTTTATGGACATGGGAAGTTTTTTGGATTGATGAAATGTTCTAAAATTCATTGTAGTGATGGTTACACCATTCTGTGAATATAACAAAAACTACTGAATAGTGTACTTTAAATGGGTGAATTATGTGATATACGAATTATATTTCAAGCTATTTTTTTAAAAAGTTGGCCAGATGAATTGCAGTCATCTGATAGAGAATATTAAATCTAGACCTAAGTGTTTAAATTTGATCTAATGGGCAAGAAAAAGCCATTGTAGGTTATGAGTATGGAATGGACTTTCCATGGTTTCCCTTTTTTATC
>NW_012136747.1:2412790-2415022 GCF_000956105.1 Propithecus coquereli | reverse complement strand
GGGTGGCATCACAGAGAATTAATAAAAGTGCTTATACTATAGGCCAGAGATTCTCAATTGGGGGAAATTTTGTCCCCTACGGCAGCAGTCTCCAACCTTTTTCGCACCAAGGACCAGTGTCATGGAAGACAGTTTTTCCACGGACTGGGGTGGGGGATGGTTTGGGGATGATTCAAGCACCTTACATTTATTGTGCCATCAAACCTCTCTGCTAATGACAATCTGTATTTGCAGCCGCTCCCCCGTGTTAGCATCACTGCCTCAGCTCCACCTGAGATCATCAGGCATTAGATTCTCATAAGGAGCACGCAATCTAGATCCCTCAAATGCTCAGTTTCCAGTAAGGTTCACGCTCCTATGAGAATCTAATGCTGCCGCTGATCTGACAGGTGGCAGAACTTGTGTGATGGGGAGCAGCTGTAAATACATACAAAGCTTTGCTCACTCGCTCGCCTGCCGCTCACCTCCTGCTGTGTGGCCTGGTTTCTAACAGGCCACAGACCAGTACTGGTCCTTGGCCCAGACATTGGGGATTGCAGCCCTAGGGGACATTTTGGCAATGTCTAGCTGTCGCATTTGGCATCCTACATTGAGCAGGACAGCCCTCCCACAAGGAATTATCTGGCCCCAAATGTCTATAGTACTAAGGTTAAGAAATCCTGCTGTAGACCAGACCATTCGTTCCATAATTTCATACATTCCAGGGCTATAGAAGCATCTTGTTACATAAATGACAGATGTATTTCTTAGTATTTTGTGCTTCTATAACAAATTACCTGAGACTATGTCATGTATAAAATATAGAAATTTGGCTGGATGCAGTGGCTCACGCCTGCAATCCTAGCACTTTGAGAAACTGAGGCAGGAAGATTACTTGAGACCAGGAGTTCGAGACCAGCCTGAGCAAGACCCCATCTCTACAAAAAAACAGAAAAATTATCCAGGCTTGGTGGCACACTCTAATAGTCCCAGCTACTCAGGAGGCTGAGGCAGGAGGATGGCTTGAGCCCATGAGTTTGAGGTTGCTGTGAGCTAGGATCATACCACTGCACTCTAGCCTGGCCCAGAGAGAGACCCTGTCTCCAAAAGAAAAAATAGAAATTTGTTTCCTCACAGTTCTGGAGGCTAGGAAGTCCACGATAAAGGCACAAGCAGGATCTGTGTCTGATGAAGGCTCATTCCTCATAGCTGGCACCATCTAGGTGTCCTCACATGGCAGAAGATAGAAAAACAAGAGGGGTGTAACTCACTCCCTCAAGCCCTTTTATAAGGTCGCTAATCCCATCCATGAGGGCAGAGCCTTCATATTTAATCCTGTCCAAAAAGGCCCCACCTATTTATACTACCATAGTAGGGATTAAGTTTCAACATGAATTTTGGAGGGACACATTCAAACCACAGCAGTTTTTATGTTGCTTATTCTAGCATTCAGCATATATTCTGAGTGGGAAAGTTGAATGCCCTTCCACTAAATCTGTCATTAGTTAATATTCCTGAAAGCAGTATTTTTTTCCCTTCAGAAATCTATATTATTATGCCCACTGAGTCACAACTTCAGGTTGACAAAATTGTGGTGAGATGTGCTTTTCATTTGACCTCCAGTATTTTGAATGTTTGAATAAGCAACATAGTGAGAATGAGACTGTGTTCTTTTCATCTTCCTTTGTCTTTACAGGCTTTCATTGAGACCATGTTCACCAGTAAAGCCCCTGTGGACGAAGCGTTTCTTTATGCTAAGGTGAGCTTCAGATGGTTGGAAAAGTCTCGTTGGAGGGGAATGTATGGTGACTTTATTGATTTGCAGATGGCATACAGTCAGCTTTCATGGTAGTGACCAGCATGTCATTGGAGAGGATTTAGTTCTCAAATGTCACTGGTAATTTATTAGATGAGTCTGAAACATGCGGTGCTGCAATTAAAGGAAGAACATTGCAAAGTAGAACAGATGAAGACAGGAAGACTTAACTATGTGAGGTGAGAAGAGTAATACTGTTTAGGTAAATGTAAAGGAAGAAGAGGCTGAGGTAGTGCTATAGAAAGTGGCAGATACTCGCCAGCCTCCAGCCCCGTCCGAGAACATAGTGAAATTAGTGGGATTGATAATTTGCCTAGCATCCTTTTTCACATTTTCAGAGCATTTAAGTTAGTAGCTATTTGAAAGGTTGAAATTAGTAATTTAGAGCTGTTAAAAACATGAACCATATTTCGGTGTTTAGCTAAATAAGAATAAGC
>NW_012136747.1:2411353-2412740 GCF_000956105.1 Propithecus coquereli | reverse complement strand
ACATAGACAGACCTGGGTTTAAATGCCAAGTTGTGTCACTTTGGCCATTGTTACTAAACTCACGAGCCATGATGAGGATAATATTGCCTGTCTCATAGAGTCATGAGAAGATGAAATGAAATAATGAAAGTATCTTGCACAATAGAGCACCTCATATCCCTTTACTGTCTCTGTGCTTTCGGTATTGCCTCAGTCTAACTCTACCCTAGCCAGAGTGATCTCTGTACTCCAACTGTCCCTCTCCTACTTAAAGTGGTGGCTCCCTTTTGTTTTTAGGTTTAAATTTCAAAATGCTTGTGCAAGGCTTTTTGTGATCTTGTCCCTGCTGCCTACCTTTCCAGCTTTATCTCTTCTTATTCCTATGATACTCTAGCCATACTGAACCTTGAGATAGGCCATCGTCTCATGTAATCCTTCTGCCTGGAATGCCCTTCCCTTCCTTTTCAAATGGCACAGTCTCCCTGCTCTCATATCACACACACACACACAAAATAAAACTTTATAAAATTGTTCCTGAAATGCCTTTCTCTCCACTCTCCCTTCTCCATAAGCTGTACAGTGTTTATTTGTGATATGTTCTGAAACAAGATGCACAAAGTGAAATGCAAAGAAAACCCATTTTACATTTTTCAAGAATCAAAATACAACCATTTAAACAGCACCCAGTGAAGTAAGATCATCAAGCATAATTGGGAATGTGGGCTACGTTGTGACAAAACAACCCTAAGAAGCGCCCATCGTAAAGTCTACCTTTTGATCTTTCCCAGAAGGACATCAAACACACAGTAAGGATGGGTAATATTTGAACCATGTGCCATTTATACTTGGAATCATCTGTGAAGAAATTGACTCATAGGAGGCCCATTCAGTACAAAAAGAAGTAAAGCAAAATCAGGCATTTGACTATCTACGAAGCAAGAACTTCTCTATCCTATTTAGTCTGCGTAACAGTGTAAAAGAGCGTGACTGGCTGTGCACAGTGGTGAATGCTTTTAGTCTTTTCCAGAAAGCCCAGCAGAATAAGGGCAAGTGGGGAAGCAGGGAATACTTGCATGGCTCGCTCCCTCTCTTTATTCAAATCTTTCCTCATGTGTTTCCTCCTCAGAGCAGCCTTTCCTGCCTACCCTATCTAAATTAGTACCTCCCATCCACTTTATCCCCTTCCATTGCTTCGTTTTTCCTAGCAGCACTTAATTCCAGACAACTGTATCTCAGATACTTGTTCACTGTCTCTGCTTAACTGGAAGGGAACTAACTGAGGACGCTGACACACGGAGAGTTTAATTGCCTCACCACTATATCCTCAGAACCTAGAGCAGTGCCTGGCACACAATAGGAACTCAGTAAATGTCTGCTGAGCAATTAAAATCAGTTAGAGGATACACAC
>NW_012136747.1:2409196-2411303 GCF_000956105.1 Propithecus coquereli | reverse complement strand
ATACAACCCTTCAGACTTAGATTATTAGGAATACTATTCATAGACTACTGTCAGAAGAAGAGAACAAATGTGTATCTGCGTTTAAGTACAAATCATTTTCATAATGGGCCTTCATGTCATGTATCTCCAGCAAATATAGACCATTTCCTTGGGTTGCTAAAGTTAAAAGGTGAACCATGATTGTTTACAGGGGTAATAGACAGAGAGGTGGGTAGATGTGGATTAGCACATATTATCAACTTTAGTGTTTCTAAAGCAATGAATAATTGCTCCAAAATGAGAGAAGAACCTTCTTCGCCTAGTACTGAGTTAATTTTATGAAGGGATGGGATACTTTAACCATAACATCATGATCTGAGTACATTTTTCTGTCCTTTCATGGGCAATTATTCAACAGTGCCTTTAGCTCAACAGTGGTGGTGGAGAACAATTGTTGTAATTGTTCTTTAACAATTAATAAATAATAAGTAAAGTCAAAGCTTAAATAAAGCTTTAGTCCCATCTATCATCTTTATAAAGAACAATTAAATTTTGGGCCAAAAGGCTGCATATTCAATTTCAAAATATCTTCCCATTTTCAGGGAATGGCCTTTCCAGTGATTTATAATCAAACCCTTCAGTTGCTTCAGTCCTAAGAGAGTTTTACTCAACTCTTTAGAGGTCTACATTACAGGTTTTATAGTTTTGAGTTTTATTCAAGTCATTATGACAGTTGACATTTCTTATTGTTGCTGTTAGTCTTGTTTTAAATTTATCTTTTGGCTTCTTGTTCTAAGCTGAGACGAACATGGTTTGGTATGACTGGATGAGGCCCTCTCATGCACAGCTTCACTCTGACTACATGCAGCATCTGACGGAGGCCAAAGCCAGGAGCAAGAACAAGGTTCGGGGTGTCCAGCAGCTGGTACAGCGCCTCCGACTGATCAAATCTCCTGCAGAAATTGAACGAATGCAGATTGCTGGGAAGCTGACATCACAGGTATGGTTCCTATTGAAAAGCTTTTTCCAAATTGAGAAATGTTAAGGTCTTAGGGGTCAGTAGGCACCTTGAGGTCATATACCCAATGCAGTAATCTCACAGCAGATGAACATTTAGCTTCTACTTCAGTGTTCAGTGAACAGATCTAGACATTTGCTCAATACCTTGCAAGACAAAGTAAATCTGCCTTGTTTTAAGATTGATCTTTTTTTTGAGACAAGGTCTCTCTCTCTCTCTCTCTCTCTCTCTCTCTCTCTCTCTCATGTGGGCTAGAGTGCAGTGGCATCATCATAGCTCACTACATCCTCAAAGTCCTGGGGCTCTAGCAATTGATCCTCCTGCCACAGTCTCCCAAGTAGCCGGGACTACAGGCGCATGCCACCACACCCAGCTAATTTTTCTATTTTTTGTAAAGACAGAGTTTTGCTCTTGCTCAAGCTGGTCTTGAACTCTTGGCCTTAAGCAGTCCTCCTGCCTTGGCCTTCCAAAGTGTTAGGATTACAGGCATGAGCCACCACACCTGGCCTAACGCATCAATCTTGATTGTTTCTCCTTGGAACAATGGAAATTAATTACTTCTATTTCCTCTCCTTATAACTACACTAATAGTGTCAGTTAAACAGTGTTTGATTGCTAAAGAAGACTCATAGGACCCAAAATGACAGTGCTTATAAATCTGTAGTTTATTATAGGAAAAGGGGACAAAATAACCACTGCATTAAAGTAAGGATATATATCACATATGATGGCTGTCTCACAGCAAAGGGCCCAGGGACACGAGATACAGTCTCCTGTTGTCCTCTCTAGGTAAGGGCCAGGCAGGATGCATTTTCTCTCACAGATCAGGAACCAGCAGTAGATGTACAGAACACCTCAGAACCCAGAAAGCCTAAAATGGAATATTAGGGGTTTTTGGTTTTGGCCACATGGGCATATTCCTGCTAGGAAAAGCCCTCTGGAGAACTCACAGAGACCAAGTATAAACCATTAACCTCTTATCGGTACTGATAAGCTGTTATAAACTGCTCTGAAACTCCTTGCAACACTATCAGTATATTTCAGGCATTGACCAAGATCGGCATCATGTAGGAACTTTAAAAAAACAGCTCAGGCTAATTTCAGACCTAC
>NW_012136747.1:2404221-2404853 GCF_000956105.1 Propithecus coquereli | reverse complement strand
CTCAAGTGATTCTCCTGCCTTGGCCTCCCAAAGTGCTAGGATTACAGGTGTGAGCTACCACACCTGGGCCTACAAATTTACTGTTATGTATATTTATGTAAATAAATGTATTTCTTCTTCCTGAATCTGTAGGTTCATGTCTTTCATCAGTTCTATAAAATTCTCAGGTATTATCTCTTCACATATCATCTTTCCTACATTCTATTTAATCGTTAGGATTTCAAATAGGTGTATGTTAGAACTTTTCATTCTGTTCTCCATAAAATAACTTCTCCTTCATACTTACCTTTGCCTTGCCTCTCTCTGCCATATTCTGACAGGTGATTTTGGTAGGTCTGTCTTCCACGAAACTTAATTTTCTCTTCAGCTGTCTGTCTAATCTGCTTGCTTACCCCTACTCCCAGCTGTGGTTTCAGTTCTGGGTTGTCTTTTTGGAAGAGACAAACAGTCTTTAAGCCATCTCTTACATTATATAATGTCAACATTTCATAAAGTATGTTTTTATCCAGGATCTAGTTGTTTTCTAGCAGGAAATTTATTCCATTTTATTGCCAAAAAAAAAACCATATCCATTCTTCAGAGTTGCCATTACTATGTATGTACTCATTTAACCATTATCCTACTGTTTGTCA
>NW_012136747.1:2390693-2392430 GCF_000956105.1 Propithecus coquereli | reverse complement strand
GCCCGGGCAAAAGAGTGAGACTCTGTCTCAAAAAAAAAAAAAACAAAAAGAAATATCCAAGCTGGTAAATGCCCAATAATTATGCCTACTCTACAAGTGGCTGTGAAATACTTGGGGCCTCCAAAGTAGGCTTCCTGAGAGTTGTATGTGAACACTGAAAAAAAAAAAATACTCTTAACAGTCATTCTTCCTTCCCCAAGAAGAGAGATTGTTTTTTTTTTTCAAGAGAGGGTCTTGCTGTGTTGCCCAGGCTAGAGTGCAGTGGCACAATCATAGCTCATTGCAACTTCCAATGCCCAGTCTCAAGCAGTCCTCCTGCTTCGGCCTTAAGTGCTAGGATTACAGGTATGAGCCACCACCATGTCCAGCCGAGATTTTCATTTGAGACAGTCATTACTAGGATTACCCAAATCAACATGTATTTAGTATATTAAATAGTGGTGAATTAGTTAGAATGCCATTCGCAGAATTGCATACAAAAGGTAGCAGTTTATCAGACTTCTTAAGCATTAGCCCAAGAGTAGGTTAAACGTAAGTGGCAATACCATGAGGGAAATATTAACACATATCTCACTAATTTATATATGCCCAACTTTCCCCTTAAGGGGTCTAATAATACTGTGCCTTAATAATACTGTAGTAATTACCTTTTCCAGGCTGCTCGAAAATACTGCCCTCATCATGTTGGCCATTACCTTGGAATGGATGTGCATGACACTCCAGACATGCCCCGTTCCCTCCCTCTACAGCCCGGGATGGTAATCACAATTGAGCCAGGTAAGGAGAGGTGTTATAATAATAGTATGACATAAAGATTGTTTATTTTTACCTGAACCAACATAATTAAATTAGAATAGACTGGGAAAAAAATCTCTCCAGTGGAGAAGATACTCATTTCAGATTTATCTTTAGCTTTCTTACTTAACTTCACACAGTTTGTTTAATTTGACTCCTTCGATAAACAACAGATGGAGTATACTTTATATAAGTGGATATTAAGAAATGAATTTTTTTTAATCCTGCTTTTGCCAGGGCCAGTTTGTACCTGTCTCTCATTTAGTAGTGGTAGACCATGAAAGCTTCCAGAGCCCTGGTGCCCACATGCTGAGAGACAGGTGCTCACATGCTGAGAGACACACAGACGCACCATGCTCCAGTTGTAACACCTCTGCAAGCTGTATTGAACTACTCAGCACTACCCTAATCCTTAGTATCCAACTTATTCCTCACAAGCTTCAGAGAAAGCTGACAATCGAACAGGTTACCTGACTTCAGTGATACCAGGTGTTGGGCAGCATTCAGAAGGGAAATGGTGGCCAAAGTGGAACGCGAAGGCTGATGTTACAAGAGTTGATTGTTAAACCCTAATGCAGGTTTTGTCATAAAAACAGGTCTCAATTTTAGATTCAAATATTTAAATCTCTAAATTATATAAATTATGGCTGGGAAATGTCTTTTATACCACCCTTTGAACCCAGTCATACATTGCTCTCTATAGCCTTAGATACCATTTGAGAGGAGAAAAAAACTTTATAATGACCATTTCTGCAGCTTCTGGTTGTTAAGGCTAATAATCCCTAAATAAATATTTTAATGAATTTTAAGTACATTTTGTGTTTATTTTCACAAAATACCCTTTTGAGGTGACTATAAGGCAGAGGAAGAATACACTTATATAATCTGCTGGTTACCACCATATATTGACATACCACAAGTTAAGTAACTTTAGTGGCCTGC